>NW_006921729.1:6145772-6152723 GCF_000298275.1 Orycteropus afer afer
ATGTTTTTCCTTAGTTCTTTAATTATATTTAATGTTGTATGATATTCTTTCTTTTTTTTTTTTTTTCCCATTATTTTTTCACTCCTAAATGTGCTTTCAGGAGTTCTGGTAGCATAATGCCTAAGGCACTTGACTGCTAACCAGAAGGCTGGAGGTTCAAACCCACCAGCCCCTCCTTGGAAGGATGATGGAGCAATCTACTTCCATAGTGATACTGCCTTGGAAACCCAAGGAGGGGTTGCTGTGAGTCAGGTCCATCTTGACAGCATATAACAACAACAACAAATGTTCTTTCACTCCCTTTGTTATGTTCATTTGGATGGGCCATTGTTTTCTATTCTTTGTTTGTCTTGTGATGATGATGATGATGATTATTGCGACATTATAATTTACAAGGGTGTTAACTTCCTTGATTTTTTTTTTTCCCCAGTATTTACTGTTTTTGCCTGCACTACTTTCTGCAAGAAACTTAGGTGAGCAGAGGTTTCAGCTTTCACTTACTGCTTCCTTTCCTTCTCAGTGATAGCTCCTTCTTCCCAGGTTTAATTGGGATTCAAGAATTCCAGATCTCATTTTTCAACTTTCAGTCTCTCCCAAACACACCAGAGAACATGCTGTGGTCAGTCTGTCCACCAGCAAGCACCACCACTCCAGCTAGATATCATGTATTAATCAATTTGTCCACCAGGGGGTTCAGTCCCTTCTCTCTGGTTAGTACTCCCTTCCTTTCTCTGTTTCTGCAATCATATTTTAAGTCCAAAATCCCACACTCAGCAAGCCCCTTTTGGTTTCACCAAGAATTTCCTTCCATTCTCTGTGGGGGCTGCTTATATCTAAGCTGGCATTCAAGGAAAACACAGATTCCTTCTTTTCAGGAAGAAGAGGGCCTGACACTCCTCTGAAGAACCTCTGGAAAATGTCTTGTTGGTTTTAGAGCCCTAGTAGCCCTGTGGTGGTTGGGGAAGCAGTCTCCATTTAAGTAACACACTTGACTCCACCATAGGGAATCTTCTGTAGGAGTTCATATCAGTGAAGCAATAAATAGTTTCTGGTTAGGGCAAGAGTAGTCATACTCCAAAAGGAGAGCCCTCAGGGAGGTCTGTCTTATTACTATCGGAGCTACCCCATACGCTGGCTGTGGGTGTAGCCTCCACTCAAGATGCCTCCTTCCTAGCACACAGCAGCCTCAGTCAGTAGTTTTTAGTACCAGCTGTAAGGAGGAACAGATAGCCCCAAACTGATCCTCAATGGGTCTGTCCTGTTGGTTTCATTGTAAGCAGTAATTCCCAGGTAAGGGAGGAGGTATCACACTCTGATCAGATCCTCATAAATGTCTGCCTTGCTGCTGTCAGAGTTCCCCCAGTAGACTGTTGGCTGTAAGTACAACCTCTACTTTAGACTCCTGCTTCCTAACATACAGCAGCCTCAGTCAGCAGTTTTCAGTGCCAACTGGAAGTGGGGCAGACTAATCTTAACTGGTCCCCAGGGAGGCTTGTCCTGTTGTTTTCAGAGACCCGAGCTGTGGAGTGTATAGGAGACAAGTAGAATGCTGACTATGGAAAGACTCCACTGCAGGCCCCTTCTGTAGCAATTCACACCAAACTTGCAGGTGACGGTGTTCAGATGGGGGAGAGGACGTCATAATCCACATGTCATGCTCCAGGGAGGTCTACCTTGTTGCTCTCAGAGCCCTCACTGGAGTATGCTGGCTGTGGCTATAGCCTTCACTAAAGATGCCTGCTTCTTAACACACAGCAGCCTCAGTCTATAGTCCTCAGCACCGACCAAAAGGGGAGTGGACAGGCCTGAACTGACTCCTCATGAGACCTTTCCTGTTGGTTTCAGAGACCTGAGCCATGAGATATTTAGAGAGGCTGGTGAAGTGTTTACTGTGGGAGCAGACGCCAGTGCATGGACCTTCTGTAGCAACTTGCAGTAGACTTGCAGCTGACAATGTCTGGATGAGGGAAGTGCTGGCACACTCCAATGGACCCCAGAGAGAGGTCTCTCTTGTTGATATCAGAGCTCCCCCTGGTGTATAGTGGCTGTGAGGATTGCCTCCACTCAAAATGCCTTCTTCCTTGTACACAGCAGTCCTCAGCGCTGACCTGGTGAGGGGGAGCAGGCAGATGCAAACTGAATCCCCAAGAGGTCTGTTCTTTTGGTTTCAAAGGCCTGAGTTATGGGGTACACAGGGAGGCAGGTAGAATGCTGACTATGAAAGCAGACTCTCATATAGGGAGGTTCTGTACCAGTTCACAGTAGGTTTGCAGCCAACAGTATCTGAGTGGAGGAGGTGCTGGCATAGTCTATGCAGACCCCCAGGAAGGTCCGCCTTGTTGATTTTAGAACAAAACCTTACAATACTAGATATTATCACAAGGGGTGTGGTGGTTAGGGAAACAGGCTCTTTTTCTGGGGCCACTTCCCTGTTCACAGCAGGTCGCAGCTCCTGTGGCATGGTGTGAGAAGCGATTTACCTACTTATGCAACTCATTGATTTTTGCCAATCTACAGTTCCCCATTGCTCTCCTCTGCTCCTCAATTCCAAGTCCCTCCAAGCTGAGCACAGTTTCCTTGTTGTATTTGTGGAGTAGGATCGGAATAATGGTTTGTTTACACTGTCATCTTGCCAGAATTTACTCTCTTTAAAGGGTTTTTTTGTTTGTTTTCTACTTCTCTGTTTTCCTCAGGCTTCTAAGGACTCAGTCTCTGGAATGGTTCTACAATAATGTGAAAAGCCGCTTCAAACGCTTTGGCAGTGCCAAAGTCCTGAAAAACTTGTACAGGAAACACCGGCTGGAGAGTGGAGCATGCTTTGACATTCTAGGTACTCTGCCTCTTGCGGATCTGGGGGTCTTTAGTGAGCTAATGCGGTAAAAATCCTGGTTTCAAGGCCCTGTACACTGGGGCACACTCACCTAGGACAGGAAATGGCTTAAACTGTCTGGCTCTAGTGAGGAGCAGAAATAGGACAGATGCCAGACACTCTCTTAAGTTTAGACTCTTTTTGGTTAGGGCTGATACGTTAGAAGCTGGGAGGACCAAAGTATTCTCTACAGACTGTGAACATTTTAATTCTGGTTACCTAGAAACTAAGGAGCCTTGTGTCACATGGGGAGCTCTGATGGTGTAGTGGATAAGGCATTTGGCTGCTAACCAGACGGTCAGTGGTTCAAACCCACCAGCCACTCCATGGAAAGAAGATGGGGCAGTCTACTTCTGTAAAGATTTACAGCCTCAGAAACCAAGTGGGGGTTGCTATGGGTCAGAATTGACTTCATGGCAGTGAGCTTGAACTTGGTGACACAATGGCTAAGCTGGTAATCCAAAAGTTGGCAGTTTGTACCTATTTAGCTGTTCCATGGGGATATGCTCCCACAAAGATTACAGCCCATAAAACTCTAATGGGACATTTCGACACTGCCATGTGGGGTTGCTATGAGTCAGAATTGATTCAGTGGCACCTAACAACAATCACCTAGAAATTAAAGATTCTTGATCCATCATCCCCTAATGGTTAAAATGTAGGAATGTCTTCTTCATTTGATTGCACTCTTGAGATATGCCTCCCCCCTCTATTTTTTACCCACCCCAAAATGCTATTCTTACTAGGCCCCAGAATTTGATGTAGTAGGAGAGTCAGGAAATTACTACCAGCTTCCTATCAGGAAGCTTGAGGGATGAATTTATGTATTTAAGACAACAATTTTCAGTTCATTAAAATGAGAAATTATATTGAGTTCTAGAAAGAAGAAATGGTTGTCAGAATATGAACAGCATGTCCTCCAATATGGCTGTTGAGTCTGTCTAGAGGCAAATTTTTTGCATCACTTTGCTGACACAGGTAAACGCTTTTTATCCACAAGAAAGAGGGAAGAAAAAAAAAAGTCTCTTCTATTTCATTTGGAGTTTTTTACCATCATTATTTTACATTGTTGTATTCTCAATAAAGTCTTTGGTTGTGTCTTACCTAAAAATATGCCAGTCACTTAGACAAGGGGAAAAATAGGAAGGAAACATTATACAGAGAGAATCATTAGAGCCTCTTGTGCTGGTTATTAGAATCTGTCTTTTAAACTACTCAGGAAGTCTATGGCTAAGAGAACACTGCTGAAGGTTTCCATCTATTATTTTTATCTTTTCCTGACTAAGTATTCTAAAAAAGAAATTCTCTATGGATGAAGTCTTAAAATGAAATAAAGCTTAAAAAGAACGCTGATAGCAATACTTTTTCAACCAAAGAGATATCTTAAGAAGGTTCCGGAGTTAAAGTGACTCACTCTCTTATACACCTGTGGGATTGCTTCATGAACCCCTTTAAATGTCACCAAATTCGAATCTCTCCTGCTTAATCCAAATTGAGGAAAAAAAAAAAAGTGTGGAGAACCAGTCAGAACAAAACACAATTCTAAATTCTCTCCAAGACCCCACATTATTATTATTGTTGTTGTTGTTATGTGCCATTGAGTTGGCCCCGACTCATAGTGACCCTTCCCTGGGTTTCTGAGGCAGTATCACTATGGAAGTAGATTGCCCAGCCTCCTACATTGGGCAGACCTAAATGTTAAGGGAATTAGTTTAGGGCTTTGAAATTTACAAGTGACTTTTTCAAAAGAAACTCATTTGCTCAGAATAAGAATCTGCCACGATTGAAGCCAATTTAGGTACAGTATGCACTATGATTCCCATGTCTTTCTTCGGAGTGTCAATCACCGTACTTACCACATTGAATTCAGGTGATGATGGTCTACAAAGCTGCCACTCCCACCGGACCGTGGTATGGAGATGACAGCTTCCTCATCCTTGTGTTCCCAAAGCTCAATGCCTGGCACACCTTAGGTCTCAATATCGTGTTAGTTCGGTCATAAAAACATTTTATGGGTACCAAAATGCTTTGTAGAATTCGAATCAGTTACTTGACATGATTTTAATATAATCACTATTTAAACTAAGATTTTCTTTGGATAAACATGAAGACAAGCAAACAGACAGTTTTTGAGATGATACTCAAATGTGTAAAGCTGTCATCATGAAGCAATGAAAATCATTCTACAAATCACCAAGATACTTAGTTACACCTCAAGCATGGATAAATCTTCCAGTGGTAAAATGGCCTCCTGGCTGTGCTGGTTGACTGAGGAGTTGTGTCAGTTTTACCTACCACGGAACACTTCTTTTTATGGTTGTCACCTATCACCCTCCATCCTGACTATACATTAGAATCACCTAGAGACCTTGGGAAAAAAAATCCCAGTGCCCAAGACTCCCAAGAAGTCCTTCTAATTCCTAGCATAGATGCTTTTTAATCTCCCTGGATTATGTTAAGGTACAGTCAAGGCTGAGAACCTCCGCTAGAACTTTCCTATAGTTAGTTCAGCAGAGTTCTGAATAAGATGGTGTTCTGGTTACCTAGTGCCACCCTGACAGAAATATACCATAGATGGGACGACCCTAGCAAACAGGAGTTTATTCTCTTACAGTTAAGACTTTAAGTCCAAGTTCAAAGTGCCAGGCTCTAGGGACTGGGTGAAAGCCCCTCAGCCTTGGGCTTCAGCTCTGCCTCCTGCTCCCGGCCCACTGAAGCTGGAGGTGTTTCTTCACTCAGACAGCTGCTGGCTGCTGAGGCTGCCAAGCCCAAGGTTGACAGGTAAAAAGGCACAGACCTGATGTTACCAAACCACATGGCACGCCATTAATTCAAGTCCATTGTAAGTCCCCAGGTTGGCAGAGCATGGCAGGCTGCTGAACAATGGCACTGCTATGTGCAGGGTCCAAGCATGCCATAAGCTAGAGACCATTCCCAAAGCTGCTGCTTATATACGGAAAGCAGACCACATACCCAAAGCAGCTACTCAGCTGCTTGTGGTAGATCCCACCATGGAGTTGATTGCCAGTCTCATCATGGGGAATACTACCACCAGCTGCCCAGTCACTCAGCCAGGCCCAGCCAAGTTGACACACAAACATAACCACCACAGATGGTTCTATCTTCAATTCCAACTATTGTTGTTAGCTGCCATTGAATTGGTATGGAGGTCATCACGTTATGGTGACCCCATGTACAACGGAGCAGAATGCTGCCTGGTGATGTGCCATCCCCAGGATCAGACCATTGTGATCCTTGAGATTTTCAATGGCTGATTTTTGGAACTAGCTTGCTAGGACTTTCTTTCTAGTCTGTCTTAGTCTAGAAAGTGTACTGAAACCTGTTCAGCATCATAGCAACACCCAAGCCTCCACTGACAGAGGGAGAGGGATGGTGGCTGTGCATCAGGTGCATTGGCCAGGAATTGAACCCCAGTCACAGAAGACGAGAATTGCTCACTGAGCCACTACTGCTCCCATCAATGCCAACTAAGGGAATTTACTTTCAGGGTTTTGATTGTCAAAACATAACATACAACACCTACGGTGTGCAGGGCGTATACCGTGCACCAGGACTCTCACTGTAAAACTTCTTTCACCTACAGAACTTCTCCACTGCATGGACCAGTGTAGTTGCCATAAAAACATTCAGTTCATTGACAGCTTGTTTAGTTCATGGGATCCTTTTGGTCACTTTTTTTTTTTTTTTTAATTGTGATTTGGGTGAAAATGTACAGAGCAAAATCACTTTCCATACAGCAGGTCACATACACTTTGTCTCATAACATTGACTACAATTTACCACAGTGCAACAGCTCCCTTCCCTCCTCCCGATAGTAACCTCTTCCCTGTGTCCATCCCTTCATGCGCTTCTGCCCCCTGAGCATACACAGACCTTCTATTTTCCCATGATTGTTCTCTCCAAGGAGCGTATCTACCTTGGGTAAATGTTCAGCTCATATGCCTGTCTTTTGTTTGTCTGGAAGCTATAGGTATGGGTTCAATTCCAGACCTGAAGGGCAGCTAGAGGCCATAGTCTCAGTGGTTCCACCAGGCTCTATTGGACCAGCAAACCTGGTCCCC
>NW_006921729.1:6152823-6158880 GCF_000298275.1 Orycteropus afer afer
TTCCACATTGTTCTCCCTCTCTATCCAGGATCTCCTACATAGATCCCCCTCCAAGTGGTTGACAGTGGCAGGCAGGCACCATCTAGTTTTCCTGGTCTTACACTCATATAGGCTAAGGATCGCATGGTGTACCAGTCACTAGGACTAATTGTTTCCATGAATCTTTGGTTTTCTTCATTCTTCTCTGCTCTGGATGAGCAGAGACCCATCGTTGTGTCTAGATGGCTACTTGCAAGCTTTAAGATCTCAGTCGCTACTCGCCAAAATAGGAGGTGGAACAGTGTTTTGTGTAGTATGTTATGCCGATTGAGCTTGATGCCCCCTGCAACTTTGGTCCCAAGCCCACAGGTTCAACTACTCGCTCCCTCTGGGTAGCCAGCTATGACTACAACCTTGTCCCTTGTCAGCTCTACGATACACCTGGGAATTCTTACAGATCATACAAACATACTTGTAGGATCATTGTCTGCCAGCCCTATACATGGTCTTGGGTCCATGCCCCGCTACACAGACATACCTAATAGTTCAGCTTGTCCACCCATCTATCCACACATATACCCACGTTTGCTTTCACTGACAATGCAGTACTGTATGTGCAAAAGGGTTTTGTTGTCTGTACCTCCCATGTACCTCTCTATGTCTTCCTCTTCCTCAATGCCACCATGTTGATCACTCACATTTGGTACATTGCCCTTTGGGTCACTCTTGACCTGCACACCTGGCATTGCCATCAGTCAAACCCCAGTCCTCTCAAAACAGCCTCACTCCTTCTCCTGAAGCCCATATCAGGTGGCCAAGTTAGATCAAAAATAAGAACCGTTATTAGCTTTATCAGCTACATCTAAGGTTTATCCATTCCTCCAGTAAGCATGTATTAAATACCTACTATGTGCCTACCTGGTTTAAGGTCGGGGACACCTCAGTTGCAAGACCCTGCCATCTCAGAGCCAACATTCCAGTGATATCAGATAAATAACTAGATAAATTTGTAAATAATACACTGTCAGATGGTCATGAGTGCTCAAATGGCTTATCTGACAGACCCAGCATAACAATCTCAACATTTATCCTAAAAAGAAGCACTACATGAGAAAATCATGTAGGTGTTACAAAGCAATTTTTATTAATATACTGAATCTCTGGACATTTGGATAAATCATATTTTTGTTACTAGATAAATGAGAAAAATAAACTCTGCTTGTATTTATTGTCACTACATATCTATTTTTGCCATTCTTGCAAAGGTCTCTCGTCTGGAATTTGATTGACAAGCGTGATCTTTTGAAAATGCTGAGCCACCTGAAATCAGAGGTTCTTTCAACTCATGAAAAATAGTGACTTGATGTTGTCTGGCTGCTGCACAAGTGTTGTCCGGAGCAATTCAATTACTTTCTGCCCTTGGAAAAAATCATGTCATCCCAAATGACCCTGAAGCTCTCACCTATAAATTTGAAGGAGAACAGAGGAAGAGTTTTGGGGGAGTGGGGATTGAAGTAATGAAAAACCAAAGCTTTTCCTCTGGTCAGCTTAGTCCCCCTGAGATTTTTTTTTTTCCCCCCACATCTTCTCCACTCTCCTCACCACCCCTCCCCATCCTCTCGGTAGACAGCCTCCTCCATAGGGCAGATAGAGTACGCCATGTGGGGATCTCCTCATCTTCCTCCTTCCGGAGATACAAGCCCAGCTCCGTATGTAGCCATCCACCAGCTTTGTGCTGCTACAGTGGAGGTGCTGCCCCAACTCTGCTGCCTGCGTCTCCCTTGCTGTTTGCATTTAATCCCTGTCCACCTTCAAGAAGGGTTTCACAGTCACTTCCTTCTTGCCTATTGAACCTTCTCTTACTGGCTCTTTCCTAGTGATTTGTAAACATCCTCTAATGACTCCCACATACCTTTCTCTTATCACCCTGCCATTCCTCGTCCCATCACAGGTAAATTCCAGAAAGCAGGCTGCACTCCCTCCTTCCATGCCCTGCCCTTCCTTATCCTAACCCACCTCTCCCCTTTCCAGGCTGTTCTCCCCACATCAGTCACTATACACATTTAGAAGCACAAATCTGACTGGATCACCTGTGTAAAACCTTTAATGGCTTCACATGACTGATGGATAAAGATCAAAACACTGATGTAACCGTCACAATCTGTGTGATTGGCGTCTCCAGGGCCATCTCTTTCCATGGTCTCCTCTCTGCAGCTCAGCTACAGGGCCTCTTTTAGGTCTTTGGAGGCACCCTGCCACCCCCACTGCTGGTCTCTGTGTGTGCTGTTTCCTTGGCCCTGAATGCTATCCCACCTCCCCACCTACTTGCCTAGGTCAGCCTTTCTTGCTGAACAGTTCCACCGCACCGTGAACCACCACATCAGAGCACTTAACATACCTACAACTTCACATTTGTGTATATATAAATCTTTGATTAATGAGTTTTCCCCCTACTGGACTATCAAGTTCTTCAGGACAGAGAGCTCAGTCTTTGCTCATCAGTGTACCCTGAACACCTAGCCCAAGGCCAAACACATGGTAGGTGCTCATAGAATACTTTTGGATGGATGAATGAATGCATATTAGGTGTAGCCATGCCATTATGAAACATTTGGGTTAGACGTATGAACTGGGAATCAAGATGTCATATCCTATTGTTGCTGTTGTGTGCCACCAAGCTAATTACTCGTAGTGACCCTATATGACAAAGTAAAACTGCCCACACAGAGTTTCCTAGGCTGAAATCTTCACAGGAACAGATTACCAGGACTTTTTTCCCCACAAAGAGGCTTGTGGGTTTGAACCACCAATGTTTCAGTTAGCATCTGAGCACTTAACCACTGTGCCACCAGGGCTCCTTTGTCATGTCCTAAAGCTTCACAAATGGGGAAAGTGTGACCCAAGGTGATTCTACTTAGAGTGCTAGAATAAGTGGACATCCAGACCTTCTGACAACCTGGTCAGAAAACACAAACACAGAATATATTCCTCCCAGAATGGCTTGTGGTCAGGCTGAAATGCCATGTATTTACATCAGTGGCTTAGGAATGCAGCATTCTACTCAACCCACTACAGATAGCTACAGCAAATACCTTGGGAGTTGTTGCCATATAGGAGCCCCAAGTCAGCCCTTACAAGAAAGTACAGGATGTGTTACACATAGTGAAGTCTTCTTGCTGAGTTTGACTTCACATCATGGCATGTGCCCCTGTTTGAGCTAAGACACAAAGCTCCATGTTTATTTTCTGAGTTCTGTCAAATAGCATTTTTAACCATCATCTAATTCAATAAATTTTTTTGAGCCACATGCTCTGTCTAGGCACTATTTGGCTACTCATAATACAGTGATTTATTATTATTATTATTATTAAGTCACCATTCCCACCTTTGAAGATCTCATTTGATGAATTAATATGCAGAGATGGGAAAAACCCACAACTTGAAAAGAGCTTTAAGCTATTTTTGCTTAACCAGCTGCCCTTCCCAGGCCTATAACTAAGATCAGTGTTGTATGTCTCATCTGGAGAAGACCAGAGGAGAACCAGGGGCCTTTAAAGATCAAATACCTTGACTTACCTTGCTTCCCTCTGGGTTTGTTTTGCATGGACTCTCTCCAATAAAAGGGAGCCTGACAATAAAGCCATTAGTTAAGGCAACTGTTAGGACATATTAGCCATGGACAGAAGCTAAACAAAAGACTCACAAAGTCCCATCACACTTTATGAGGGAGTTCTAGTGTTATTCCTGTTTTTCCTGTTTTATCTAGTAAGGAACTTGGAAAGGTTAAACAACTTGCTCAAGGTCACATAAATCAAAATTTGCAGGTCTGGGAATTGAACTCAAATCATCAGACTTCATATTGCTTCCAATACTGAGAAGGTATTGAAAGAAGGTTGAAGGTACCAGTAATGCTGCTGCAAAGGTCACTATGAGAAAAAACATGTGACAGGTCAAAAACTGTAGCATTATTATGGGACCTAGAGAATCCCTAACACTATTTGCAAGGCTAACTCAATCCAGGTAGATAATGATGATCCATCCATTCAGTGACGCAGGCATACACCAGTACTCACTGAAGTACTGGTGATACTCATTTTCTCTCTCTCTCTCCTCTATTTTTTTTTAGGAGGAAGCTTTTTTGAGGCCAATGTGGAAAATGAAGATAGCGTCTCAGGCAGTGACTCAACATTCTATAGGCATTCAGAAGGTAAGGGTGCTTAACAGTTGCGGCTAACGGGGAGTTGGAGGAATAGAAACACCTTCAGCTATTGTCAGGGTCTCCCGGTTGCATTGTAATCTCTGGATGCAACTATTTATTGCTATGTGGGAGTCTCCACAGGGCTTCTTGTTATTGCTATTTGTAGGATCCCATCATGAAAACAGGTGAGTATATGTAGCCAAGGTGCTGTCTGCAGGTGGGATTCACTATCTATACTTTACGGTCAACTAGCAGTTTTTTTGTTTTATTTTTCTGTAATTATAATGCAACAACCAGTCTACTTGTGCATCTTGTCTTAAAATGTTATGAAGAATGTGTCATGTACTGATTAACTTCTACTTTCTTTATACCAATATAATAGTCCACTTAGAGCAAGGGTTACAAGCAAAAACAAACTGCCAGTTTCAAATAAAATCTCCATCACTTCAGCGCCTTCTTTAAAGTACTAACATGGATAATCAGTGCCTTCTGAGTCTCCTTCCTTGCACGGCCGCCACTCTCATCTATGCTCTTTCCATTCTCTCTCTTTAGGCTTCTTTTCATGCTTCCATCCCCTATCATCCTTGCTGTCTGCAATTTCTCCATGAATGACCTCACACCATATATGACTTCCATGCACCTCCATTTGCTGCTGAGCTGGAAACGCCCAGTCCTGATCTTGGTCCAGAGTTCCCAACTCAAATTTTTCTCTTGCTCATCAGGATGTGAAGATCCCACAGGAATTTAACCTCAGCATCTTTTAATCAAGTTCTTCAGCCTCATCAGTGCATCAGTAATAGTTACCTTTTCCTCAAGCTCCCTTCTAATTTCTACCCAGTCACCCAAATTCCTATCACATCTATTTCCAATTCTTATCTCTACTTTTCTATTCAGAGACCCATGGTCTGAGCACCTCCACCTACTACTCCCCCATATTAATTTCATTGACCATCTAACTGGTCTTCTGCTTGTCAGTCATTCAGCCTGCTGATCCTTATGCCACAATCCCTGCCAGTTTTTCTTTCAAACACCAACCTGAGCCTTCACTTTTCAGTGGAAACTTCTTCAGTGTTCAATATCACCCTCATCCAAAATGCAAACATAAAGATGGCATCCAAAGCCCTTCTAGATCTTACTGCCAGGGAGCTGTGGAACTTGGTAACCATCCCAATCACAGATTCTACTACTCTGTCTCACAGCAGTGACTTATGTGTATGGTCTCCAGTAGCTTGGAAAGCACTCGAGATCATAGATTCAGCTTGTTCATTGAACCTCCCTGGGAGCCACCACAGAGCCTAGAATACAGGAGGCGCTTGGTAAACTTGTCTTTGATGCATCAGAGATTTGTAGGGCACCCTGCCTGTGACAAATACGAGGATGGGTATCTTGAAGAAGATAGATAGGAGATCCAGGGTGTATCTCCAGGAAGCACTTAGTGTGATAACAACATAACTTTTGTAGGCTTGACTTTTTGAAACACCTGTTTTATTTTACATTGGAAAAACTGTGTGTTCAGTCAACCACCCTATAGTGTGCAGAGTCCTGGGCTGGGTTGCCTATGTGCACCTTTACCACAACTGTCATAGCCAACCTGTGGCATACCTACCTGCTGGCTATAGATCGCACTCTGTCCTTAATTGGGTTGATGTTTTACAGTTTGCCAAATGCTAGTTTCTGTCCACATTTGAATCTTTAGGAATCTAAGAAGCTTGAATTTATATTTTTTTAGTTGAATGATTGATTAATAAATTGATATACTTATACCCTGTCTCATTTCACAAAGAATTTGAGGCAGCTTACAGGAAATTTACATGTGTTAAATAATGCATGACTTTTGTTGTTGTTGTTATGTGCCATCGAGTTGGCCCCGACTCATAGCG
>NW_006921729.1:6160617-6195623 GCF_000298275.1 Orycteropus afer afer
CAGCCTTTATGACTATGAGACCACAAGAAGTAGATGGTGCCTGGCTACCACTGTCAACCACTTGGAAGGGGATCTGTGTAGGAGATCCTGGCTAGAGAGGGAGAACAATGTGGAACAAAACTCAAAATCATTTGGAGTAAAAGGGGGGGCGGGGCAGGTTTGCTGGTCCGATAGAGCCTGGGGGAACCACTGAGACTATGGCTCCTAGCTGCCCTTCAGGTCTGGAATTGAACCCGCACCTGTGGCTTCCAGCCAAGCAAAAGACAGGTATATGAGTTGAACATTTACCTGAGGTAGATACACTCCTTGGAGAGGACAATCATGGGAGAAAGAAGGGCTGTTTATGCACAGAGACACAGCTCAGGGGACAGGAGTGTATGGAGGGATGGACACAGGGAAGAGGTAGCTATGGGGAGGAAGTGGAAGGGGAGCTGTTGCATTGTGGTAAATTGTAGTCAATGTCATGAGACAAAGTGTATGTGACCTGCTGTATGGAAAGTGAATTTGCTCTGTAAATTTTCACCCAAATCACAATTTAAAAAAAAAAATCTGAGAGAGTAGATGAAGAATGTTAAAAGTTCTTTTGTTCGGTCATCTGGGTACCTGGTGCTGTGCTTGGGGTTAGGATATAATGATGAATATGATTGAGTCTTGCTCCCTGAGAATTTCCTGTGGGGCAGGGAAAGGAGATAGAGCCCATCTGGTTCCTATGTGAGCAAGCTCATTAGCTACGGGAGTATATTAAGTGAGCATCAAGCCATGGGTGGAAAGGTTGGGAACAAGGTGGGGGAGCAGATCAGAGAAAGTTTTTCAGAGGAGGAATCCTTGGGTCAAGTGTTGGGGTCCCAGAGACCCACTAGGTAACAAGAGTCATGATTAGAGATGCTAGCTCTCAAAGAATTGCAAGTAACTTGCTGTGGCTGGGCATGGGGGATGAATGACAAGTGGGATGCAGTGAGACAGGTGAGGAGGGTTTGTGTGTCAGGGTACACAGCTTGGAATTTATCCTGGAGTCACTGAGGGATAAAAGCAGAAGAGCTTAATGTGGAGCAGTCATTTTACTTGTCATTTCCTTTCAGAAAGTGACCTGTGTTCTGTTTCTTGTCTAGGACATAGCATGATGGACACCTTGGCTGTTGCCTTACGAGTGGCTGAAGAAGCCATTGAAGAAGCAATTTGCAAAGCAGAAGCCTATGGGGACAGCCTGGTATGACCCTCCCCTTCTCCTCTCTGGGGGGATGAGGGTCAGGGTCCCGCTGCCGAGAGACAGTGCGAGTTGTAGGGAAGTCATTGTCACAACAGCCATGGTTGAATAGAGCAGTGCCCTTCTACGCCTGCATTTGTGGTCAGGAGAACATGATTGGTTCTGAGAAAGTGATCACTGAGTCTCCCCTGACCCACCCACCCACAGCATGCTGCCATTCTGTTCCCTCTACAGGATAAACAGAATGAGGCCAGTTACCTGCGGGACCACAAGGAGGAGCTAACAGAAGAATTGGCCACAACTATCCTGCAGAAAGTAGGTTACCTGGTTTACCACCCTGTTCCAGAAGAGCTAAAGAGCAAACATGGGGAAGTTCTCAGGCATCATTCCTTCTATGCCTTGTCCTTTTTGCCTTTTGTGTTCTGGGGACATTCTCAGAAATATTAACTGACTGCCTTTAGGGATCGAGCTAGTAGATGTGGAGCCAGGAGCTTAGCACCAACTTGGCTGGCTACTCATGGGCCTCCTGTTCCCTAGACCACCGGGGCATGGGGGGTGCATGTACATGTGTTCATGCACACAGACATCTGTTGGGTAGTATTCCCTACCCATACGTCCTAAGCAGTCTCTTACTGAAGAGGCTTGGCAGTCATTCCTCTACCTCCATGCCCCAAGATGTCCCTTTAACAAATAGTATATCAATTCATCACTGCTGAGTAACCAGTCACCCCAAAACTCCGAGGCTTTATACAAAGATCATTTTTTTCTTTTTTTGCCCATGCATCTATGCAGCTGATCTAGTCTGGGACCTGGTAGATGGCTCTGCTTTGAGCTATGGTTGGGATCAAGAGTAATGCAATAGGTTCAGTTTGGGCCTCACTGGGGGTGTGTCAGATATTCTGTCATGGAAGAAGCAGGAGGGAGCAAATGCTGCCTCTTAAGGCCTAGTCTCCACCCTGACACAGTTATGCACTCCCTCACATTTCATTGGCCAAAGCAAACCACATGATCAAGCTCAAAGCCAAGGGGTAAGAGAGGATGCTGTCCCTGTGTTGGGCAGGACTACAAACTCACATGGCAAAGGCTGGACACATAGTGTTTTGAATAAGTGGGGCCCTTAATTCTGTCTACCACAAGAATCCCTTTCGTCAAAATAATTCACAGCCCTTCCACATGCCAAGTACATTCACCCCATCCAAAACCCCCATGTATCTAATCACAGTTCAAAGTGCACTCGCTCCAGATGGAGCTCACCTTCAACTGGAGACCTGTGAACTAGACACACAAATTGTCTGTTCCCATATATACCATATAGGGACAGGAAAAGAGCACAAAACCCACCCACCTGCAATGGGGAAGAATAGAAGGCAGAGGCAGTCACTGGCTTGTGGTAGTCCTGAAGTCCCTTTGGGCAAATGTGCCATGTCCCTGCTGTGAAGGTGGGGACGTGCCTTGATGAGGCCTTAGCCCTTTTCCTGGGCAGGCACCTCCTGTCGGTGCTCTGCTTGGTTCTCGCCCTGCCTTTTCATCCTCCTATCTGGTCTAAAAGAGCCCTGAAGCATATGTTCTTCCTGGTGGCTCAGCATCTCAACTGCTTTCTGCCTATAGGAACTTGGGAGTCCAGAGACTTGAGAAAATGTCCACACTCAATATCGCAAGTGGTATGAACAAGTTTAATGTCCCTGATGACACTTGGTTTCCAGGCACTTCCTAGAGTCAGGATTTAAGAGCCAGAGACTCTGGGTTTGAGATCCAGGCCTAACATTTACAAGCATTGTCAACCCAAACCCATTGCCATTCAGTAAATTCTAGTATCTTAACCTCTGTGCACCTGCTCTTCTGTTGTAAAATGAGGAGAACTGTAGCAGCTAATTCTTGGAATTGTCTTGAGGACTAAATGAGGTAAAGAATATACAGTGCCTAGAACAGAGTCTGACATGTGGCAAGCACTTAATAAATAGAAGTGTGGATTATTGCAAACTGTAAAGTGCTTTGGAGGAAGCTCTGGGTGGAACAAATAGTTAAGTGCTTAGCTACTGGCCTGAAGGTTGACCACTGAAACCCACCCAGAAGCACCTTAGAAGGCAGGCCTGGTGATCTGCTTCTGAAATGAGCAGCCTTGGAAAATCTATGCTATGGAGCAGTTCTACGCTACATACATGTGGTTGCCATGAGTCAGAATTGACTCAGATCAACTAATGTCAACAAGAGAAAAAGTATTCTAGAAACGTTTGAGGCTGTGGTTGAATTGTTTTATCATCTGTAACAGGCTGGTAACCTGTGGAAACTAAACCGAACTCTGAAGGGGAAAAATCCCAGAAATGGTCTCCATTATTTCACACAGCACCATGAGACCTCTTGAATAACTTGCCCCTTGTGTCACTTGCCCCCTCCCTAGATCATAAGGAAGCAGAAGAACAAAAGCGAGAAGCAAGTGGAAGAAGACCGAGAGTGCCCACAGCCCCAGAGCTGCGTTGTGAAGGCAGCCAATGAGGGGGCCACAGCTTCCCCAGGAGGCCCTCAAGCTGCCACCACCGTCTGGGTGAGTCCTGAGCAGTACCAGCCCACTCCACATAGACGTTCTGCACATGTGCAGGTCAGTGCCGATCTCCCACGGCAATGGTTACACCATGGTTAACCACCTGTAGTGGACTCACCTGCCCAACTGGACAGCACAAAGTTTCCTAAAGGGCAGGAGAGAGAGAGACTGAGAGAGGGTGTTTGTGTGTGATTGGGTAGGGAGTGGTGAGAGAGGGAAGTAAATATACACATAAGCATCTTGAAGACTATAGAGGGAGGCTTTCACAGAGACCAATTAAGGGAAAACAAAAATGCCCACAGGCTGCATTTATAATATAACTTTTTATTGTGGTAAACATACACTTGACATTTCAACAATCTGTACATGTACTGTGCAGTTCAGTGACAGGCTACATATTTTAGTTCATTCTGACAAACTGTACTAAGCCCTACAGGGGGAAAAATGAATATATGCTACTTAGCACATAGGAAAAAAAAAAAAAAAACACCTCACTGCCATCGAGTCAAATCATCTTACTAGTAGCATCCTCTCCTTGGGTTTCCAAGGTGATATCTCTATGGAAGGAGATTGCCCAACCTTTCTTCCGAGGAGTGGCTGGTGGGTTTGAACTGTCAGCCTTCTGGTTAGCAGTCTAATGCCTTAGGCACTACACCACCAGAGCACATAGGCAGCAGCCCCTAAACAGTAATAATTTTTCTTACTTTCATTACTTCATTTCTACAGTTAGAAATCAAACTCACTATATTATTAAGGTAGCAGTTCCTGGGTGGTGCAAATGCTTAATGTGCTCAGCTGCTTGCTGAAAGGTGCCAGGCCCTAGTCCACCCAGAGGTGCCTCAGAAGAAAGGCCTGGCTTCTATTTCTGAAAAATCAGCCCCTGAAAATATTCCATCTCTACTAGATCAAGGTGAAAACAGCAACTTGAAAGATTAGATAGGAACCTTAGGGGGCAGTGAGTTTATATTAATGGGGAAAGAACAACTCAGAAAAAGAGGATGAGAATGGTTGCACAACCTGAAGAATGTAATCAGTGTCCCTAAATTGTACAGGTAGAAACTGTTGAATTGGTGTCTGGTTTGGTGTATATATCCTCAACAGCAAAAACAAAATAAATACAATTAAAAAAAAAAAAAAAAAACCCTGTGGCACTCAGTTCTACTCTGACACACATGGAGTTGCCATGAGTTAGAGTTGTTTCAGCAGCAGTTGGTTGTGTGTTACTAAGGAATCCCTTAGGAATGATGAGGTAGACCTCACTGTATTTTGGTCAGCTAGACTCTTGGGCTTAAACAGCAGCAGCTGATTGTGTATCTCTGACCCACCTGCTCCTATTCACAGACTACGTATGCTGCCACCCACCAGGACAGCCCCACTTCAGGTCCTCATAAGTGTGTGCCCTCAGCCTGGCCTGCTGCTTGAACAATTTCTCTTAACAAATATCAGCACGAGGCCAGTCCCCATGAGGCAGATCAAAGATGTCCCAAATGTCCAAACTACCATGCCACTCCATCATTTCAGACATTAACTCCTCCTCCTCCTCCCAGTAATTTCCCCAGTCTTAGGGTTCTGTATTTCACTGTAATGCCTCACAGACACCCAAGGGTTAGTCTCACATAGTAGTGGTGGAGGCTGGCAGGCTGGCGAGTCCCAGGTCCGTGAGTAGGTCTGGCAGATCCTCCCAACTCTCGGGGTTGGATGAACCTCGATCAGCAGATCAGATGACAGCTGCTGTCCCAAATCCAGGGGTGAGATGAGGATGATCCAAGACACAAAGCCAGAGCAAGAGGAGAACGAATCTTCCCAGGAGATTCGTAGGTATACCCTCAGGGAAGCTAAGGGTGGTGATTTGAATTATACCCTCCAGCAAGGCAGGACTCAAGATACATTCCACCTGTGTTGCCCCAACAGAATTAACCTAAATCCCATCACAGAGTCATTGCCAGTCATTATAGGGAATGACTACTACCAGCTGCCCAGCCAAGTTGATACCTGATCTTAACTACCACACCACCCCACATAGGCATGGATAATGGGATTTATAAAACATCACAGAATGGAGGACAATGGCTAGAAGGGCCACATCAAGCAATTCACTGCACCTGCTATACACACACAAACAGACAGATGGCACCATCTTCTCTTCACTATCTCAACTTACCCAGTGGAATGTTTCTGTCCACACACTGCCAGCTTGGGGTGTCCTGTTCTTCCTTCAGGACAGGAGGAGCAGGGGTTCTAGGGACCCTGATCAGGTCCCACTTCCCCTTGCATTGAAGAAACCTCACTTGCCCAGAAACAGGCCCATCCTGATTTTTCCTGTTCACATCAGCTAAATGCAACTGTGTACAATAACTAAAGTGCTGATGCAAACCTTGTGTGATCAAAGGGTCTGGGAGGTCATCATAGAAAACTTAAGTACTAATAGCAATAAAAAATGAATTGACAGACATCTGTAGTGATAATAACATATGGTCAGTACCTTTCTTTTATACAGTGAAACCTGTGAGAGCCAGAGCTCAATGGGACTGCCTTGTTTTTCTAGGTCTTGCAAATTTACTACCATTACAGGGTGCAACCACCATTTTTTTCTCACTCCCTGTTTAGTGGAAGATATTTGTGTTTTCCGTCTCTGACAGGTTTCCACTTTTGCAGTTTCTACTTTTACTGTATAAGCATTATGTGCAAAATTCCATTAAGCCCATTCCTATACCAAAAACTGGAAATAAATCATATTCTACTATTTTCTTTTTGAGATAAAAAGTAATGTGTATGTTTTCTCTACGTTGAGGTTGAAGCTACAGAAAAGCAGTTATTCTGTGCAGGAGGCAAGATAAGCAATATGGCTTTCACACATACTATTTCATTAGACTCATGTGAGAGCTCTTTGTATTATTCCCATTTTTCAGAGGAGTAAAATGAGACCAGTTTACCCTGGAATTGAGTGGTCATGTCAGGATTAGAACCCAGGTCTCCTGACTCTGAGTGTTTTCCTACACTGTGCTGTCTGTCTCCTGTCTTATTGGGAAGCTCTGGCTACACAATGCCAGCTTTCCCCCCAGATGTTCATCAGGTCTTCTTGTGCACACTGTTTCAGCTGGAAATGATAGTCCTCCTACCTCACAGAGACTGTTTGTCATGAGAGGTGTGGGGGCAGTGCTCTAGTGCCCTGAGTCAGAACAGTGGGCACAGCTATGATTACCTGCTATGGCATCCCTCTGTCAACAGTGGATGCACAGGCATTTTATCCACTCCTCAGCCAGATAGTGGCTGAAAGCAGCTTAAAATGAATGACAGTGATGCTTCCCAAGGGTAATCCTCCACTTTGCTTCCCAGGCACACTGGAAGGAACTTGGCCCACCAGGGACACAGCCCTGGCCATCAGAGGCCCAGTCAGAGTCTCATAGGACTCCCACTTGGTTTGCTAAAACCAACTTCAGGATTTTATTTTCTGTCAGAAAACCTATCTCTCCAAATGCCTGCCTCCTGCACAACAGAACTGCCTTGCTATACTTTTGACACTTTTTTTTTTGATCATGAGTCAAATAGCAGAATATGATTTATTTCTAGGTTTTAGTATAGGAGCAAGGCCAAATAGAAGTCCCTCCCCAGTTCTAAATTATCTTTTGAATCTCTGATGTACAAAGCTTTGCAAGCTATGGATACTTTCCCTGGCTTTGAATCCACCTTAATGGGAAGTAGGTGGGAGAGAACCTTGGAGTTAAAGTTTGAAAAAGCCCCACAAAAAGTACTATTACACTGCTTAGACTAGCACTCCTCTCCATGTAACATTTTAGCAACTCAGATCATATGGCCTGGGACCAGGTGGGGCTCTTGCGGTAAGGAAAAGCTCACCAGTGGCTCTTGTTCCTGCAACCTTAGCTTGGACATTTGACCTAGAAGGCCCCCTCCTGTCATCTGTCTCTGGGTTTTAACATCTCATGATTTGCCGTATGTAAAGGGCATGTTTTTGTCAACAGTATCAGGCAGGAAGAAATGCATGCTTTGCTTTCCCCATACACACTTGTATTCACGGAGACCTGTCCCAAGCAAAGCAAACTGAATCTGAAAATAAAGAGAAATTTTTGATGAAGCCAGCTGAGTCCCTAGCACAGTTCACCTCTTTTAGCTATCATTATGATTAACCCTTTCCTGATCGTGACTGGTCACCTAATGTTTGGTTTTCCTCAGCTCAGCTTCGTGTTTTCAGTGGGCATCCCATAAATGCAAGTCTGTGACTGAGTGTCAGCAGAATGTGTCAGTTTGCCAGAATTAAATCGGGTACTGGGCTTGAATCTTTCGCCTCTGGTTCCCAGGATACCTGAGAAGGAAGGAGACTATATGATTAAGGTCCCAGCCAAACACTCAGATTCACACCTTCATTTTTAGTCCCTGCTTTGATTTTTAAACAAGCACTGTGATTAGAACTTTTAAAAAACATTATTATATTTAAAAAAGTTTAAGGAGCGGTTGCTTATAGCCCAAAGTGATAAAAATGCATTGATTTCGGACTTTTTGGTTCTTTTAGAAAGGCCTGTACCAAATTCTGAGGAGCTCTGGTGGCACAGTGGTTAAGGCATTTGTATGCCAACCAGAAGGTTGGCGGTTCAAACTCACCAGCTGCTCTGCGGGAGGAAGACGAGGCAATCTACTTCTGTAAAAATGTACAGCCTTGGAAACTCTATGGGTCACTATGAGTTGGAATCAACTTGATGGCAGTAGGTTTGGTTTTTGGGTTTTATACCAAATTCTCATTGTTCCTAGGGACAAAGAAGCCAACACACTACCAGTCAGTAATACAGATTACATTGTAATCTATTACATGATTATGTCTACATTTGGCAGCAGCCATAGTACTAACAGACTAACAGGGCAAACTCAAATAACCCACAGCCCCACAACGACCAGCCCAGGAGGAAGAACTATTCAGGAGGATTGCAGGAAATAGCCTGGAGCCCTCCCCTTGGCCCTGTGAATGCTTTTGCACCTCTTTTCGGCTCTTCCTCCTATTGTCCTTGTGTCTCTTCCATTTCCCTCCCCCTCTTGCCTTCAGACTTCCATTTGATGTGATTACCAAGATCTTGACCCCTAGGGGGCACTGGCCTGACTTCTCTTTGTCAGAGAAAGGCCTGATGCAGCCCCAACCCTAGTCCTTCCCCTCTAACAGCACCATGGTAGGGCCAGCCTGGACCCTCAAAGGGAGGCATACCCTCAAAGGGACCCTCAAAGGGAGGCAAGAGTAAGCTTTCTCAATGGCTACATGCAGCACGGTTGGGCACACTTCTCACCCATGTAAGCTAAGCTGGTGCCTTCTCCTGGTACCTGGCTCACGTATGGCCCTAGTCCCTTGTGACAGAAAAGCGTGTGCTAGGAGTGTGGTCTGGATGTTACAACCACATCCAGAAGTTAGGCCTGGAAGGGACTGACACAGGTGAAGGCCACCATATTGCACAACTGCAAAGCGTTTCATCCATATAGAATAATGATGCAAGTGGTATCCCCTGGAGTTGTACAGCAGGATGGCCATGGCTCCAGCTGCTGATGAGGTCTGTGTGGTGAAGGCTTAGCAGTGACAGTAACGTGCACTGTGTTTGACCATCACATGTTTTACCCCTCACCACAAGATGGACAGCTAGAAACTATTGGACCCATTTTATAGATCAGGAAAGTCTTAATATATTTTGCCTAAGGTCATGCAACTAGTCATTGGTGGAGCCAGGATTTGAATGCCTTTTTCCTGACCCAAAGCTCTTGATCTACCTTCTTCCTCTATAAAATGAGAGCAATGGGCTCAGTGATCCCTAACGTCCCTTTTAGCTCAAAGGTTCTAGGGCTGTACTATCCACAAACCACATGTGGCTATTTAAGTTAATTAAAATTATATAAAATTTCAGATCCAGTTCCTCAGTCACACTGGCTTCATAGTAAACATTCAGCAGCCACCATGTAGGACATTGCAGATAGAGAATGTTTCCATATTCCTGAAAGGTTATATTGTATAGCACTGCTCAAAGGGTTTAGATGAAGAGGAAGAGAGAAACAGAGGGCATAAAGCACAAGTATGCCTAGACACTGGCCTAGGCCCTAACCAGCTGATAGTTTTAGTTTCCAGAAATGTCAGAGGTGGTGGTCCTCCCACCTCTCTGCCAGGTGTTCTCCATCTAGATGCTCGTCATCGTCACCTACCTAAGTCTCACTCCAAAGGTGCTGAATCGGAGTCTGGACTGGAGTCCAGGTAGCTGTATTCTTGCCAAAAGCTCCCCAATGATGTCAACAGGTTGCCAAGGATGGTCATCATGATATCCTGAGAATGGGTCCCTCCCCTACAGGCCAAAGAGGCCCTAACCATGGGGCCTTCCAGCAAAGCATCCCCCTTTCTCTTCAGTTCTCCAATGACCTAGATCCCTTTGACACTTTGCAATCACAGAATCTCACTACTCGGGTTTATTCACAAAACCCAAACCCAAATGTCCATCCCATCCCCATGCAGAAAGAATTTCTGATCTACTCTCTTGAAAGAAAGTCCAGTGTGATTATTCCCTTTTTAATTTCCTCCATTATTGTGTAGCTCTCCGTCAGTAAGACGGGAGGAGTTCAGTGCAACCCGGCTTTCAAAGCCTTCGGGTGCAATATCCTAAAAGGCACTAGAGCAGCGGTTGTTATTCAATTAAAATCTGTCTCTTTGCGCACATGTATATAAAAAGACATCTCGGTAATAATATGGTGGTGGAACTGATAACAGTGATGATGCAGCAGGGGTCAGACACTCCGTCAGTGCCGACAACTAAGATGAGCCTGTCTTTTTCTTTCTCCTGTCCTTCATCCCTTTCTGTTTCCCTCTTTCTCTGTCATTTCCTCCCTTATGTTTCCTCTTTTTCTCGAATGGTGGTAGCATACAAATAAAGTATTATTTATTGTTGTAATTATTGCATTCAATTTAATGGCTATGTCTGATCCTAAAAAAAAAAAAACTAAGTGTAGCCATGCCTTAGTTGTCTATTCATAAACTAAAACCACATCCCTTGCTGTTGAGTCTATTCTGACTCATAGCAACCCTGTAGGACACAGTAGAAATGCTCCATAGGGATTCCAAGACTGTAATCTTTTGGAAGCAGACTGACACATCTTTCTCCCGTAGAGCAGCTGGTGGGTTCAAACTGCCAAGCACAGACCATTTAGGTAGCAGTTGAGTGCTTAATCTCTGTGCCACCAGGGCTCCGAATGCAGTAATGTTACTCTTACAGGTCCATTAGTGATGGGTGTTGAGGGTGATTGGCCACCCCTTCCTCACTTCAGGCAGCTTATTGTTGTTCCTCCTCCCCTCAGTCAGGAGTCTTTTCTGATTGCCTGACACACATATGCACTCAACAAAATGCCGTCGGTTTTCTTTTTGTGTATTGCCCATCCCGTCTGTTTAATGGGTGTCAGCCCCACCAGACTGCACCCCATCAGGCATCAGGAACCTGTCTGTCTGTCTTATTATCATGCTCCCACTGTGTCCACTGTACAATTAATTGGTTATTAAGTAAATGAGTATTTTTATACTGGGGATTAATCCCCTCTCTCTCAAAGGGTCTGCTTCTCCAGTGAAGTATAAGGATTGCTGTGAAGCACTAATGAAGTAAGCACTTAGTAGTGATTTATGAGCCCTAAAACACTGGACAGGAGCTCTTATGGTGCTGTGGTTAAAGCACTGGGCTCCTAACCAAAAGGTCAGTGGTTTGAAGCTAGCAACCGCTCTGTGGGAGAAAGGTGTGGCAGTCTGCTTCCATAAAGATTTACAGCCTTGAAAGCCCTATGGGGAAGTTCTACTCTATCCTGTAGGGTCACTACAAGTCAGAATGGCAGTGGTTTGCAGCCACGATGTCAATCCATCTCATTGAGGATCTTCCCCTTTTTCATTGACCCTCTACTTTCTAAGCATGCTACCCTTCTCCAGAGAATGATTTCTTCTGACAACATAACCAAAGTAGGTGAGATGAAGTCTGGCCATTCTTACTGCCACAGAGCATCCCACCTCCACTTCTTCCAGGACAGATTTGTTTGTTCTTCTGGCAGTCCACGGTACTTTGAATATTCTTCCCCAACACCACAATTCAAAGGCATCAACTCTTCTTCAGTCTTCCTTTTTCATTGTCCAGTTTTCACATGCATATGAGGTGATTGAAAATACCATGGCTTGGGTTAGGCTCACCTTAGTCAACATCTTTGCTTCTAAACACTTTATTCTGCAGCAGATTTACCCAGTGCAATATGATATCTGATTTCTTGACTGCAGCTTCCTTGGGTGGTGGTTGTATATCCAAGTAAAATGAAATCCTTGACAACATCACTTCTTTCTCCATTTATTATGATGTTAGTTATTGGTCCAATTGTGAGGATTTTCCTTTTCTTTACATTGAGGTATAATCCATACTAAAGACTGTAGTCTTTGATCTTCATCAGTAAGTGCTTCAAGTCATCTTCATTTTAAGCAAGCAAGGTTGTGTCATCTCCATATCTCAGGTTGTTAATGAGACTCCCTCCAATCCTGTTGCCTCATTCTTCTTCACATAGTCCAGCTTCTCGAATTTTTTGCGCAGCATGCAGTTTGACTAAGTATGGTAAAAGGATACAACCCTGATGCATACCTATTCATATGGTTCTCTAATATTAACCCTTGATATTAACTCTTGATACTAAAAACATTCCTATCTCACTCTTTCATACTGTCTGAGAGCAAAAACCCTATTTCCAAGCCATAGTCAGTATCTCAGCCCATCCTATTGGTGATGCTGATAATTGTAGCAACAGTACATCATTCCAAGAGGTATGGATAGAAAACGTGGCTGCTCCCAACATGGGGGATGCAAAGACTGCAATGGAAAGTCTAATAAAAGTAACTGATGATCACATTGCATGTTTCACCCAAAGCTTCTATCTTAGGCTGGGTTTTCTAGAAAAGAAAAACCAGTGATGCTTATATATATATATAGAAAGAAATTTATCTCAAGGAAATGGCTCAGACAGTTGTAGAGGCTGGCAAGTCCCAAGTCCTTGGGTCAAACATCAAGCTGGAGGCTTCTCTTGATTCATGCAGCTGCAGGGGCTGATGAATCCAAGATCAGTAGGTAAAATGGCAGATTGTTGGCTCACAGACTTTGAAGACAACAATCTCAAGATTGGCAGGCAATACAGTAGGCCACTGGTTCCAATCCAGGAACCAGAGATAATGATAAGCCAGATGCAGGATTCAAACCCGTTAGAAAGCCAGAGACCTTTCCCAAAGCTTTTCCATGTGTACTGGAAGCAGGCCACCAAAGGAAATGCTCGTTCAACTGATTGACTGCTCATACCATGATAGCAGATCTCACCATGGAGGTGATTACATAAGAGCTCATCATGGAGTATGACTATACCATAATTGCCACTGAAAATCATGGCCCAGCCAAGTTGCCAGGCAGTTTTAACTATCACAGCTTCAGAGCCAGTTGGTTTACATGACCAGTCCTGCTGGATAGAGCACTGTTTTAGTCAGGAGCACATTGTTCCCAGGCTCTCAGCAAAACCCCTCAGGTCCCGCACCAAGAGGGCGTGGAGGAACAGTGACTGTAGCCACAGGGCTTCAGGCTCCAATCCTGCCTCTACTACCCCTTGCCTGCCATCACTTGGGCAAGTTGTTCAACCCCTCTAGGCCTCAGTTTAGTTATACGCACCCAATCAGATCATGAGTGGTAAAAGCAAACATAAAATTGTTTTCTGTTGGATGCTTACCTCATGACCATGTGTTACGGAGTAGAACTACTCCATAGCATTTGCATAGCTGTGATTTTTACAGAAACAGATTGCCAGTGCCACTGGGTGGGTTTGAGCTGCCAACCTTTAGGTTAATTGTTGAGTCCAAACTGTTTGCACCACTCAGGGACCTGAGCTTAATAAGTGCTGTTATATTATATTATATTGGCTATTGTGTAGTAAGTGCTTTCTATGCGCCAGGCATGATACTAACCCCTGTACATGAGGAAACTGAGGCTTAGAAGAATTGAGTAACTCCTCTAAGATTCCACAGGTAACAGGAAGAGCTGGCACTGACCGAGGACCAAATACATCACGCATTAGTTAGTTCCTGAAGAGTTACGATTCTGTTTGGAAGCTCAAATTCCCAAGTTGATCTTTACAAGACTTTGCTGGCATGCTAACATTCCAACCCATGGACTGCACCAGCCATTCCCAGACCACTTGCATAGATGTACAGACACTGTAACTCAGGCCAGCCCTTCCTGACATCACTGGCCCTGCTTCTTCCTTGGACCCTAGGGTGGATAAAAGGAAAAGAAGCAAAGCAAAGATTGTGGGTTAGAAAGAAAGGGTGGGCATACTGGGCTCATCCAAGCTAATGAGGAAATAATGTACTAAAGTAACCCCTTCACTGCCCAGAGCTAAACATATTGAATTAGCTAGTGAGTAAAAGCATTGTTGTGGTGCCATCTGCTGGGTTATAGTGCTCATTGCAATGAATTTGTGGCATGACCAAGTGTGGTCTCTGGCTTTTCTGCCTTGACTGGGAACTTGGGCAGGCAATGTTCTGTGTTCTGTTGGAAACTGTTTAGTTGGATCTTTTATGATTGTCAGGTTGTAGTTTTGTTTTCAGTGTGAAATAGTAGTTTACTGGAATAGATTATAAAACTTCCCCAACTTTCACGAAAAACCCATTTTCCCTGTTGGGAACAGAAAGGAGCTTTTTTTTTTTTTTTTTTTTTTTTTTTTTTTTTTTTTTTTTTTTATTAGGATTTGGGTGAAGATTTACAGAGTAAATTCACTTTTCATACAGCAGTTCACATATACTTTGTCTCATGTCATTGACCAAAATTTACAATGCAGTAGCTCCCCTCCCACTTCCTCCCCATAGTTACCTCAGAAAGGAGCTTTTCATTTGTTCATCTTGGATTTTGTAGATGGGGAGGGAAACATTTTTCTCCCATAAAAATGACCCCTAGAACCTTCTAAAGACAAACACATAAAATATAGTTTACTCAATGCAAACCAAACTCATTGCCATTGAGTTGATTGCAACTCATAGCAACCCCCACAGGGTTTCCAAGGAGGTAAATCTTTATGGAAGCAGATTGCCTCATCTTTCTTCAGTGCAGTGGCTGGTGGGTTCGAACCAGCAAGCTTTTGGTTAGGTAGCCAAATGCCTTAACCACTATATCACCTATGGTGGTTATGTTTGTATATCAACTTAGCTGGCCCTGGTTGAATGGCTGGGCAGCTGAATGTAGTTATTCCTCATGGTGAGGTTAGTAATAAACTCCATGGTGGACTCTATTGGAGCAGCTGAGTAGCTGCTTTGGGTATGTGGTCTGCTTCCGTATATAACAGCTTTGGGAATGGTCTCTATTATGGCATGCTTAGACCCTGCATGTAGCCGTGTTGTTGTTTGGCAGCCTACCATGCTCTGCCAACCTTGGGACTTTCAATGGACCTGAATTAATGGCCTGTTCTGGTAGCATAGTGCCTAAGGCACTTGACTGCTAACCAGAAGGCTGGTGGTTCAAAGCCACCAGCCACTCCCCAGAAGAAAGATGGGGCAATCTACTTCTGAAGTGATAATGCCTCGGAAACTCAAGGAGGGGTCACTATGAGTGGGGTCTGACTCAACGGCACATAACAACACAATAACGTGGTTTGGTAACATCGGAACCATGCCATTTTAATTTGTTGACCTTGGGCTTTCAGCCTCAGCAGCCAGTAGCTGCCTGAGTGAAGAAAAGCCTCTAGCTTCAGTGGGCTGGGAGCAAGAGGCAGAGTGGAACCCTAAGGTCGAGGGCTTTCACACAGCCCTTAGAACCTGGCACTCCTGTTTGTTAAGGCCATCCCATTTGTGGCAGGTATTGTTGTCGGAGCAGCACTAAGTAACCAAAACACCACCAGAGCTTCTTAAAATATAACTTACCAAAAAAAACAAACCCACTGCTGCTGAGTTGATTCTGACTCATAGTGACCCTCACTGGGTTTCTGAGTTGGTAAATCATTATGGAAGTAGATTGCCCAGTCTTGGTTCTGCAGAGTGGGTGGTATGTTTGAACCACCAACCTTCTGGTTAGCAGTCAAATACCTTAAGCACTGTGCCACCAGAGCTTTTTAAGATATAATTTAAACCACTGCAAAATGAATATTAAATATTTTTAATTCACTTTTTAAACAAGAGTCAATGATTTATTGTATGAAGTATTTAAATATGAAAAGGAAGACCAGGGAATAGAAGATGGCTTACGTGAGGCTGCAGTAATACTGTACCAACAACTACACTGTCAGCTTTTTACAGGCCAGTATTGTGTCTTAAATCCTGCAAGTTCACTCAAAACGTGGGACTGAGGATCACACCTAAAAGATTATCCCTACCTTCAGGGAGATAACAGTCTGTGGAAGAGTCGGCCAGTCAATGTAGAACCATAACAGAGCATGGAAGGATCCATGTGATCCCACGGAGGGGGGACTTCACCCAGTCCAGGGTGGGAGGAGTAGCAATGATACGTCCCCCTTAATATATGGGGGATTTGCATAGAATGATTTTTTCCTTCATTTTTAATAACTTCTCTTGCCAACTGGCCATCAGCCTTGATCTCTGGCCTCTTTGATAACCATTCATTACCAGTTCAGGATTTAGCTAACACATAGGTGGCCCCATGGAAACCTTAGTTGTTACCAAGCTGCATCATCGGGACTGCTCAGGACTAGGGCCTAGATCAGTGCTTGCTGTGCCCTCTGAGGGAAGGAAGCCACACTCAGCTGAAAGCCCCTTGTCATGTGTGTCAGCTTCTCTCTCCTCCAGATATGATTCTGCCTTCCACGATGTGAGTGGGGATGATGGCAGGCTGATCTTTGTCTCTCTTGCCCCCCACCTTTACCCAAGAATTTTGTTTAAAAAAAAAAATTGAGCACTTTAGAAAATCCATTCTGTAACCAATCTAAAATCACATTCAAATTCCTCAGCAAACTGGTGTTTATTTCTAATATTGTACCAATTACTGTCCAGGGGCCAGTATGTCACCATTAACAAGCCACCATTTCTGCCCTCAGTTGCTCACAGTCTAATGGGAACACTAAGCAAGAGGACAGGTGTTTGCAATGTTGTTGTTGTTGTTGTTATGTGCCGTCGAGTCGGCCCCGACTCATAGCGACCCCTCCTTGGGTTTCCGAGGCAGTATCACTACGGAAGTAGGATTGCCCAACCTTCCTTCCCAGGAGTGGCTGGTGGGTTTGAACCGCCAGCCATCTGGTTAGCAGGCAAGTGACTTAGCCACTATGCTACCAGAGCTCCCGGTGTTTGCAATAGTATGCAGGCTGGGCTGGGGGTCCTGGGATTCCTCTGTGCTCACTTGTTCTTTCCTGCATACGGTGTTTGCAATAGTATGCAGGAAAGAACAAGTGAGCACAGAGGAATCCCAGGACCCCCAGCCCAGCCTGGGCAGAGGGCAGTCAGTGAGTTTCCCAGCTGCTCAGTGGGGGAGAGACAAGGCAGTCTGCTTCAGTAAAGATTTACAGCCTTGGAAACCTTATGGGGCAGTTCTACTCTGTCCTACAGGGTCACTATGAGTTGGAATTGACTCTACAGCAGTGGTTTAAGATGGGGAGAGCTCACTGACTGCTGGTGTGATGTTAACCTGTGACCATTACTTTGAAAGGCAGGTCTAGAGGCCCACCGTACTCTCTTCTGTATTGAAAGGGATGGAAGGTGGGTTGTAACCCTTGGTAAGTTTGGCAGCTTAGAGGGTTTTATGTTCTGTAAACCCACCTGCATTCTAGATCAGGCCCAATGTCTCATGAGGGAGAGTGGAAAAGGTTTCCTACAACTCTTTCTGAACCAGAGCTAGCCTAACTGTGCTCACCAACAAAGTGAACCTGATGTCCTGAATCCCAGAACCACTGGGTCTTTGCCTGCAATGATGTGGGTGTTGAACCTGGATCCTCCTCTCCCTCTGTGTCTTTCCTCAGAGAGGATAAGAATCCTTAGGAGGGAGAGGATACCAAGTGTGTCTTCTTTCTGACTCCAGTCAGAAAGCTCTGTGTTGTCACCCAGATTTCCTGGTGCTAGTTTTTGCTATCTTTCTTTATTATTCTCAAAAGCCTCTTCCTTTTTAAGCTATCATTTATTATGCATTGACTGTGTGTTAAGGGCTAGGGTTCAGTCTTCACATCTCTCAAGGTATTAAGTCACCTGCCCAACGTGTTGGTAGCAGGGGTGGTGTTGAAGTCCAAGTACAGCTGACTCCTGAGGCCAGTTCCAAGCCTCTCCTGCCCTGCCCACACAGGCCTGTTGTGGGAGCTCTCCTATTACCTCCGGTTCTGAGCATCTGTGGTGGGACGAGAAGCAAGCTGCAGAGATGAGCACACTTCTCAGTGGGACAGAGGGCATGGGGCTGTTAGTTCTGAAGCTGGCCAGCAGGTGGAGACAGACTGCTTAGGCAACCTGAATTTCAGAGAGCAGCATTTTGTTTACTATTGTATCCCCACAGAGGGCTCCAGTGGGTTTGTGAATATATTATTTCTCGCTTCAGCTTATCAACATAAAAAGAGCAAAATAAATTACCAATAAAAGATAATTTCACTGTTGAATTGACAAATAGGTTCTATAAATTTTTACAATTAAAAAAGAAAAAATGGGCAATTTTGGCAAAAATTAAAAATTCATTAAGTGACAAAAGGAAATATTGGTCCCGTTCTATTCATTAAATCAGTTTATCAATATAAAAAGAACAAATTAAATAACCAGTATAAGAGAATTTCATGAAGTGGCAAAGGGAAAAACTGGTCTCTTCCCATTTGATAAAATTCTCTGTATATAACATTTAAGTTTCATAATTGATACAACTCAAATACATTTCCTGTCAGTCATCTGAATTCCCATTTCTACTACTTCTCCTTGGGTTTGTTTTTCTTCCCTTAACACAGGGACTAAACTGGGATGCGTTGTAATAGTTCTAGGTTTGCAGACTGAGCACACTGACTCACCTATCTATTACGGCACTTACATTGTGTTACAACTTTTTGTTTGCGCTTCTAAAACTCTGCCAGTTGGAAGTCTCCAAGGGGAAGGGCCTATAGTTTCACATCCCCTAGAGCAGTTGGATAGGACCTCTGGTGGCGCAAGGGATAAAGCACTTGGCTGCTAACCAAAAGGTTGACTGTTCAAACCTGCAAGCCACTCCATGGGAGAAAGATGAGGCAATCTGCTTCCATAAAGAACCCTATGGGTCAGTCCTACTCTGTCCTATAGGTTGCTATGAGTCTTAATTGACCCAATGGCAGTGAGTTTGTTTTTTGAGAGGGTTAGAGAGTTGGCTTATAAAAAAAATAAAATATTGGCTGGATGAGTAGCTGGGTAAGTGGGAGCCCTGTGAGGGCTGGCTCTGTCAGACTGCACTGCCTTTCTTTCTAGTGGGCCTGGCCAGCTTGCCGTGGATAAGCAGAGAGGCTTCTGTGCCCTTATAAAGTGTTATGTACTGATATGCAGCTTTTAAGAGTCCACTTGCTAAGAATGAGCCCATTAAACATGTTTTCTCTGTACTCCACAGTAGCCTGGAAGCTGAAGGCATTCTTCTCAGTGATGGCTAACGCCTTTCCAGTTGACTCCTTTCCCCGTTTCATTTCTACAGCGGTCCCAGTCTGCCTGCTCACTCACTGGAGAAGATGCCCTGAAGACCTCTTCCCAGGATGCAGCCTGGAGGCAGCTGTGGGACCAGGGCCAGTGGCCCAGGGAGGAGCCCACTTTGCCCAGCTGGAAGAGCATGGGCAGGCTAGACAAAACAGGTAACTGTTTTAAACAGCACCTAAAACCCACCAGCCACTCCTCAGAAGGGAGGTTGGGCACTCTCCTTCTGTAGAGATACCACATCGGAAACCCAAGGAGGGGTCACTATGAGTCGCAGTTGACTCGACGGCAGTGAGGATAGGTCTATGGTTTCACAGTGCTGTCCAGAGGCTTCCAGCTATTGCATGGCCAGTCGGCCCTTTCTCTTATACGTGTGCATTGGCATGTGCCTAGTTGGACGGAGAGCGTGTGTCCTTGTAGTCCAGGAACTTCAGTACTGTAGAAGTGAAGCTGTCTACCCCCACCCCAGCACAGGCTTGGTTCTTCCCTTACCTAGATACACATACTGTCTAATGGAAGCTGGGCATATCTGTCATTGCATGAAGAAATCATTAACACTATTGCCCATGTTATACATCAGATCTAGACCCCAACAACAACAACAAAGATTAGCAGAAAAACATCCAGGCCTAGAAATAGACTTTTAAAGACTATGCTATCATTTCTAGCCTATAAGGAAAATGATTTAACCAATAGCTAAATAAATAGAATCTATTATTGTCACAGTACAGAGAACCAACAAACATCAAGTTTTTTTTTAAAACGGTCCATCTAAAGATTTTCCAGAAAAGATCATTTCCACATTAACCTTTTAGTATCTTATCAGTAGAAACCAGAGTCCATGACATTGCAGAGATACTGTGAGCAGATGGTATTTTATTTATTTATGTATATGGTTTTGTTTTTTAAAGTACATTTTTCTTTTCTAGACATGTCTTTCTGTCCTCCTGCTATCTAGTGTATTTATATCTGTTCATTCTCTTTCCTTCTCTTTTTCTGTCTCCATGGATTGCAAATTCCTACAGAAAAGGGATTTTTAGATTCCACAGGGCATATGAGAATATCATATAATAGATCTTCAACAAGCAATAATAACTGGTTTTTAAAGTCATTTTACATATGCTTGTGCCATTTCATTTATTCCTTCAACAACATTGCTAAAACCAAACCAAACCCACTAATTGAGTCAATTCTGACTCATAGCCACCCACAGGGTTTCCAAGGCTGTAAATCTTTCCGGAAGTAGATTGCCTCATCTCTCTCCTACAGAGCAGCTGGTGGGTTTGAACCACCCACCTGGTTAGCAGCCAAATGCCTTAACCACTGTGCCACCAGAACTCCGTAACAATGTTGCTAAGCACCCCCCGCCCCCTTACCTTGTTTGGCAGATAAGAACAGGGGCAGTGAGGTTCAATGGCTTGTCCAAGATCTCATAGCTAATGTGAACAGAACTGGCCCTCAAACCCAAACATTATGGCATCATCACTCCAGTTTGCATGCTTTTTCCACCACTGTGAGAAAACAAGTATCTTCTGCTATAAAAATTAAACAAAAGAACAGTATATCAAAATTCAGACTTACAAACTAATAGATTTGGTGGATACTATACAAATTGCTAAGGGATACTCCATTTCACAGAATATTTCCCTACTGGATTGTAAGCATTCAGCATATATTTGCTAAGGATTTTGGTTTTCAAAACATTGGTTTTGTGCACAATTTTCTATAAAATTAAGCAGGCCTGTGTCATGTATCAATTGCATATAAACATAAAACTGCTTGATAGCATCACTTAAAAAGGCATCATACTCTGTTCAAAAATCCACGCATCCCTCAAAATGCAGATTAGAATAGGAAGCAAAAAGCATTTATGTAGAAAGCAACTAGTTTTCTGAGGAATGCTCAGCCCTGGGCATACTAGAGTGCCCATGCCAAACAGAGGTATAAGGGAAGTGTGGTATGTTTCCAAAAAAGACAAAACTAGTTGCTGAAAAGTCCATTCCAACTTACGGAGCAATTTGAATCTGCCTCACAGGGGGTTGTCTTGTATGTGTCTGATATGTTTAGCGGGAAGCACATTGATACCTGGGAGCATTTCTCAGTCTGAGCCTAGTAGAACATAGAACAGATGAGGCCTTGGAGGTGGAGATCATCTGAGAAGGTTAATGTCCACTGGGCTCTTTTCCACATCCAGGGCCTGAGATGCCATACTGTGTTCAGCCTTAGGGCCACCATGGATCTGGTAAACTACAGCAACTCCACTTTCAATCTGGCAGTGCTTGGAGCAGTTAATGGATTTTCCTAAAACACCTTTTCAGTTTATGGGCCTTAAGTGAGTGGCAACTCTGTGCAGCTGGTGAAATAAAGATCAATTCAGACCCAGTCCCTGCTCTTGAGTTGCTCACCAAGAGCCATCCACACTCAAGGGTGGAAATGGTCCCCTCCCACCTCTGGGCCTCAGTACTCTAAGATGGCCCTGCATGTTCTCTGGTTAAAGCATTTAAAAAATGAAACAAAATAACAGCTTTTGCTGGTAATTGCTGTGCCTGAGGCCACAGGGCTGGGCCAAGTATCCACAGCTAAAGGAGACACCATGATATCTGACAAAACATTTTCTTGTTTGCATTCAGCAAAAACTAGGCAAAGCACCTGTTACACCCATAGGCAGATCAGCCCTTTGGACCCAGCCACAGTCATTGCAGATGCCCTAGACCTGCACTCAGTTCAGCCCAATTTGAGACCACGACCAAAGACAGAACTGCTCCCACTCACCCTGGTGCCATGCTGCACAGCTGGCCACAGACAATAGTCAAGAGCTGCTTTGAAGTCAGAGAGAGGATATGTCCCACCCCAACTCTATCGGTTACAGGCTCTGTGACCTTTGACAAGTTACTAATTTCACTCATCTTAGTTCCCTCATCTATAAAATGAGATTGGAAATGCAAACCTATTTCTGCTCACAGCCTTTCTAAGAGGAGGAGTATGCCTTCAGTTAATTAAAAACTTTACATGCCCATTTCACAAGGTTGTTGTGAGATCTGTATAAGGCTGAGGTCAGGATTTGTTTAACGTTCTTACAGACAGCAGCCTTATGAGGTAGGCCAGGGCATGTGGTGAAATCATTTCTCATCCAGAGAAGGGCAACTGGGAACCCAAGAGACAAAAACCCAAGAGACAAAGCATTAGAACCTAGGCCTGCCGACTCCAGGCCTCTCTTCTCGCCTTCTCCATCCAAGCCAACCTAGGATAGGAGTAGGGTGGTTTCAAGGAGACCGAAGTGGCTGTCTGCCCAGATGGACATGAAGTAGGAACTGGGTGTCCAAGTCTCTCTCCATCTGTGAGCTCTGGAGCCCTAAGAGGCCTTAAGGAACGTCTTGGGATCCTTAAAACCCTGACCTCCAGTTAGGTATCTCCTCCTGGTCTTCCTATTGGCATCTCACCCCAACACCTCACAAACCAGCAATAGGGAAGGCAGCAAGTGGAAAGCCCACCTTGCTCTAGGTGATAACAAACTGCTATCTGGTTTCTCTTACCACAGACCTGGCCCCAGTTTTGCAAAGCCCTGATGGGAACTGGATGGCCCTGAAGGATGGCAATCTGCCCCCAACTCGCCTGCTGGCCAAACCTAAGAGCGGAACGTTTGAGGCCCTGGAGGCTGCATCCAGCGTGGTGTCTGCTTATGAAGAGATGGGCTCTGACAGCGAGGAGGACTTTGATTGGAGCGAGGCCTTGAGTAAACTGTGCCCGGGACCCCAGGGCCTACTTGGGAACCCCCAGCATCAGCCCACACAGGCCCAAGGACCCAACCAAGGCCCCTCAGTTGCCTCCCCCTCCTTAGCACTCTCTCCTAACCCTGAGGCCATGTGCTCAGACTCGGAGACTTCCTCAGCAAGCTCTTCCCGGGAAGCTGGGCGCCAGGCCAGACTATCCTGGCTGCCAAGGAAGCCCCCTAGGAACCCTGCAGCAGAGAAGACAAGCCTACAGGGAGAGCTGGATGTGAACTTTAACCCCCAGGCAGCCAGCGGAGAGACCTCAGATAGCAGCGAGCCTGAGGAGGCCCCCCGCAACACAGACCGGCAGGCCCGGAGGTGGAGAAGGGCCCGCATGGGCTCAGAAGAGCCAACCAACAAACTATCTTCCCCCAGTGCCTGTCCTCAGGATCTGGATTCACATCAGGTAATAGAATTTTGTGCATGCAAGCCTGTACACAGACACACACACTTTTTTAGTAGTATGTACCTTCCTCCAAGCACAAGTGGCATAGAGTCCCAGATTTGGAAGCCACAGAGCCAAATTCTAATCTCAGTTTTGCTGCTAAGTAGCTGAGTAACCTACACAGATTACATCAATTCTTTGGAGCTCCACATTCTCCTCTCTGGAGAATAGCTTAGATAGAATTCAAAGTGTCATTTACCAAGTGTGACCAGCAGCATAAGCACCACCTAGAAATTGCCCCACCCAAGACTTGCTGAATTAGGAACTCTTGGGCTGAGGCCCAGCCATCTGTGTTTTAACCTGCCTTCCTGGTGATTCTGCTGAGCACCAACGTTTAAAAGCCACTGACTTAAGGTTAAAGGTGTGAGGTCCAGAGTCAGCCTGCCTGGGTTCAAGTCCAACTGTGTGACCTTGGGCTAGGCATCTTTTGAGGTGTCCATTTCCTTGTCTTTATTTCCTGCAAAATGGAGATAATATTAGAATTCACCTCAAAAAAATGGTTGTGACAATTGAATGAGATAATGTTTATAATGAGCTAAGCTCTATCCTAGACACAGCCTGAGGGCTCAGTAAATGTTTTTTTAATATGATCATTCAGGTGCAGTATATTGACATAGTGGTTCTGCCCACCTGAGATCAGGAACCCTCTTTGAGAACATGATTAAAGTTATGGACTCTCTCCCTAAAATAATGTACCTGTAAATACATACTCACATTTGCTTAGTCTCATGTCAAAAGAGACACATATTTTCTGGGACATTTAAATGATATCATGGAAACAGTGGATTGCAATATTTTAAACTGAGAGTCATAAGGAAAATCTAGTTATGTTGCTGTTGCCATTGCCTTCTTTAGGCACATAATCATTTATTGAATTTCCATCAACTTTGCCATTTTAAGTTTGAGTGTCATTGCATCTTCCATAGTACCCAATTTGGGTTCTGCCAAAAGCAGACCTTGAGTTAAGGATTTGGATGCAGGTAGTTTATGTGGAAAGGAGCTCTGGTGGTGTAGATGCCTCAGGCATTTGACTGCTAACCAGAAGGCTGGTGGTTCAAACCATCACTCCATGGAAGGAAGAGGGGACAATCTACTAACGTAAAGGTTTACTGGCTTGGAAACCCAAAGGGGGTCATTATGAATCGGAATCGACTCGATGGCAGTGAGTTTGGTTTTGAGTTTTGTTTCAGTTCGTGTGGAAGAAGCCCTGGTAGTGTAGTGGGTAAGTGCTCAGCCGCTAACTGAAAGGTCAGTGATTCAAACCCACACCAGCAGCTCTGTGGGAGATAAGACTTGGCAATCTGCTCCTGTAAAGATTATAGTCTAGGGAGCCCTATGGAGCAGTTCTACTCTCATATAGTGTTCTGGTTACCTAGTGCCACTCTGACAGGAATATACCACAAATGGGATGGCCATAACAAACAGGAGTTTATTCTCTCACAGTTTGGAGGCTTTAAATCCAAGTTCAAAGTGCTAGGCTCTAGGGGCTGAGTGAAAGCCCCTCGACCTTGGGCTTCAGCTCTGCCTCCAGCTCCTGGCCCACTGAAGCTGGAGGCGTTTCTTCACTCAGACAGCTGCTGGTTGCTGAGGCTGAGAAGCCCAAGGTTGACAAGTTAAAAAGCCATAGTCCAGATATTACCAAATCACATGGCAGGCCATTAATTCAAGTCCATTGTTAAGTCCCAAGGTTGGCAGAGCATGGCAGGCTGCTGAACAATGACACAGCTACATACAGGGTTCAAGGTGCCATAAGCTAGAGAACATTCCTGAAGCTGCTGCTTATATACGGGAAGCAGACAACATCCCCAGAGCAGCTACTCAGCTCCTTGTGGTAGATCCCACCATGGAGTTGATTGCCAGTTTCATCATGAGGATTAACTACTACCAGCTGCCCAGCCACTCAACCAGGCCAAGCCACACACCAACATAAGCACCACATATAGGGTCTTTATGAATTGCAATTGATTTGACAGCATACAGTAGTTTATGGGGGGGAGGTGAGAGGGCAGTGGTGGTTGAGTGGTAGAATTCCTGCTTTCTATGCAGGATGTCTGGGTTCAGTTCTCAGCCAGTGCACGTCAATCACAGCCACCACTCATCCGTCAGTGAAGGCTTGCCTGTTGCTACGATGCTGAACAGGTTTCAGTGGAGCTTCTAGACTAAGGCAGACTAGAAAGAAAGGTCTAGCAATCTACTTCTGAAAAATCAGCCAATGCAAACCCCATGGGTCACAACAGTCCAGTCTTATCACGTGTAGGTTCATTGTGAGTTGTGGCCAACTCAACAGCAGCTGACAGCTGTTTACATGGGCGGCGATCCCAGGAAGTTGGCTGATACAAAGAGGCAAGAAAGGCTGATTGAGATTTGCTACATGCAACTGGGTCTCAATCCCACTGAGGACCCTTAGTATTCTCCTGCAGAGCACAAGGAGCCTAGAGCATGTATCCACAGACACCATCTCCCATTTATGGAAGGTTTGCTCCCATCCAGAATGAGCATTAACTCCATACCCAGCCGGGTTTGCATGGATGGAGCCTGAGAAATCCCTCAGATGGAGAAGAAGAAAGAGACCCAGGTTTGAGGTGGGAAGGTACCAGTGAGCCAGAGGCTGCACTGTTGCAGGGGAACCAGGTAGGTCCAGGGCATACAACCTGGGACATCATCAGTATCTACTACAATAACCTTCTCTGAGTGTATCAGCCAAATCCCTGATCTGGGCACCCATTGAATAGCTGTGGACTCAGAGCTTCTTAGGACATGGAATTCGGCATCATTCCAGCCTGACCTGCTAATGTATTGCCTAGAATAAGTCCTTTATTTGGTCTAAACACTCATTTTTCTCATCTGTAAAACCTAGGTTATTTAAAAATCTACCTGTGATAGAGTTGCCATCATGGAGTAAAAATATAAAGTTCTGTTCAATTGTGAATCACTATTATCTAGCTCAAATGGAGACCATGGTCCAGTTTCTCTAGGTGGCTTGCCTCAAGGAATATTCTACAGGGCTGTCAGCATGATTCCCTTGTAGGTACAGAATGTCGTGTCTCCACCATGACTGGGTTCCTGAAGTTTCCTATTTGTGCTGAAGTGGCTTGAAAGTTGTTTTCTGTTTTTACTCTTGGTGAGGCATTGGTAGGGAGGAGGCATGAGCCAACAGAAAGGCAATGGACTCAGCATTGCCTCTGCCTCCCTGAGAGTGGCTCTGAGCAAGTGGCAGTGTCCTCTCCTCCCCATTAGAGGGAGGTAGTGTTGCACTTCAGAGACATCAAACCCAGATGTCTCTTATGTAATTTACTAAAGTAGCTAGTTCTAAATAGCCTTGGTGACATGGTGGTTGAAGCACTCAGTTTCTGGCCAAAAGGTCAATAGTTTGAACCCCTCAGCTGTGCTGTGGGAGAAAGATGTGACAGTCTGCTTCCATAAAGACTAACAGCCTTGGAAACCCTCTGTCATACAGGGTCACTATTAATTGGAATCAACTTGACAGTTGTTTTTTAAAGGAGTTGTTTTTAAAAATAAGTAAGTGAAAAGCAGTTTAATTAGTTCTTGATTATATAAATTAATGTTGTTGTTGTTGTTGTTATTTGCCGTCAAGTCGGCCCCGACTCATAGCGACCCCTCCTTGGGTTTCCGAGGCAGTATCACTACGGAAGTAGGATTGCCCAACCTTCCTTCCAAGGAGTGGCTGGTGGGTTTGAACCGCCAGCCTTCTGGTTAGCAGTCAAGTGCCTTAGGCACTATGCTACCAGAGCTCCCATATAAATTAATATATTGTAAAAAAAAAAAAAAAAATTTATAAAACTTACAGTACAGTCCACCTTGATCTAATGCTTTGTCCCTTTCATCTCCACCAAAATGATGAGTTGTATTTGGCGTGAATCCATCCAGAGCTTTGCACATTCATATATGTATAGTATATTTAGATGCTATAAATTACATTTTAGTTCTATAAATGTTTTGCCATATTGTCAACCCTCTAGGTTTTTGCCAGTTTTATCTGAGGAAACGTAAATTTTTTATTGTCCTTGTTAATGTTTTTATATTCCTACTGAGGCTAAGGAGCCCGGGTAGCATGGTGGTTAAGCGCTCTGCTGCTAACAAAAAGGTCAGAGGTTCAAACCTATCAGCTACTCCACAGAAGTCACCATGAGTAGGAATCAATTAGATGACAACAGGTTTGGTTTTGGGGGATTTTTTAATTTTGTTTTGTTTATTGAGGCTAAGTGTTATTTTCTGTGCTTAAGGATATTTGCATATTTTTTTCTTTGAAAGGTACATTCTTTGAAAGGTATATCTTTCGTCGATTATTTTATAGGACTACATGTTTGATTTTTTCCTCACTGGTTTTCAGAAATAAGCATAATTTTTAACTATATTACTGATTTTAATTATTTGGTGATTATTGTTAGGTGCCTTCTGGTCAGTTCTGGCTCAGTAGCGACCTTATGTACAAGAGCACTACTCAGTTCTGCACCATCCTCACAGTTCTTGCTATGCTTAACCCCATCGTTACAACCACTGTGCCGATCTATCTCATTTATAGTCTTCCTCTTTTTCACTCACCTTCTACTTAACCAAGCACAATGCCCTTCTCCAGGGTCCAGTACTCTCCTGACAGCATGACAAAAGTACGAAAGGCAAAGTCTCACCATCCTTGCTTCTCAGGAACATTCTGGCTGTACTTTATCCAAGACAGGTTTGCTTGTTAGCTCTGACAGTCCACGGTGCATTCAGGATTCTTTGTCAACACCATTATTCAAATGCATTAATTCCTCTTCAGTCTTCCTTACTCATTGTCCAGCTTTTGCATGGATATGAGGCAATTAAAAATACCATTGCTTGGGTCAGGTGCACCTTAGTCTTCAAAGTGACATCTTTGCTCTTCAAAGCGATATCTTTGGTAGTTAAACATTGAAAATATTCTCTGTCCCCTGGACTTTATTTAAGTAAATAATATTTACATACAAAAACATTTTAATGAATAATTTATCAATTATTTTATTAATAATTATAAATTAGTTTATTATTTTTTATTTTGTAACTTGATTAGGAAGGCTTTTAAATACCTGAGATTAAGAGAGTATTTTCCTAATTCTTTGTAGTTTTTGTATTTTACATTTATCCTTTAATCCATAAGTACTTTACTTTTTGGATGATATGAGGTAAATTTTAACATTACTTTTTCAAATTAGGCATTTATCCCAAAATCATTATTTAATAATTCATACTTTATCTGATGACCAAGTAGTTCTGGTGGCATAGTGCCTAAGGTATTTGACTGCTAACCAGCAAGTTGGCGGTTCAAACCCACCAGCCACTCTGTGGAAGGAAGACTGGGCAATCTACTTACGTAAAGATTTACCACCTTGGAAACCCAAAGGGGTTTGTTAGGAGTCGTAATCAACTTGATGGCAGTGATTTTTTTTTTTTTTTTTTTTTTAATCTGATAACCTTAAATGCTCTCTTTATTACATATTACCATTATATTTGCAGAAGCCATTTTCTTGTTTACTGTTTCATTTCATAGATCTAGCTGTCTAGGTCTAATACAAATACTCTTTAAAAAAAAAAAAAAAAAAACGTTGCCATCAAGTGAATTCCAATTCATAGTAACCCTATAGGACAGAGTAGAAGTACTCCATAAGGTTTCCAAGGCTGTACGTCTTCATGGAAAGATGCCATATCTTTCTCCCACAAAGTGGCTAGTGGTTTCCAACCACCAACTTTTGAGTAACAGTGAGTGCTTAACCACTGCACCACCAATATATTTTTATATCTGGTAGATTATCTTCCCTTCATTGCTATTGCTTTTGTTGGTGATAATGTTACATAAAAACTGCAAAAGCTGCAATCTATGTAAGGAAAAACCCATCAAAGAAGGAAAACTCAAATACTGTGTTATCCATTAAAATGAGTGATAGTAAAGTGGTAAGACTGCACTCTGTCGAAGGAAGAAAACTTGTGGGGCCTGGAAAAACAAGGCAGTCTATTGAGTTCCACCTCTCACAGGTATCACTGTATTTTCTTGAAGTGTCTTGGTTTTGTTCAATTCTATCCTCACTAAAATGAGTTTTAAACTCTGCTCTTCAAGTTGAGAAAAAAAATCTTTTGAAGTTTTGGTTGGAATTGTGTTGAATGTATATATTAATTTGGGAGTGATGGATAGATAGCTTTATTAAAGAATATGGTACTTGTCTCCATTTACTTTCATTAAGATTTTCTAGTTTTCATCAAAGCGCTTACACTTTCTTTGTTAAGTATTTTTTGTTAAGTATGCTACACTTTTTGTTGATGTTATGAATGAGATCTTTCAAGTGTATTACATGTAATTGGTTTTTGCTGGTGTACAGAACACTATTGATGTTAGGTTGGTATCTTTTAACTTCCTATCCTCATGGATTCTCTTATTCATTCTAATAGTCTTTAAAATAATAGCAGATTATTTTCTTGGCTATTCCAAAAGGATGATCATACTGTCTACAGTAATGACATCTTTATCTTCCCTGTTATTTATATTTACTTCTTCTCCTCATCTTACTGAATTGGTGACACCCTGAAGTACATTGTGAAATAGTAGTGATGACTGGGATTGTCTGTCTCACTTGGTCCTTAGTGACTTGATTCCAGTATTTTTCCACTAAGCAGGATGCTTCCTCTAAGTTTAGTAGGCATCATCGAAATAAGAAAGCATCTATCTCTAGCTTCATAGAGAATTTAAATCAGGAATGTGAGTTTCATTTTAACAATTGCTTTTTGGCATCTATCAAGATTATCAGTTTTTCATCGTCAATCAGTTAATGAGGTAAACCACATTTATAAATTTCCTTATCTCATCTTTTTACTTGTTGCATAGATTTTACTTGATTGTGATTCTTTTGTAGAAAAAAATTTGATTCATTTGTTGGTTTTCATTTTCATACTCTTTTTCAGTTTGCTATCAGCTTACACTAATGACTTGGCAAGGATTCTCTGGTTTTGTACTGCTTTCTAGAGCACTGCAGTGTAGTAAATTACTTTGTGTGGCTTTTCTACCCATAAGTCTTTGTAAACTCCAAGGTGGGATTTGCTATGAGCAACTGAGGAGCTCCTGATTGCTGAAGGTGTCCACCTGGAGTATTTCTGTTGGGAGTGGCACAAAACAATGTTCTGGGAGGTGTCCACTCTCTCTGAGGTACTTAGAGTTCTGATGCTATAATTGGCTAGTTTGGCCACTCTGCCAGGCTCAAAAGGAGGCTTCCTAGAGGCAGAACTCTCTCTGACTGCTGGTTGAGGAAGACATGCTGTGGACCCCGGAAAGAGACACGTGCTGCTGAAAGAGACGCAAGAGACACACATTGCTGAGTGAGATACCAAGGGACCAGCACTGTTGGGAAAGAGACTGTGAGAGACTGTTGGCTGAGGGATGGTGGGCTGGAAGAGAGACTGAGCATTTTTCCTGAACTCAAATTGTAGCCTGGTGCTTCCCTAATAAACCTCATAATCTGTGAGTTCTGTGTGGCCACTGCAGTGAATTATCGAACCCAGGAGAGAGGTGGTGGGTGCTCTGGGAGGAACGGTTTGAGAAAGGGCTGGAGGGAGGCAGCATGACTGGCCTGGCAGGAATAGGCCTTGGGTTACTGCTGGTAATCCTGCCTTCCTCTTGTGGGATTAGAGGAGGTCAGAATGTGGGGCCTCCTTGCCGTTTTTGTAAGCACTTTATATGACATAATACTTTCTGTAAAGATGGAAGAATAAACCTATAGAACTATCCAGGCATGGTGCCTCTTTATAGGGACAGATCTTTGATTTTCTTAAATGTTTTTTTTTTTTTTTACTTGATTATTTAACTATTTCAATTTTCTAATTCTTCGTGAATCTACTTAGATAACTTGTAGAAAGTCAGCAATTTCTTCTAGGTTTTCAGATTTATTGGCATAAAATTGCACCTAATATTCTCACCATTTTGGGTTTTTTTTTTTTTATTACTATTTTTTAAATTTGCTCTGTGCTATAGTTAGGAAGGTCTCTGAGTGGTGTAAACAGTTTGCACTTGACTCCTAACCTAAAGGTTGTGGTTCAGACCCACTCAGCTATGCTACAGAAGAAAAGCCTGGCCATCTGTTTCCATAAAGATTACAGCAGACTTCCAGTAAAATGGTAGAATAGGCAGACAAGCTACACAGACCTTCTTCAACAAAGAAAAGAGAAAACAATTGACAGATTCAGAAGATAATCCTGGAGCCCTGAGCTTTGAAAGGAAGTATACAGAAGTGGATTAGGCAACAACTAATGGAAAAACTTGAATGAAAACAGTGAGTACAGAGACGGAGCTGCAGACTTTCAGCTGCTTTAATGACACCAACAGCCTGAATATTTCCAACTGATGTTAGGACCTGAGAATTGACCTAAAGATCAGCACTGGTCACCAAGGGCTACAGGGATGACTACTCTGGTGGCCAATGACTCAGAAGGGAAACAGCAAGGAGGGAGACAATCTGAGCTGTGGACTTTCACATATCTGGTAGGCACAGCCATTTTGAATGTTTACAACTGGCAGCCATTTTGGATTTTAAAGTGACAGCATTCTCATTTGGATTCCAGGGAACTAAATATAGGCTCCATTTGTCAAGGACAGCAGGGACATATAGGAGGCTGACAACAGGAAGGGAGAAAGGTGGTGAGTGTATAAGTGCTGCCAACTAGCGGACAGAGGAACACAGTACCCCCTTACTTAGATAACATCCAAACAAAAAAAGAAAATGAAAGTCTTGGAGAAGTCACTCCAACACACAATCACCAATTTAATATAATACAGCAAAGTCACAATGTCTCACAGACAACAGCATCACAGTCCACACAAAGCAAGGTAAAGCAGGAGAAGCAAGAGACCAGGATACAGACTCAGAACACATCCCTGAGGAAGAAGCAGCATTAGAACTCCCTGAAAAGGAATTCAAAAGAATTATATTTAGATCCCATCAACAGACTGACAAAAGTGAGAAAAACACAGAGAAAACCTTAGAACAATTTTGATATACAATCCAAGAACAAAATGACAAAGTAAATGAAAAATTAGAAATGATACAAAATCTACACACAGAAATCCAGGAGATTAATACTAAATTTTCAGAAATAGGTAACACATTGAACAGGCAAAGGAGTAGAATTGAATCAATGGAAGACAGAATTAGTGAGATTGAAGGAAGACAAATTCTTCAGTACTTCTTTGGAAGGGATCAGTAAGAAAAAAACATAAAAACAAAATGAAGAAACCCTAAGGTTCATGTGGGATACCATAAAAAGGAATAACCTGTGTGTAATTAGAATTCCAGAACAGGAAGGGGGAAAATAAAACCACTGAGAAAATTGTCAAAGATTTTTTGGAAGAGAATTTCCCTGATATGGTGAAAGATGAGAATATATCCGTTCACGAAGCCCATCAAACCTCAAACAGGAAGGACCCCAAAAGAAAATCACCAAGACACATCATCATCAAACTCACCAAAACCAAAGACAAAGAATCCTGAAAGCAGCACAGGAAAAATGAAAAGTTACCTACAAGAGGAACTCAATAAGACTAAGCTTGGATTTCTCGACAGAAACCACACAGGCAAGAAGATAATGGGAGAGATTATATAAACCCCTGAAAGAAAAAAAATTTCCAGCCAAGAATTATATACCCAGCAAAACTGTCCCTCAAATAGAAGATTTCCAAATAAGCAGAAATTAAGGTAATTTGTTAAAACCAGACCAACCATACAAGAGATGCTAAAGAGAGTTATTTGGACAGAGAACCAACAATAGCAAACAACAACTGACCATTAAAACACATGATGACATAACCAAGAAACTAACCCAGTTATGGAAGTATCCAAAGTAAATAAGCCTGCAAGATTGTAAACAGTGAACCAGAGACATCAATTGACAAATGAGGACAATTACAAACCAAAAAGAGGGAAAAAATCGTGTAGTTACAGAACTTCTAAATGGTAGGGAAGTCAAAACAGCTGCAAGATAGAATGGACTGTTATAAAGTTGGGAAGAAAATTATAAATTACAGGGTAACCTCAAAGAAAAATGATAAGCCTTCACATCAAGAGGGAGCTCTGGTAGCATAGTGCCCAAAGCACTTGACTGCTAACCAGAAGACTGGCAGTTCAAACCCACCAACCACTCCTCGGAAGGAAGATGAGGCAATCTACTCCCATAGTGATACTGCCTCAGAAACCCAAGGAGAGGTCACTATGAGTCAGGTCCGACTCAACGGCACATAACAACAACAACAGCAACAACACACATCAAAATAAAAAGAGGACCAACACAAATATTTAGCAAATAATAAAACAATAGCAATGAAGGAAGTGATAACATGATTCATAAACAAAATGAGCTCAGAACAGAAAATTATGTGGAACAAAGAAATCAGCAACACCACGCAAAAGTGCATAACAAAATGACAGAATAAATTCATGCTTGTTGATAATTACACAGAATTTCAATGGATTAAATGCACCACTCAAGAGATGGAAAGTTGCAGATTGGATAAGAAAACACAACCCACCAATATGTTGTATACAAGAGACACACCTTTGAGACAAAGACAAATATAGACTAAAAATCAAAGGTTGAAAAAAGATGTGTCAAGCAAATGGCAACCAAAAAAGAGGAGGAGTGGCAATATTAATTTCTGATAAAATTGACTTTAAGACAAAAACCACCCTAAGAGACAAGAAAGGACATTATATAATGATTAAAGGATCAATTGAACAAGATAGAACCATAGTAAATACCTATGGACCTAATGGAAGAGCCCCAAAATACATAAACCAGACTCTAAGAGAACTGAAAAGACAAACAGATGACTTCACAGTCATAGTAGGAGACTTTAATACACAAGTTTCCATCACAGATAGAATAACTGGAAAGAAAATAAGCAAAAACACAGAAGAACTAAATAATTCAATCCATCAACTTGAGCTTAAAGACATCTATAGAGCACTTCATCCAACAACAGCACAATATACATTCTTTTCCAGTACACATGGAACATTCTCCAGGATAGACCATATGTTAGACCACAAAGCAAGCCTCAGTAAATTGAAATACTGCAATGCTATAAGATTAGAAATCAACACTAGGAAGATCAATGAAAAAATAGCAAGCACATGGAAACTGAATAACATCCTCCTTGAAAATGGTTGGGTAATAGAAGAAATAAAAAATGAACTTAAAAAATTCCTTGAATTGTGCTGTTTATGCAGCTCAGGGGGCAGGAGTGCATGGAGGGATGGACACAGGGAAGAAGTAACTACCGGGAGGAAGTAGTCAATGTCATGAGACAAAGTGCATGTGAACTGCTGTATGGAAAGTGAATTCACTCCGTAAATTTTCACCCAAATCACAATTAAAAAAAAAAAAAATTCCTTGTATCAAAC
>NW_006921729.1:6196846-6199314 GCF_000298275.1 Orycteropus afer afer
AAGCCATGATATTTCCAATCGCCTCATATGCATGTGAGAGCTGGACAATGAATAAAGAAGACCAAAGAAGAGTTGATGCTTTTGAGTTGTGGTGTTGGTGAAGAATGCTGAAAGTACCATGGACTGCTAAAAGAACTAACAGATCTGTACTGGAGGAAGTGCAGCCAAAATGCTCCTTGGAAGTGAGAATGGCCAGACTTTATCTCACCTACTTTGGTCATGTTGTCAGAAGGGACCATTCCCTGGAGTAGGATGTCATGCTTGGTAAGGCAGAGGGTCAACGAAAGAGGGGAAAGCCTTCAACGAGATGGATTGACATGGTGGCTGCAACAATGAGCTCAAGTGTAGCAAGGATCATGAAGGTGGCGTGGGATCAGGTGGTGTTTCGTTCTGCTGTGTATTGGGTCGATATGAGTTGGAAATGGCTCAACGGCACCTAACAGCAACAACATGTGAATGAATGCATGAATGAGTGATAACAAACACCATTGTCCACTTTTACTTGGTACTTCTACTTTCCATGCAAGGGCTTTATATTTTATGACCACACATCTTGGGATGCAACCTGTTACCACCCCTAGTTCTTCCTTCTACCCACCTAAATGTGTTGGGGAAGGTACATTTTCCAAGAGACTATAAAATAGGGAGATACTGGGTGCAGAGTTTATCCTTGGATATTTCAAGGCTCCACCACCACTTCAATAAAAGGCTCAGCCCTTGAAGTTTTGTTTGTTTGGCATTTGTTTTATTTTGTTTTCTTTTATAGTGAGCATTTCATCTTACATTTCTAGAGCAGGGCTTGAGGTTCAGAGAATACTGGGTGAGGAGGACAGCAGTCATTCTGACAACTCAAAAGAGGAATAGAGTGGATAGGTCTCCAAATGCGTTGTTTTTCTCATTCCAGTTCCATGGGCCTTGCATTGAGTGAAAATATTTTCCCTTCATTGATCGGCAACAAGCTGACTTTCATTGTTTTTTAGTTTGGTGGTTTTTCATCTTTTTCTGTATCTTTCCACAAAATTGGGTGGAAAATTTGGAGCAGTTGTGTGAGAGATGTTTTCCAGATGCCACTTAAAACTGGAAACTTGTTGATTAATTTTTATATTGAGTGAGCCTTCCGGACTGCAGGAGGCTGCTATTGTCGTTTCCTCCAGTGTTTCATTTTTGGTTGTACTCATTAGTGAAGCTTATTTCCTTGGGGTAAATCTGGCCTGTCTAGCATGCTAGTTCCTAATTATTCTTAAAGGAAGTGTTAAAAATTTGCTACACCAACAAGCTACCAATTCTTTATAACTAATAATCTAAAATAAACAAAGTGTTTCTTTATTTAATGTATTTATGCCTTGCTCCAGAAAGAACTTAAAGTATTTTACATAAAAATAGCACAAAAGAAAATAAAGTTATATATTTATTTATATAGTATATATTTTGGTGTATGTGTGTGTATGTGTGTAAAGATTATTAATGTTTACCAAGGGTAGGAGGAAAGGGGAAAGGGAAAGCTTTTGTTTGCAGGACATTGAGTTTGTGCTAATGGTGGTGGGATATTTTGGAAAAGGATAGCAATAATGGTGGCACAACATGAAAAATGTCATCACTGTCCCTGAGCTGTAAATGTGGAAGTTGTTATGTTGGTGAATGTCTTGGTGTGTATGTTTTGACCCCAATTAAAGAAAAAAAAAAAAGAGAGAGAAAATAAAGTAAAAATAAAAGAAGGCAAAAAGTAGGACAAAGGAAAATTCAGGCTAGGGAAGAAAAGATGAAGGCGGGAGCCGTGTTAGCTCACAAAAGGAATGCAGGGAGGCCCTAATCTTAGGCTCCAGACATAAGAACTCTGTCTCTGAGCTTTTTAGAAGACAATAGGAAGGGGGTCATATGAAATAGTTTCCTGATTCATGGGGCCATAGCAGAACAGTAAACCTACTCCTTAAAGAATCCTGCTCCCAGAGCTGAGATTCAAGAAAAATTGATCCCATGCATCCTTGTGGAGAGGGTACAGGGGAGATACAGCACCATACACTGTGACTTGAAAGGAAAACATGCACTGGGGACTGCTTCTTACATTGTCACTCAGTGATGACAAGCACAGTTCAGAGAATTCAGATCTGGGGAACAGTTGCTTTTGAGCTAATTCTAACTCATGGTGACTTCATGTGTGTCAGAGAGTAGAACTGTACTCCATAGAGTTTTCAGAAGTAAATAGCCAGGCCTTTCTTCAGAGGCACTTTGGGTAGACGTGAACCTCCAACTTTGCAGTTAGTGGCTGCAGTGTAGTAAATTACTTTGTGTGGCTTTTCTACCCATAAGTCTTTGTAAACTCAAGGTGGGATTTGCTATGAGCAACTGAGGAGCTCCTGATTGCTGAAGGTGTCCACCTGGAATATTTCTGTTGGGAGTGGCACAAAACAATGTTCTGGGAGGTGCCCACTCTCTCTCAGGTGCTTAGAGTTCTGATGCTATAATTGGCT
>NW_006921729.1:6199704-6212208 GCF_000298275.1 Orycteropus afer afer
GGTTGGTGAAAGGGCTGGAGGGAGGCAGCATGTTTGGCCTTGCAGTAATAGGCCTTGGGTTACTGCTGGTAATCCTGTCTTCCTCTTGTGAGATTAGAGGAGGTCAGAACATGTGGCCTCCTTGCCGTTTTTGCAGCGGCCAAACACATTAATCATTTGTACCACCCAAGGACTCTTAAGTTCACGTATAAAGGGGCCAAAAGAATACTCCAGGTACACTGGCCCCTGCTGGTCCCGGTTGATCCCAGATGGAGTTGGGGATACCCAGAGGAGTGGATGGCTGCCTCTTCAAGGCCAATCTCATGAGGGTTGTGCAGGTCTGCATTCAAAGGGATGCTCTCTGATAAGTCCCTAGAGACAGCTCCTCTGGGAAGGACTGTGTGTTCTGGCTGTCAGCTGAGTTGAAGGTATAAGGAGCACCTCCCTATCTCTGAAATGTGCCAAGAGAATATCTTCGAGCATTACTACTTAATGCTACTCCAGGAAGTTACATATGAATTTCCTCTAATATACAGAGAAAAGGTGAAAGTCCTCCAACTCACCACCATTAGTTTTCATACATTTTTTAGCATGGAACCCTTCTTCAAATTAAATGTTACATAGGAGACAAATAACACTATGGCTGAAAGCAAAACTGCTTTAACTGAGGCAAGGCTGCCCTGTCCCCATAACCCCTTATCCCTACTCCCACAGCACCCTATAAGCAAGTATAAGCAAAACCCAGAAGCAATTCAGAGCAGTTATGATCAAATGCTCCCTCAACAGAAAAACATCAAGACTCTGTCAAGTGATTCCCCTTAAGCATGAGAAATGCTTGATGCACCCTCCAAGATAAATTGGTTACAAAGAATATGTCTAGAAAACAACAGGGTACTTGCTGAATAATAATATGTCTTAAACATTTTGTGTGATAGCCCCCCCACTTAGATAATTTGATAAATACACCAAGTCTTCTTTTCAGGGAGGGGGGAAAATACACACACACACACACACACATATATATATATGTATACTCACAAAAAAAAAAAAAAAGAAACTCAATGCTTTCGAGTTGATTCTGACTTATAGTGACCTCCATTGGGTTTCCAAGGCTGTAAATCTTTAAGGATTTACATGTATGTGTATGTGTGTGTGGGTGTATGTGTATACACCCACACACACATACCTATAGAGCTCTGGTGGTATAGTGCCTAAGGCATTTGACTGCTAACCAGTAGGTTAGTGGTTCAAACCTACCAGCCGTTCTGTAGAAGGAAGACTAGACAATCTCCTTCCATAAAGATTTACCATCTTGGAAACCCAAAGGGGTTCAGTATGACTCAGAATCAACTTGATGGCAGTGAGTTTGGTGTGTGTGCATGTATGTGTATGTTGTTGTTATGTGCCATTGAGTCAGCCCGACTCATAGCAACCCCTCCTTGGGTTTCCAAGGTGGTATCACTGCGGAAGTAGATTGCCCCATCTTCCTTCCAAGGAGTGGCTGGTGGGTTTGAACCACCAGCCTTCTGGTTAGTAGTCAAGTGCTTTAGGCACTACACTACCAGAACTCCATGTATGTGTATGTATGTATGTGTGTGTATATATGTATATATGTATGTGTGTGTATATATACACACACATACACAAATATATACATTACATACACACACATGTATATATATGTATGTGTATATATATGTATAGATATATATATATGCATATATACAAGCATTCAAGGTTTTACAGTCAATTGGAAGGAATCTTTGGAGCCTGTGGACTGAGTCTCTGTAGACTCTGTGTTAGAAGCCCTGCTCTATAGAATTTTTAACCAGGGATCTTTGAATATTAGGGTTTGTTGTTGTTACATGCCATTGAGTTGGCTCTAACTCATAGTGACCTTAAGTACAACAGAATGAAACACTGCCCGGTCTTGCATTATCCTCACAATCCTTGCTGTGCTTGAGCCCATCATTGCAGCCACTGTGTGAAACTATCTCATTGATGGTCCTCCCCTTCTTTGCTGACCCTCTGCTTTACCAAGCGTGATATCCTTCTCCAGGGAATGGTCCCTTCTGACAACGTGACCCATATTAAGGTATATCCACCCAAATTGATAATTTTAGTTTTGCAGTATTAAGCTATTGCCCTTCTTTTGAGCTGTCTCAAATAGTTCATCTAGGTATCACTTAAGGTCTTTACTTATTTGTGGCAACAAAACTGTGTCAGCTCCATGGAAAAGAATGATGAGCTCTCTGTTCCAAGTGGCAGGGGCCCAAACCCAACTGACTCACAATGGATAGCAAATCACTAGGGACAAATGAAAAGAAGGGGATCTGGAACATGTAAGTCCTTCCACCCCAACCCCTGCCCTGAGAATCACCACCTACCTGATTGTTCAGGAGAACCTTGGTGCTGATTGTGATTCTCACACAGGCATTAAGGTCAACATTCTGAATCGCCATCACCATCTGAGGGTCGTTAGTCTGTGCAATGCCAATCCAGAGTCAAAGCAAAAACAAGAAGAAACCCACTGTTAATGTTGCTATATCTATAACAGATTTATATACAAAGTAATAAAAATTGTATTTTTTTTTTGTATGGGATGATATGAGACTGTCATAATTTTGAGAGGATATATGGTAGACCTTTAACAAATGGCATAATCTAACTCTGTCAGATAGGAGATTGAAGGGAAAAAAAAAAAAAAAAGATGAGGATTGGGACCTATCAGCCAGAAGGGTCTTTGGCCACATGAGAGGGAGATGTGTCCAGGGATTCCTAAAATTTAGATGAAGGATTTAGTTGTTTGCATTTTTCAAAAATAAATTATACAATATGAGGGACTCAGAAAGCATCTTGGGATCCCTATCAGGGCAAATGACCTGTAATTATAAAAGCTAAAAATAACTCTCCTCAATGACATTCCAGTGCTAAGTTTCCATAGCTTCCTTTATCAAATTCATCCCCATGTATCTGGTCCGCATATCTGCTTTTATACAGTTCCACTGACGAAACTCAGGTTCTTCTACACGGAGGGGTTTTCCTTGGGGCAATAAGAAATAAATAATTTTATTTGCAGGAAAGTCTTCCTGCTGATTCTGACTCTCACACAGGCATTAAGATCCATCTTCTGAATCACCATCACCATCCAAGGGTCATTAGTCTACACCTAATCTCAATCCAGAATGAAAACAAAAATATTATTCCAGGTAGTGTCTTCCCATCTCCGGGCTGACCAGAGATTTGTGTGAGTTTTGTGAATGTGTGAGGATCTGTCTTGGTGTCTGGCTATTCTTTTCACACCATTTATAAGGACAATAAATGCCTTACCAGGATACAGCATATAAATGAAACTGATTTTAGGTTAATAATAATTCATTAGAGAAGACAAACCTTTACCTTAAAGCACCAAAGACAGGAATTTTCCAAGACCACAGACAGAAGTAGAGAGGTCAGCCAACCCCACGGCTCATCCTGCCCTTCTGCAGCTTCAGGGGAGCTGTGCAGATATTTGCAAGTAAAAGTCCCTCAGTTTGCCACATGGCATGCCTCAGGGTTATATAACCTGTAAGTCAGGGATTTTCTCTGACTTCACTAAAGTGAAATCTAAAAGCAAACTGCAGAAGCTTTGAACTTTAGGTCACGTTCTGTGTCCTTCATCAAGAGGAGTGGGAAGAACTAGTGGGACACTGGGATATGTTCAACAGATGTTGACATGCAACACTTGAAACTAATCCTTGAGCTGAGCTGTGTTTAAAAATGTGGAGAAAATCCACAGCCCCCCATATGGCCTGGCAGATGAAAGACAGGTTCTGTGAAAAGTGTTTATAGGCAAAATGTCCAAATGTACGTTTGGACAAAATGTACAATGTACAAAAACTGGATACTGCTTTGCTGTAAAGAGAAATGAAGTCCTGAGCCCCAACATGGGTAAACCTTGAAACCATCATGCTGAGCAAAATCAATCACAAAAGGGCAAATATTGTATGATCCCACTTATATAAAATAAGCAGATATACAGAAACCAGAGCTTATTAATGTTTATCAGGGGTGGGTGGGAGGGGAAAAGGGGCGTTTTGCCTTGGGGGGCATTGTGTATGTTAATGATGGTGGAAGGATTTGGAAAAGGATAGTGAGAAGGTTGCCCAACTTGAAGCATGTAATCGGTGTCCCAGAAGTGTACATGTAGAAACTGTTGAGATGGCATATGCTTTCTTATGCATATTTTCACCACACACAAAAAACATTTATTAGTATTTATAGGAGCTCTAGTGGCACTGTAGTTAAGGCATTGGGCTATTAACTAAAAGGTTAAAAGGTAGATGATTTGTACCTACCAGCTGCTCTATGGGAGGAAGATGACACAGTTTACCTCCATGAAGATTTACAGCCTTGGAAACCCAATGTGGATCACTATGAGTCTGAATTGACTAATGGCAGTGGTTTTAGTTTCGTTTTTTTTTTTATATAGGACTGGGGTTGCTTAGCCTATAGGAGACATTGATAATGCTCCCTTTACAATATATGGAGAATTTTTATAAGGATGATGATAAGGCTGATTAAGAGAAAAATTGTTTTAAAGCAGGCAGGATTTCAGGGAGCAGAAAGTCAGACCACCATGGTAACTGATTAAATATAATCTTCTAAGGAACCCTGAGGGCATCCATCTCCAGAATGTTGATAGAAAAATTATCTTTTCACCCTTCTAAGTATTTCCCTTTGTGAAACAAGAGATTAACTCCTTTGATGGTTCTCTTCCTACGCTGTGGTTCTGGTTTCTGTCTTCTTTCTGATGAGCACAGTTTGATTTGGAGCCTTCAGCCTTGTCTTGTTGGAAGGAAAGCACTTGGCTGTCAGGGTCAGGCCATTGTAAGCTCATCCTCTCAACAATCACATAACTATGGATGGCCTACTCCATCCACTTCAGTGTCCTCATTGAAGCAGTGGGACCTATTTGAACACTGGAATGTACAGAGCTTGCTCACACAGTAGTGTTCAGCAGGTGGAAAATACTCACTGCCTTTCCTTCCTCTCATATCCCCATCTCCTCCACTGATTTTTATCTCTGTTTCTCAAACTTGAGAAGTCACATATTCCTCAAGAATTTTCCAAAGAGCGTCTAGTTTAAATTTTTTTTTTTTTTTTTTAATTTCTTAGCTCCAACATAAACATAAATGCAAACACGAGAATGGAGATAATGTGGTGACACCCAGCTGTCAGGCAGTTACTGTGGTCATCCATGTTATGTCTTTGTTTCAGGTGACTAATGCATTGAAAGATGAAATTCAAATATTACAAAGAATGTGCAGAGGGTTGAGAATATATTAGCAGACCCTTGTTTAAGGAAATGTATTACCTTTTCTTAATGAGTGTCCCATCATGAGGTGTTTAAAAATATACATTCATATTTAGCCAGGATCTCCAAGGTTCCACACGCTAAATTTAAGTGTGCAAGGAAAAGGCAGCTTTTTCTTTTTCTGTAACTGCCTTAAATGTCCTTATCAGCCTCCCTCCCCCTCTGTACAGCCAGGAATGTAAACTAGGCAGTCCAAGAGGCACTTAGCCTTTTAGAGTTCAAACAATTTCTTTTCAGTTCCAAACTTTTCTCCAGGTAAAAATCTTTTTTTTTTTTTTTTTTTTATTGTGCTTTAGGTGCAAATTTACAGAGTCTGTTTTACATTCAACATTACATGTACATTTAGCTTCACTCGCCATTTACCATCCCCAACCCTAACCCAGTCTCCTCCCCTCCCTACTCAGTAAACACCCTCCCTCTGTGCCCCTCATAGTTATGCACTCCTGTGTGTCCTGGATTTCCTCTGTGCGAATGTTGCCCCTCGATTGCTCCAAAGAATGCATTTCTATAGAGTATGTGGGTGCGTCACCCTGGGTTGAGTGGTCTGCGTGTATGTCTTGTTTACTATTGGGCTGAGAGCCAGCCTCTGGGAGTGACTTTTATTCCAGGCCCAGAATGTATTCCAAAGCCATAGTATTGGGGGTCTCACCAGACTCCATCCGACCAGTAATTTGGGTCATTATTGAGTTTTGGGATTTTGTTCCATGTTTTTCCTTCCACTCTATCCAGCATCTCCAGATTTGATCCTTTCCTGAGTGGTTGGCATTGGTAGCTGGACCCCATCTAGTTCTTTCGGTCTCGAGGGTCATTGTGTCCTAGGGCTGATTGTTTCCAAATGCACTTGTTTTTTTTTGCACTCTTCTTTGCTTCCGACCATAAGAGACCATTAGCTGCATCTTAGGTGGTCACTTGTAAGCTTTTAAGACCCCAATCGCTACTCACCAATGTAGGATGAGGAACAAGACTTTTATGTATTTTGTTGTGCCAATTGAGTCTGGCATCCCCCAATACTATGGTACTGAGTCAGTAGATCCACTGGATCTCTGTCCCACAGTATCTGACCGTCTGTGAGGGATTACTCTATGTCTATCTTCTGTTGTTTCTGTAAGGATTGTGGGTATTTTGTGTCACTGGTATCTGTGCAAGATTAGCCTCCACTGAATTCATCCTTCGTCTAGAGTATACTCTTGTTTACTGACCCCCAACTGATCTCAGATGTGTTTATCTGTAGCCTGGTGTTTGGTTTTAATGGTAATGCAGTATTGTGGATATACTGGCTGGTATTAGCATTTGTCGTCTATATCTTATGTGCACAATTCAGTGTCCTCCCTTTTCCTAATGCTATCATGGTGGTCACAGACTCTTTCTATTCCATCCCTCCCCTTACCCACCTCAGTGTGTGGCCCCCAACTAACCCAAAATAATCCCTCCTCTTCCCCCCCCCCATCCCAGTAATCTACAAAATGAGTTCCCTTTCTCAAGCAAATCCTTGTCTTTTTACAGTAATGGGTTCATGCAGTATTTATCCTTCTGTGATTGACTTATTTCACTTGGAATAATGTCCTCTAGGCTCATCCACATTGTGAGATTATTTGCATATCCTTCATTGTTCTTTAATGTAGCATAGTATTCCATTGTGTGCATGTACCATAATTTGGTTATCCATTCATCCATTGATGGGCATTTAGGTTGTTTCCATCTCTTTGCTATAGTGAATTGTGCTGCAGTGAACATAGGTGTGCATATGTCTGTTCGTGCGCTGTCCTCTTACCTCTTTAGGATATATTCCTAGTAATGGAATTGCTGGGTCAAGTGGTATTTCTATTTTCAGTTTCAGGTAAAAATCAGTTGTCCAACCCCTCTGCCTTCTCCCTCTTCACCATTTTGGGAGTGTATGGGGAAGCTTCTTGGATCCTCATGGCTTCAGGGATGTCTTAGAGCTGAACAGTGTTCTCTGGGTCCTTGTAGGCTTCCTCAGTGATGCCTCCCCTGGTTATCAGTTCATTTCTTCCCCCATGGTATCCACAGCCAGTGTCTAAGGGCTGAGGACTTGTATCTGCTCAGTCAGAACCCAGGAGCTTTCTTTCAAGCCTCACTTTGGCTTTCACATCCATGAGATTGCTGGCCCCCACAACCCACTCCCAGGGCAGCTACTTTATTCCCACTATAGAGGCCATCTGGTAAGCTCACCAGCCAGCACCGTTAGACTTCTTTGCTGACCCTGCTTCTAGAGGCCCTCTGTGCCACACAGGAACCTGAAGAGACCCTGGAGCCCCCTTCAGGCCTCCTTCCAAAGCTACTCCTCAGTGATTACTGGACTCTGGTATGGCTGCCCCATGTTATTGGAGGTTTATGGGAGGAAGGACACAGGCAGCCCATAAGGCATTTTCTCCTGGATCCCAATTGGAAAACAAGCCAAATGCAGCTTTTTCCTCAATTTATCTAACACCCTTCCTACCTCCTCCCCACTCCACGTTGGGATTGGGACTTAGAGGTTGGATGAGAAGCCTCAAAATACACGTCTCACATTTCTTCTCTCTGGGCACATTTCAACCTCTTGCCTTCTTGGCAGCAGGGGAGCCAAACTTCAGGGTCCATCTTCCCTTCTGGCAGAGGCCTTCCTCACATAAAACTGGTTTTTGAATGGGGAGCTTTAGTCTCTAGAAACCCCACCTCTTTCTACATGACATCTGGCTTTTGAGAATGGTGAGATTCTAATGAGGTCATGCACTCTGCTAATCTTTTGGTCTAGTTTTTTTCCTTGGGATGAAACAATTATGACCCAGTCTACAAGCTGCAGATGCAAGGGAGGGGGATTTGGAAAGAAAATGAAAAATGTTACTTTCTTATTTTTAAAGTAACGTCCCCATAACACATACAAAAACTGATCTGTAAGGTGGAGGGCTGGACACAAAGCACCTGTGGACACGCAATTCTGATTTCCAACAGATTACTGAAAACATTTCATGCCCAGATACATGTACTGCTGAAAGCTATCCAGCTTGCCTATAGAAAATTCCTTCCTATTATTTCTTTCAAGTCGTAAAAATTAACAGAATTCCCTACTGACTTCATCATCTTCTTAATGATCTGTTTGAGTTACTGGGTACAATTGAAATTTGAGTGAAGTAGTTTTGATATCCCAGGTTGCTCTGAAGTAGAACAATGTATTCTTCAAGCCAGCGACTAAACAGCTTCCTCATCTTCTCTAAATGCCAAGTCCAGGTTCCCGACATGCTCTAAAAATCAACCTCCCTCCTCCTCTTCCCCTTCCCGGAAATTCAACTAAGAGTTTCCCATTTCCTATTCAAGTAACATACATCTGTGTACTGTAAAGATGAGGCAGACTCCTTCTGTAAAAATTGCAGCCTTGGAAACCCTATGGGGCAGTTCTACTCTGTCCTATAGGGTTGCTATGAATCAGAATTGACTAGACAGCAATGGGTTTGGTTTGATTGTTTTATTAGGAAATAGATTTACTCTTTACAGATGGATCTTAGCTGAAAGCAAAGAGTATCAGAACAGTGTTTACTTGTGTTTTATTGACTATGCAAAGGCATTTGACTGTATGCATCATAACAAATCATGGATAACATTGTGAAGAATGGGCATTCCAGAACACTTAATTGTGCTCATGAGCAACCTGTACATAGAACAAGAGGCTGTTGTTCAAACAGAACAAGGGGATACTGCATGGTTTAAAATCAGGAAGGGTGTGTGTCAGAGTTGTATCCTTTCACCATACTTAATTCAGTCTGTATGCTGACAAATAACCCAAGAAGCTGGACTATATGAAGAATGCAGCATCAAGATTGAAGGAAGACTCGTTAACAACCTACCATATGCAGATGACGTACCTTGCTTGCTGGAAGTAGAGATGACTTGAAGCACTTACAGATGAAGACCAAAGACTACAGTCTGTAGTATGGATTACACCTCAACATAAAGAAAACAAACATCCTCACAATTAGACCAATAAGCAACATCATAAATGTAGCAAAGGTTGAAGTTGTCAAAGAGTTCATTTTACTTGGATCCACAATCAACACTTACAGAAGCAGCAGTTACAAAATCAAACAACATATTGCACTGGGCACATCTGCTGCAAAGGTGTTCAAAAGCAAACATGTCACTTTGAAGACTAAGTTACACCTGACCCAAACACTGGTATTTTCAAAAGTCTCCTATGCATGTGAGAGCCGGACAGTGAACAAGAAAGACCACAGAAGAATTGATGCATTTAAATTGTGGTGTTGACAAAGAATATTGAATGTACCATGGTCTGCCAGAAGAACAAACAAATCTGTGCATGAAGTACCCCAGAAATGCTCCTTAGGAGTGAAAATGGCCAGACTTCAGCTCTCGTACTTGGGTCAAGTTGTCAGAAGGGACCAGTCCATGGAAAAGGATACCACACTTGGTAAAGTAGAGGGTCAGCAAAAAAGAGGACTATCCTTAATGAAATGGATTGACACACTGGCTGCGAGAATAGGCTCAAACATAACAACGATTGTGAGGATGGTGCAAGACTAGGCAGTGTTTCATTTGGTTGTACATAAGGTCGTTATTAGTTGGAACCAACTTGATAGTGCCTAACAACAGCAGCCTTATCCAAGCCTCTTTCTCAAGCTGGCCAGACTCCACTTCTGAGCTGTTTATTCCTCGAACTCTAGTTATTCCACTCAGTTTCATGTGCCCTGGTTTTACTGATCTTGCTGCTGCTTCCTTATCAGTAATGCCTGCCTTCATCTTCATATATTATTTTTTTTCTCATATGATTCTGCTCAGAATTCATTCTTCCTATTGACATTCCTAGCATGCCCCTGCAAAGGAATTCATCCTTCTCAAGTACATTGGAACACAAGCACTTCTCATGAGCTTCTCATCAATGATCATCATTCAGAACAAGAAAAAAAGGAAGTAGCCATTTACTTTACCTTCTGGGTCCAGTCGACCATTTCCTTTATCAATCCAATATTTTTCTTTTCATTTCTACATCATTTATCTCTAATAACCTTTCCGTAGCCACTCCTCAGAAGGAAGATGGGGCAATCTACTTCCGTAGTGATACTGCCTCGGAAACCCAAGGAAGGGTCACTGTGAGTCGGGGCCAACTCGACGGCACGTAACAACAACAAAAGCAGACAAACCTTTAGCATGTGTTCACCTATAAACCACATCAAGTAAATTTGATGCACAAACACCATAAGTGATGACAGAATGTTGTCATATGCCCTTATAATAAAACAGGATGGTCCAGGTTCTTGTTGCAAAATATTGAATGACTAACTGAATGAAAATGCCATATTTCCTTTTTGTCCTTGGTAATAGAATATTTATTCATTGATTCATGAGTTTAGGAAACTTCATGTAGGACCCCATCATCTGAGGATGGTCAGCCTGAGATTTCACTTAAACAATCAGTCTCACTGTTAGAGTCTAGAAGGCTGCTCTCCTTTGCTTGGCATTCATATTCTGAGTCATCTGATAATCCTGAAACATTTGTTCTCTGTCAGTTTTCTTCTTTTTGGCATTATGAAAAGTTTCTAATTCTCAACTGAGTGCCATGAAAGCTAACAAAGACCTCAAAACAGCGATGACTTATTTCACAATTGAATCATCCTTCTAGGCACTTTGATCATTCTTCTGTTTTCTTATTATGCTTAAGTCTCTTTTAGCATGGATGGGAACAATTGATGAGTAATGATAATATAATTCTCAGAATGATGAAAGAGCAAAATGTTTCAAGAGAGGGGAAAAATAACATCTTTGATTTATAAAGGGGTCCAATGAACCCATATGGAAATTGCAAAATAGAATGAGTTTTACTCTGTTTAAAAATTAAGCACGTTTTCTCTTTGTTCTTTGGGAGCCCTTTAAGAAAGAATAAAAGCCATGAATTATCAAATCTTAAAAACAGAACAACTCAAAGAGAAAACTGAGAATCTAACATTGAGTCCATGGGCCCCAATGGTATCACTGAGGGTTACCTTGTTAAAATTCCAACACATCTGTCCAACTTAAAGTCAAGAATAGAGTAAGGGTCACAATGTCTGGATTCTTTCCAGAGCTCTCAGACCTGGTAAGGGCTTTCTTCATAGTAAAAACTTTGAACATATTCACTGAAAGGATAATAGGAAGAGTAGGTGTAATTATTAAGCAAGGAACTCTGATGGCTTAGTCGGTAAGTCATTTGGCTACTAAACAGAAGGTCGGGGGTTCAAACTTACCAGCTGTTCCATGAGAGGAAGATGAGGCAATGTACTTCTGTAAAGATTTCACTTACTCACTGCCGTTAAGTTGGATGCGACTCATAGTGACCCCTCCTTGGGTTTCTGAAGCAGTATCACTATGGAAGTAGATTGCCCAATCTTTCTTCCAAGGAGTGACTGGTGAGTTTGAACCACCAGCCTTCTGTTTAGCAGTCAAATGTCTTAAGCACTACGCCACTAGAGTTCCCAGCCTCAGAAACCCAAGGGGGCTCTCTGTGAGTTGGAATCAACTTGATGGCACGGGGTTGAGTTGGATTTGGTCATTATTAAGGGAATGACACATAGTACCCCTTAAATATGTACAGTACCATCTCAAAATCTTTGCCTTTTGCCAAGAATATATTCCCGTCACTCTCCCTATTAGCTTGGTAACTATTAAAATGAATCTCAACTGGAGTATCACTTCCACAGGGAAGCTTTCCCCAACTGCCAATTCCTTTGATTAAAGTGTCCCTTTATGGGCTGACAGAGGCCCCTGATTGTTCCTTCTCTCCACTTAACCATGATACAGACATACCTCATTTTATTGTGCTTCACTTTATTGCACTTCACAGATTATGTGGGATTTTTTACAAAGTGAAGTTTTGTGGCAACCGTGTGTCAAGCAAGTCTATTGGTACCATTTTTCCAATAGCTTGTGCTCACTTTGAAACTTTTTGACAATACTCAAAATATTTCTAACTATTTCACAATGCTATCAGACACTTAATAGGCTACAGTATGGTGTAAACATAACTTTTTTATGCACTGAGAAGCAAATTCTATATTGCTCTATTCTATATTCAAGTCTATTTATTGCTCTATTTGCTTCATTGTGGAAGTGTGGGGAAAAAAAGCAATATCCCTCAGGTGTGCCTGTAGTTAGCTCATAAAGTGTTGGGTTTTTTTTTTTTTTTT
>NW_006921729.1:6212554-6215627 GCF_000298275.1 Orycteropus afer afer
TTTTGAATTTTGTTCCACATTATTCTCCCACTCATAGGTCCCCACCCTCGAATGGTTGACAGTGGTAGCCAGGCACCATCTAGTTCTTCCAGTCTCATAGTCATATAGGCTGAGGATCACATGGTGTACCAGTCACTTGGACTAATTGTTTCCATATGTCTTTGATTTTCTTCATTCTTCTTTGCTCTGGATGAGGAGAGACCCATTGTTGCATTTAGATGGCCGCTTGCAAGCTTTTAAGATCCCAGTCACTACTTGCCAAAGCAAGATGTGGAACAATGTTTTTACATAGTATGTTATGTCAATTGAGCTTGATGTCCCCTCTGACCGGGGTTCCGAGCCCACACGTCTAACTACTTGCTCTCTCTGGGTAGCTGGCTTTGGCAAAGAAGTGACTACAACCTTGTCCCTTGTCAGCTCTACTATATGCCTGGAAATTCTTACAGAACATACTAATACACTTGTAAAAACAATGTCTACAACCCTATACATGGTCCTGAGCACATTGCCTCCTGCATAGACATAGCTAATAGTTCAGCCTGTCCACCCATCTATCTACTCATAGATCAATGTTTGCCATCAGTAACAGCACAGTACTGTATGTGCAAAAGGGTTCGTCTTTGTTGTCTGTACCACCTATGCACTTCTCTATGTCTTCCTTTTCCTCAGTACCACCGTGTTGATCACTCACACTTGATACACTGCTCTTCCCTTCAAATGAGTACTTGTGTCTACTTATCTAGCAGAGTTTCCTCCCCACCCCTCCCACTCCTGGTAACCAACAAACAAAATTTCCTTCTATATATAAACCTTTCCTTGACTTCTTACAATAACTGACTAATATTTGTCCTTCTGTGATTGACTTATTTCACTCAGCATAATGTCCTCCAAGTTCATCCACATTATGTGGTGTTTTGCAGATTCTACGTTATGCTTTAGTGTTGTATAGTATCCCATTGTGCATATGTACCATGGTTTGTTTATCCATTCTTCTGTTGATGGGCACCTAGGTTGTGTCCATCTTTTGGCTATTGTAAACAGTGCTGCGATGAACATGGGTGTGCATATATCTGTTCTTGTCCTGGCTCTCAATTCTTTAGGATATATACCTAGTAACGGAATGACTGGGTCAAATGGTATTTCTAATTCCAGCTTTTTAAGGAATCGCCATATGCTCTCCACAATGGTTGTGCCATTTTACAGTCCCATCAGCAGTGTATGAGAGTCCCAATTTCTCCACATCCTCCTCAGCATTTGTCATTTTCCGTCTTGTTGAACTTTACTACTAGTGCTGGAACAAGATGGTATCTCGTTGTTTTGATTTGCATTTCTCTAATAGCTAATGATCGTGAAAATTTCTTCATGTGTTTGTTGACCGCCTGAATACCCTCTTTGTTGAAGTGTCTATTCATGTCTTCTGCTCATTTTTTTAATTGGATTATTTGTCTTTTTGTTGTTAAGGTGTTAGAGTTTTCTATAAATTTTAGAGATAAGTCCTTTGCCAAATACATCATTGCCAGATATTTTTTCCCAATCTGTAGGTTCTCTCTTGGAGAAATCTTTGGAAGCACATAAAAGCTTAATTTTTAGAAGGTCCCATTCATCTAGTTTATCTTCTGCTGTTTGTGCATTTTGGGTTATGCTTCATAGTCTATTTATGCCATATATTGACTGACTTACTGGTACTGCCGTCAAGTCAGATCCGACTCATAGCGACCCCTACTTGGGTTTCCAAAGTAGTATCACTGCAGAAGTAGATTTCCCAATCTTCCCTCTGAGGAGTGGCTGGTGGGTTTGAACCGCCAGGCTTCTGGTTAGCAGTTAAGTGCCTTAGGCACTAGGCGAACAGTAGAGCCCCTAAATTTCCCATTTTTTTCCTTGAGGAACTTTATAGTTTTAGGTTTCACATTTAAGTCTTTAATCCATTTGGAGTTAGTTTTTGTGTAGGGTGTGAAGTACAGATCTTGTTTCATTTTTCTGCAAATGGATATCCAGTTTTGCCAGCACCATTTGTTAAACAGACAATATCTTCCCCAATTAATGAATTTCAACCCTTTGTCAAAGATCAGCTGACCATAAGTCGATGGATCTATTTCTGGGTTCTCAATTCTATTCCATTGGTCTACGTGTGTCATCGTACCAGTACTATGCAGTTTTGACTACTGTGGCTATATAGTAGATTTTCAGATTTGGGAGTGTGAAACCTCCTACATTGTTCTTCTTTAATAATGCTTTGCTTACTATGGTGGTTATGTTTGTGTGTCAACTTGGTTGGCCTGGTTGAGTGGCTGGGCAGCTGGTGGTAGTTATTCACCATGATGAGATTGGCAATCAACTCCATGGTGGATTCTATAAGCAGCTGAGTAGCTGTCTTTGGGATGTGGTCTGCTTCCTGTATATAAGCAGCAGCTTTGAGAATGGTCTCTAGCTTATAGCACACTTGTACCCTGCATGTAGCTGTATCATTGTTCAGCAGCCTGCCATGCTCTGCTGACCTTGGGACTTTCAATGGACTTGAATTGATGGCCTGCTGTGTGGTTTGGTAACATTGGGACTGTGCCATTTTACTTGTCAACCTTGGATTTGGCAGCCTTAGCAGCCAGCAGCTGTCTGAGTGAAGAAAAGCCTCTAGCTCCAGTGGGCCAGGAGCAGGAGGCAGAGCTGAAGCCCAAGGTTAAGGGGCTTTCACCCAGCCCCTAGACCCTGGCAGTTTGAACTTGGACTTAAAGCCTCCAAACTGTAAGAGAGTTAAACCCCTGCTTGTTAAGGCCATTCCATTTGTGGTATATTCCTGTCAGAGCGGCACTAGGTAACCAGAACACTTACTGTAGTACATACACATAAGAGAATATATTCAACACTAAAGAATAATGTAGAATATGCAAAACACCACATAACATGGATGAACTTGGAGGACATTATGTTGAGTGAAATAAGTCAATCGGAGAAGCACAAATATCATATTAGTGCATTCTGTAAAAAGTCAAAGAAAGGTTTATATATGGAAGGAAACTTTCTGTTGGTTACCAGTGGTATGGGAGCGGAGGGAAGGAAACACTACAAAAAAAAAAAA
>NW_006921729.1:6216107-6216615 GCF_000298275.1 Orycteropus afer afer
GTATTGATTTCCTTATTTCCTTTTCAGCAATCTCTTTGCTGTGGTAGAGGAATCCAACTGATTTTTTATGTTGATCTTGTATCCTGCCACAATGCTAAATCTCTCAATTAGTTCTAGTAGTTTTTTTGTTTGTTTGTTTGGTTTTTTACTGAGTCGCTTGGATTTTCTATGTATAGGATCATTATCATTAGCAAATAGGGATAGTTTGACTTCTTCCTTACCAATTTGGATGCTTTGATTTCCCTTTTTGCCCTATTGTCCTGGCTAGGGCTTCCAATACAATGTTAAATGTAAATGATGCTAGAGGGCATCCTTGTCTGGTTCCTGTTCACAAGGGGAATGGTTTCAGTCTCTCTCCATTGAGAATAAAGTTGGCTGTTGGTTTTGTATACATGCCCTTTATTATGCTAACGAATGTCCCTTCTATTCCTATTTTGCTGAGAGTTTTGATCAGGAATGGGTATTGAATTTTATCAAATGCCTTTTCTGCATCGATTGATAGGCTCAT
>NW_006921729.1:6217750-6238149 GCF_000298275.1 Orycteropus afer afer
CCTACTTCTGTAGTGATACTGCCTCGGAAACCCAAGGAGGGGTCGCTATGAGTCGGGTTTGACTCGACGGCACATAACAACAACAACAAGGCTTACTTTATGGCCTTACTTTACTTTATGGTCTATCCTGGAGAATGTTCCATGTGCGCTGGAAAAGAATGTATATTGTGCTGTTGTTGGGTGATGTGCTCTGTAGATGTCTATAAGGTCAAGTTGGTGAATTGTTTTGTTTCATTCTTCTGCATCTTTGTTGAGTTTCTTTCCAGTTGTTCTTTGATTGAAAGTGGTGTATTAAAGTCTCCTCCTGTGACTGTGGAGTCATCTGTTTGTCTTTTCAATTCTGTGAAAGACTGATTTATGTATTTTGCAGCTCTTTCCCTGGGTCCATAGATATTTATTATGATTATAATTTCTTGTTCAATTGATCCTTAAATCCTTATGTAACATTCTCCCTTCCCTCTTATGGTGGTTTTTGCCTTTAAGTCAGTTTGATCAGAAATTAATAGTGCCACTCCTGCTCTTTTTTTGGTTGCCATTGCTTGATATATCTTTTTATTCCACACTTTGATTTTTAGTCTGTATTTGTCTTTGTCTCTAAGGTGTTTCTCTTGTAGACAGCATATTGATGGATTATATTTTCTTATCTAGTCTGCAACTCTCCATCTCTTGAATGGTGCATTTAATTCATTGACATTCAGTGTAATTATTAACAAGTATGAATTTGTTGCTGTCATCTTGTTGTGTGTTTTTTCATGGTGCTCTTGGTTTTGTTGTTCCATATAATTTTCTGTGCCAAGCTCATTATGTTTATGAAGCGTGTTATCATTTCCTTTGTTACTATTGTTTCAATATTTGCTAAATATTTGTGCTTGTCCTCTTTTTTATTTTGATGTGAAGGTTTATCATTTTTTTCTTTGAAGTTATACTGTGATTTATAATTTTCTCCCTGAGTTCAGATCAGTCCTTTCTATCTTGCAGCTCTCTTGACTTCCTTACCATTTTGAAGTTCTGTAACTACATTATTTTTTCCCTGTTTTTGGTTTGTAGTTGTCCTCATTTTCCAATTGTTGTCTCTGGTTCCCTGTTTACAATCTTGTAAGCTTATTTTACTTTGGATACTTTCATAGCTGTTTTTGTTTCTGGGTTATGTCATCTTGTGCATTAATGGTTGGTTCCTGTTTGCTATTATTGGTTCTCTTTCAAAGGACTCCCTTGAGCATCTCTTGTAAGTTTGGTCTGGTTTTAACAAATTCCTTTAATTTCTGCTTATCTGGTAATTTCCTAATTTCACCATTATATATGAGAGACAGTTTTGCTGGGTATATAATTCTTAGCTGGAAATGATTTTCTTTCAGCATTTTATATATACCATCCTTGCCTTGTCTATATGATTTCTGCTGAGAACTTAGAGCTTAGTCTTATTGGTGGCCTTTTGTGGGTCACTTTTCCTTTTTCCCATGCTGTTTTCAGGATTCTTTCTTTGTATTTAGGCTTGGTGAGTTTGATGATGATGTGTCTTGGTGGTTTTCTTTTAGGGTCTATCCCGTTTAGGGTTCACTGGACTTCCTGATTGGATATATTCTCATCTTTCATCATATCAGGGAAGTTCTATTCTAACAAATCTTGGACAATTTTCTTAGTGGTTTTCTTTTTCTCTTGCTGTTGTGGAATTCCAGTTACATGTAGGTTATTCCTTTGGATGTATCCCACATGAACCTTAGGCTTTCTTCATTTTGTTTTGATCTTTTTTTATGATTGATCCCTTTCCAAAGACGTATTCAGGTATTTGTCTTCAATCTCATTAATTCCATTGATTAGATTCTACTCCTTTGCTCTTTCAACGTGTTATCTATTTCTGAAAATTTAGTATTAATCTTCTGGATTTCTATCTGTAGATTTTGTATGATTTCCAGTTTTTCATTTATTTTGTCATTTTGTTTGTGTATTTTCTTCTAAAATTGTTCTGGGGTTTTGTCTGTGTTTTTCTTAAATTTTGTCAGTGTTTTCCTTGATCTGTCTCTCTCTCAATATGTTGAAGGTACCCAAATAAAATTATTTTGAATTCCTTAGGGCATTCCAATGATGCTTCTTCCTCAAGGATGTATTTTGGGTCTGTATCCTGGTCCCTTGTTTCTCCTGCTTTATCTTGCTTCTTTGTGTGGACTGTGATGGTCTGTTTTCTCTGAGACATTGTGATGTTGTATTAATATTTAATCGGTGATTCTATGTTGGAGTGATTTGCCCAAGATTTTTATTTTGTTTGTTTGTTTTGGATGTATCTGAGTAAGCAAGGTACTGTGCTCCTCTATTCGCTAGTTGGCAGCACTTTTTCACTCACTACCTGTGTCCTGGTGGGTGTGATGGAGAATGAGAGTGGCTGCATAGGTCTCTGTTAACTTTTTTTGAACAGCATTTAAGGGTAAATCAGGCTCTTATTGGTGGTCATGTCTCATTGGCCAGTTGGTACAGAAGGAGTGGTGGCTTTCACACAGTAAGTGGAGCTGCAGGAGGCACAGGTGTGTTTGGGTCATATGGCTATGGTTGCTATCTCCCACTCAGTTAGACAAAAGCAATCAAAAAACCATCAAAAAAAGTAAAAGCAAGAGGACAAAAAACACATACTACATAAACACCCAGGAACAATCACCACAAAGAGATAAAAGGAAGAAGGAGGAAAAAAGGAAGGGCAATAAATGAGAGAACATATTTAAACAAGTACTTTATAAAGCTAAATGACATATGAATAGAAATATGGGGAAATGCATTCTGGGGAGGAGGGAATAACAGAAAAAAGGTCGAGTAGGAGAATAATGAAGAAAAAATAATGAAGAGAAAAATGGGAAAATGCACAAAGAAAAGCAAAGAATGGGGAGAACCCCCAAACCAAAAAAAACAAACTCACTGCCCTGAAGTCAGATCTGACTCATAGTGACCCATCCTTGGTTTTCTGAGGTGGTATCATTATGGAAGTAGATTGCCCAACCTTCCTCCTGAGGAGTGGCTGGTGGGTTTGAACCACCAGCCTTCTGGTTAGCAGTCAGATGCCATAAGAAAGAAAAAAATAGGAACTAAGAAAAAGGGAAGAGGAAAAGCCAAAAACTAGAACCTGGAAAGGGAAGAAGAAAGAATAGTAATAAAAAGGATGAGGAAATAAAATAATAATTTTAAAACAGAAAAAAAAAACTAAAAAAGAGGAAAAATCTGGGCAGCGTGGGGCAGGGCACCCAGGCTCCATCCAAGCACACAGACTGGGATGGAATTCCTGCCAGCCCAGAAGGTGGGTGGGAGTGAGTGATGGCCACACCCCCGTTCACCAAGAGGGTGTGGGGTATAAAAGTAACAAGGAGAATGTCTCACCTTTCCAGTCCTCAGTGTCCGGAATGTCCTTGCAGTCCCCAGCAAGTGGAACCTGTTCTTAGGTCCCTAGAATCTGAGAGAATGCTGTCACTTTAAATGTCCAAAATTGTTGAACCACTTTTAAGCATTCAGAATGGCTGAACCCTCCAGACAGCCAAAAGTCCACAGTTCAGCCCACCTCCCTCTTTGCTACTTCCTCTTTTATTCACCAGCCACCACTGCAGTCCTCCATGCAGCCCCTGGCTAGCAGGGCTGATTTTTAGGTTAATTCTTAAGTCTTAACGCCACTTGGCAATATTCAAACTGTCCATGCCATCAGGATCACTAAGAGTCTGCAACTCTGTACGTCTCCTTTTTTGGTGTTTTCATGCAGGTTCTTCTACTAGTTGGATTTTTGTCCACTTCTGTATCCTTCCTTTCAAAGCTCAGGGCTCCAGGATTGTCTTCTGTATCTGTATTAATTGGCTCCTCTTCTCTTGTTGAAGAGGGTCTGTGTAATTTGCCTGCTTATTGTGCCATCTTACTGGAACTCCCTAGTGCATAAAGTTTTATAGCAATGTGTAATGAGTGTGTGTCTCCTCCATTAGCCCCTAAGAGCCACAGGGGCAGAGACTGGCCAACTTTGCTTAGGGTTGCATCATCAACACCAGCATGGAGCTGCCCACAGTGGGCACTCCATAAGTATTTTGTGAGTGAAAAAACCTGATTGAACCCAAATACTTTTCTGAGTACAGGTGCCCCCCTGACTGAATCCTTTAACAAAGTGCTAAGGTGCACATGCCTGACACAGTAAAAGCAGCAAGTAAAAACCTGTGTGTAGGATGCAGATCAAGTAGAAGAGCTGATTTTCCTGGACCCCCTGTTCCTTCATTCAGGGGTTATTAGGAACAAGAAACAAAATGACTGTAGCTAAGGGGTCCTCATCTTATAATTCTGACTTCCATGTAGATGTTGGGTGATTCTTCTGAGACTGACATCAGCAATGAGGCTCAGCGCCCCAGGACCAGCACAAACACTGTGGAGGAGAAACTGAGAAACCGCTTGTATGAGTTAGCAATGAAAATGAGTGAAAAGGAGACTTCTTCAGGGGAGGATCAGGAGTCTGAGACCAAGACAGAATCAGAGAACCAGAAGGCAAGTCTGTCCTCTGAAGACAACAGCCAGAGTGTCCAGGATGAGCTGAAGAAGGTAAGGCTGTGAAACTACCACATACACTCACTTTTCTGCAGATGGGGTGGTGGGGAAGGGCTCTGTATTTGTACAGGGATGTGCTGGGTCCAGAGACTCTCTAAAATGCCCATCCATCTCCACATGGGAATGGCCAAGAGAACTCTTCTTGATTGATGCTGAGTGGTACAACTGGGGAAAGAGCAGATTCCTAGAACATCTTCTAAGGCTTCTTGTCTCCTCCTAAGGTTCTTCCTAAAGACATCCCTTCCATTTCAAGTCTGTAATTAGTGCTCATGATTTCTCTCACTTGGAGAAAGCAATGTTGTTTTCCCTCCACACCCTCTCCTTGAGGATTTCTGCCCATGGGTGGAGATCCTGTAATGTACCCCTCATTTAATTAGTGATGAAACATCATTCCATGGTATATAGAGTCTTTGTGTTGAAAGTGTCCTTCTGGATAATTTATCTTTGGAATTTTCAGACTTTTGTTTGTTTTAGACCCATAATCCTTTTTCAAAGAAGACCCTATATAGAATCGTGATTTGAGAAACAGATAAAAGTACTGCTGCTCTTAGGGACCCAAAAACCCAAAACATATTTTCTTCAGTCTCACTCTTCTCCTGAGCCAGCCCCTGAGTTCAAAAGGAAGACCACAGAAGGTACACCCAGCCCCTCAATCAGTTTCTGACAGAAAGGACTTCCGGACTCGCTCCCTGCTGTGTGTGCCTGGGTTCTTCCACTATAGCTTCTCAAAGCACATTCATGTTAGACATGGATACCCACACCTGCCTGCTATGGAAGAGAGAGAAACTTATGTTTGTTGAGGGCCTCCCATGTGCCTGGTGCCTTGCACGTGTCAGCTAATTTGGTAATCAGCCTTTGAAGTAGATGAAGCCCCATTTTGCAGGTGAGAAAACTGAGGCTGAGTCATTAATGTACTTGTCCAAGGCCCAGGAGAGTTCCAGAGGGAAATAGATCCCATCTCTATGGCTGAGCCCTGAATTCTCCAATACCCTGGAGTTTGCCTTTCACTCATTGCCATCCCACCCTCCCTAACCATTGAGTCCTCACCCATAAATCTTCTGGGGCTTCTGCATGAGAATAGCAGGGATAATACACACATCTCTGCCTTAGAGTGTCTGTGGGTTGGCAGGCCAAGCATGATCCCCACAGGCAGTCCTCCACAGTCCCTCACCCATTGCTTCCCTGATAGTAAAGGGCTCTGATCCTCTCTGTTACTTGAACTGATGCTACATTACAGTCAAATTGTGTGCTGAAGCTGAAAGCCAGATGATCACTGAAGAATAACACATTATTTCTAACAATGGCCCTGTGTCTGACTGGTTTTGCTGCCCGATGGTCCAAGGGCTTCAGACACTCACCCTGTACAGTGGCATGCCAGGCCACAGTGGGTCAGCACTCACCTACTGGAGAGAGAGCACCAACCAGAACTGTGCTTTCCTGGCACAATATGAACAGAGAGAGAAAGAGACACTGAGGGGCTTCTGGGGACTTGAACAAGCTCCCCATTCCTACTCCATGTCCTCACTGAGCAGGAAACTAGAAAAGTCACTTTTATTCAAACCCCCAAATGTGTCAATTCTTCAAAGTTCCAGTCTTTCGAACCAGACTACCATAGTCAATGGATTAAATATTCAACCAAACATCACCCTTTCCATGTAAAATTTCATATAGAAAACAAAAAGTGATATATATTTTCTCTATCAGGCATGGGTACTCTGGTTTAAGGCAAACAGAAATGCAGGTTTATATACTGAGTATTATTTAAAGACAGAGCAGTATAGAGACAGGCATCAGGATTAGACTGAGTCTGAAACACAGCCATGCAATTTGTAAACTCTGTGAACCTTGGTTAATTTTTAACTCACTTCGGCCACTAAGAAAAAGCCAGTGTTAGTAATTTCCTGCTCATTATATGCAACTGACCTCCCTCTTCCTGCAGGCCCCTTCTTGACCCCTCTGATCTTTTCTCTCCACCCTGTCGCCTGAGCTGTTCTGCAGTCCCTGTTCTTGCCCGATTATATCAACAGGCCTGGGTCGGCATTGTTTTTTCATTGATCCCTAGGACCCAGCCCCATCTTAATTGTTGATTAGAATAAACACATTTGGCCTCATCTGTAAAATGGGGATAATCATATGCCACTATAACTTGTGAGGATTGAATTACACAGTGCATGGTTTAACACATATCAAGAACCCAAAATAGTAATTCTCACATCCCCTCTAACAATCTCATGAAAGATAAACTTCACATTCATGAAATAGCATCCATCTGCTGGCACTGAAGGAACAGCTTAGTGCCTATTTCCAATCAACACTTGCAGTGTCATCCTGTAGGTCTGTAGCCGCATTTGGTGCTGCCTCATATGATGCAGAATGTAAGTGGGAAAATCACTGCATCGGACCCCCAGGCTCCCATCTTCAGGATCAGAGTAGCTGTGACTTCTCCTGTGATCCAACCAGAATTAGTATGCACAACACACCCAGAAATACAGGTTTGTATACTGAATATTATTTAGAGACAGAGCAGTGTAGAGATAGGCTTCAGATTAGACTGAGTTTGAAACACAGCCATGTAATTTGCAAACACACACACACACACACACACACACACACGATTGGAGAGTGCATCTGGGCTAATGTAACTATTCCAGAAGCTGTCTGTGCTTCTCCCTTATCTCTTGGCAGTGCACACTGACCAAAACTCCAGTTGCCTGAAGGCTTTCTCTAGCAGGAAGATCTCCTCTTTCTGTGCTAAAGGCAGCATAGAAGGACAAGAGAAAAAATACTTCTCCAGGGCAGTCCTCAGTGACTGATAGAAAGACTGTATAAACACTCCTGATCCTTTGCCTTGGAAGAGTGGGATAACTCTGACTCTTGAACTATATACATTGACTCCAGATTCCATAGTGGAATGTAGCTTTAGGCACACACAGTGATAAACTGGTTGATAAGACAGTCTCTACTGATTCCCTTCCCTTCCATGTCTCACTTCCTCTACAGTTTCCTGGGATCTCCTTCTCTCTTGGTCATCTAATGCTGCTATAACAGAAGTACCACAAATGGATGGTTTTAACAAACAGAAATTTATTCTCCCAGAATTTAGGAGGCTAGAAGTCCAAAATCAGGGGACCAGCCCTAGGGAAAGGCTTTCTCTCTTTGTCATCTCTGAGGGAAGATCCTTGTCTCCTTTTAACATCTGTGGGCTTAGCATTCCTTGGAGATCTCCATGTGGCTTGGCATCCAACTTCCCCTGGGTCTAGGATGTTCTCAGCATAGGGAACCTGGATCCAAAAGATGCTGCTAGTTCTTCTTTCTTGGTGGTAGTGAGGTCCCTCCTTCCCTACTCATCTTTCTCTCCTTTTATTCCTTGTAAGATAAAAGATGATGCAGGACACACCCCAGGAAAATTCTCCTTACATCAGATCAGGGCTGTGACTTGAGTTAAGGTGTTGCAGCCCACCCTAATCCCCTTACAACTGATTGGCTGATCACATCAGATCACATCATGGGGGGTGATCACATCATTACATAGCTGCCAAATTACATCATCAGGTAACTGCCAGACCAGAGTATCATGGCCCAACCAATTTGACACATATTTCAGGGACACAATTCAGTCCATGCTACCTCTAGATAAATTCTTGGCACTCAAATCCGTGTCTTGGAGTCTGCTTCTGGGGGACAGCAGTAACAAACAGGAGCAAATATAGAGTCCTCAGTTCACAAATAATCAGTCCAGTATTGTGAATAAGCAGTTAGGAAATCCAAGTGCCAGTTGGCTGCTAATTGCCCTTACCTTGCCAAGAGGAGCCTTGCCTTATACTGAGAGAGCTTTATGCAGACTTCACAGTCCTTCCTGCCTCCACCACTGTCCAGGCTCACTGGGAGCCCAAGCAGAGGAATGTGCACATTCCAGTGACCTCAGTGGTATAGGTCATTGGCCTCAGTACGACATCTCACCTAGGAAATGAGCTCCCAAATCCTGCCCACCAGCAGTGGAACAATTTTAGGAACAGTTTTTCTTGATTAGTGTCGGCCTTTTGCTGTAGACTGAATCGTTGCTATGTTTGGCTTAAATGTCTCTCTCTGGCTGGGTGTTGGGGGCTCAGTGATGATTCATGGATAGTCACAGACTGACAAGCTGATAGAGCTTTGGGCCAGCCCCAAAACCTCTTGGGAACTAGATTTCTAAATGTCATTTCTTCTTTAAGTAACAGTTTGGTTCCCATCAAACCTCAGTGGTTGTCCTTATAAACTGTGTGGTCCTCAGAGCCTGAGGGTGAGCACTAGCTTCCCGGCTTCCACTGGGAAGGGGGATGTGCCAGTGGTCCTGTCCCAGCTGAAGTGGCTCTTAGAACTACTTTGCTTCCAGGGTGGAAAGAAGGGCCACAAATTACTGAACTGAACTTTAGAGATGATACTCAAGGACTGAGTATCCCACAAAGCCCCCAAATCTTCCCAGTCATGGAACACTGATCCCTAAGATTCCTTTTGACTCTAAAACTCTGTGGTTCTTGATATGTAGTGGATTAAATAGATTCTTGTTTCCTGGCATAAGAATCATATATAACATTGCTTCTATGACAAAAGATATCCTATATATCAAACTTTCTGGATACCAATGTTTGTTGAAGGCTGTAATTAGTTAATTCTCAAATTATAGTCAAGTTTGTATATCTGATGTCCTGAAAGCATTTTTATTTGAAATGTCTTTTAAAAAGAAAAAGAAAGAAAAATTACTATTATAAGTAACTGAGTTACTCTGCTTTACTTTCATAAGGGAATCACTGACCAGCAGATACCTTCACTACTTATGTTATTGTTATCGTATACCATCAAGTCAATTCAGACTCACCATGACCCTACATGAGAGAGTAGAACTGCACCATAGAGTTTCCTAGGCTGTAACCTGTATGGGGACAGATCGCCTGGTCTTTTCTCCCATAGAGCTGCTGAATGGGTTTGAACCACCACCTTTTCAGTTAGCAGCTGAGTGCTTAGCTGTTGTACCACCAGCTACTTATAATCATAGAATAACTCTTATCAAAGTACTGAGATTTTCCTAAGCTAATAAATACCTTTCTCTCCAAACGAGACCAATTTGTTCATCTTCTAATGGCTTTCCCTTGTTTATGAAAGTCAAGGCATACGGAGTTATAGTACTGGTCAATGGTCCTGGAGGTAGAATTGTTGACTGTTGACTGAGGAACCCCAGAGCCTTGGATTTCTGAAGTTTAGTGTGCTTGTGGAACATTTTTGTTATCATGATAGTAATATAAAATCAAGTTTCATTGTTCACAAGTCCCACCCTCCTAAAATAACTCACCATTCACATGATATGATGTCCTTCATCCACGTAGCCATGGTTTTCCACAAGTGTCTTCATCTTCACTTGGTGCTAGAGTGAATATAGCATTAGATACTGACTTGTGTCTTACAAGCTACACTGATTTCAGTAGGCCTAAGCCTGTTTAAGGAGCTCTGGTAGCCTAGTGCCTAAGGCACTTGACTGCTAACCAGAAGGCTGGCGGTTCAAATCCACCAGCCACTCCTCGGAAGGAAGGTTGGGCAACCTACTTCCGTAGTGATACCGCCTCCGAAACCCAAGGAGGGGTTGCTATGATTCAGGTCCAACTCAACAGCACATAACAACAACAAGCCTATTTAAGAATTAACACCTCTTTTCTAACATTTTATTTAACTACTGCCCTAGGAAAAACAAGAAGCTTTAGCTCTCCATTTAGAGCATCATTTCCTATCCACAGCACTTGAACAGGTGAGGAGGTTTCATTTCACTCATGTTGTCATTGGCTTTACTCATTCCCACAGCTTGTGTCCTGTGTGTGTGTGCACGGAAAGGCCTGCCTGGGTGGAAGACAAGAGCTTCAGGTTCTCTCCTGCATCACCAAGGCTTAAGCAGACATCTTCCTCTCTAGCCAAAAAGATAGTGAACTAAGTGCTAGGAAAAGACTACCCAGAATTCCAGTGAAAAGTTTGCTGGAAGCCTCTGTTAAAGTGTGGGTGCTATATGAAAGGCCAGTATTAAGGAAAAACATGTTTTAGCCATAGCAATAGAATGAGACATAAGACAGATATGGTGGATGAGAGAAAAGTGGAGTCTGTCTGGAAGATTATGAATAGAAAGATTTAGAGAACAAGGCATTGACTTACAGCTCTGGCCCCATGGAAGCCCAAAAGTAATATTCTGTCAGGAAAGGGGATCATGGAGAGAGAGGAAGCAGAGAACATGCCATCTGTGTGACGCTCCACAAAATAAACAAGATTTAGCCCTTGGAGGACACTTATGGGCAGAGATTATTTAAATAAAAAAGAAAGAAAAAGAGAATATATTATATATATATGTATATGTATGTGTGTGTGTGTGTGTGTGTATATATGCATGCACATACAGGAGCTCTGGTGGCATAGTGCCTAAGGCATTTGACTGCTAACCAGAAGGCTGTTGGTTCAAACCCACCAGCCACTCCTAGGAAGGAAGACTGGGCAATTTACTTCCCTAGAGATACCACCTCAGAAACCCAAGGAGGGATCTCTATGAGTCGGAATTGACTCAACAGCAGTAAGTTTGTTTTTTTTTGTTGTTGTTTATGCACATATACACACATACACACACACACATACATACATATATGGAGCTCTGGTGGTGTACTGGTTAAGGTATTTGGCTGCTAACCAAAAGGTCAGTAGTCTGAACTCACTAGCCATTCCGTGGAAGAAAGATGAGGTAGTCTGCTTCTGTAAAGATTTACAGCCTTGCAAACACAATGGGGTCAATATGAGTTGTAATCGACTCCATGGCAGCGAGTTTGGCTCATACACCACACACACATATGGAAACTGACTCTGAAGCACCTAACAACAGCATATATGTACATGTTGTTGTTGTTATGTGCTGTCAAGTCAGACCTGACTCATAGCAACCCCTCCTTGGGTTTCCGAGGCAGTATCACTACGGAAGTAGATTGCCCAACCTTCCTTCTGAGGAGTGGCTGGTGGGTTTGAACCGCCAGGCTTCCGGTTAGCAGTCAAATAGCTTAGGCACTATGCTACCACAGCACCTATGTGTATATATATGTATATGACATACATATATATTTTGTGTGTGTATATATATGTATATATACACATTGATGGCACCTGACAACAACATATGTAGCACACAGTGACCCTACGTGCTACAGAATGAAACACTAACCAGTCCTGCACCATCTTCACCATCGTTGCCATGCTTAAGCCCATCATTGCAGCCACTGTGTCAGTCCATCTCACTGAGGGTCTTCCTCATTTTCACTGACCTTCTACATTATCAATCATGTCCTTCTCCAGGGACTGGTGTCTCCTCATAACATGTCCAAAGTACGTGAGACAAAGTTTCACCATCCTTGCTTCTAAAGAGCATTCTGGCTGTACTTCCATGACAGATTTGTTCATTCTTCTGGTGGTCTGTGGTATATTCAGTATTCTTTGCCAACACCATAATTCAAAGACATCAATTCTTCTTTGGTCTTTCTTACTTATTGCCTAGCTTTCATATGTATATGGGGCAATTGAAAATATCATGGCTTGAGTCAGGCACACCTTAGCCCTCAACAAAACATCTTTGCTTTACAACACTTTCAAAAAGTCTTTTGCCACAGATTTGTCCAATGCAATACATCATTTGATTTCTTTTTTAATTGCAATTTGGGTGAAAGTTTATAGAGGAAATTAGGCAGTATGAAAAGGGACCCCTCATCCCTTTAGGATCAAAGAGAAAAAGAGCAAGGGAAGAGGGAAAAAACAAAGGAAAGGAGAAAAAGAAAAGAGAAGGGAATGGAAGAGGGAAGAGAAAAACAGAGAAAAAAGAAAAATGGCACAGCACTGGCAGTGGGGGGAATTTGACTGGCAACTGGGTGGGTGGGGAGGGCCATGCCTCTAATCTCCAAGAGGTTGTACAAAGTAAAAGGGGAGGTCACACCTCTCTGGTCTCTTGATCACCCATATGGGTGCTGGTGCAGTTCTGGGCAAGTGTAGCTAGTTATCCAGTTCCTGCTCTGATTGGAGCACTGCTTGCAATAATTCAAAATGGCTACCCTGGGCTGGTTGGCAGTTTACCGGTCCTTGTTAACTGTTTTCATTCAGTCTCTTCCTCTCATTGATATTTGATCTTTCTTCCCTTTGATGGAAGCTCTGGGTTCCAGGACTATCATCCATAGCCATTTCCCTTGGTTTCTTGAGTCTTTGTTTTAGAGGGTCTGGATAATATATTTGCCTAGTCTGCCATCTTGCATCCTCCCCTGCTGATGTATCTCATTTGATTTCTTAACTGCTGCTTCCATGGACATTAATTGTGGAGCCAAGTGGAATGAAATCCTTGATAACTCAATCTTTTCTGTTTATCATGATGTTGCTTATTGATCTAGTTGTTAGAATTTTTGCTTTCTTTACATTGAGGTATAATCCATACTGAAGGCTAGAGTCTTTGATCTTCGTCAGTAAGTGCTCCAAGCCTTCTTTGCTTCAGTGAGCAAGGTGGTGTCATCTGCATATCACAGCATGTTTATCAATCTTCCTCCAATCTTGATGCCATGTCTTCATACAGTCCAACTTCTCAGTTTGTTTGCCTAGTATACCGATTGAATAAGTATAGTGAAAGGATACAACCCTGATGCACATCTTTCATGATTTTAATCTACGCAGTATACCCCTGCTCTGTTTGAATGACTCCCTCTTGGTATGTGTGCAGGTTCCTCATGAGAACAATTAAGTGTTCTGGAATTCCCATTCTTCACAATGTTACCATAATTTGCTACGATCCACACAGTTGAATGCCTTTCCATAGCCAATAAAACTAAAAACTCACTGCCGTCAAGACAGATCTGACTCATAGCAACCCCTCCTTGGGTTTCCAAGGTGGTATTACTACGGAAGTAGATTGCCCAATCTTCCTTCCAATAAAACACAAAAGGTAAACGTGTTTTTGGTATTTTCCGCTTCAGTATCACCCACAAACATAAATACCAAAATCCAAAGAAAATACTAGCAAGCTGAATTTTGCAGTATTTAAGAAAATCTTGTGCCATGACTAATAACTGGAAACCTAAGTCATTTAGTAAGTACATTTATTAAGTTCTATCTTAAAGAGCTCTGGTAGCACAGTTCCTAAGGCATCTGGCTACTGACCAGAAGGTTGGTAGTTCAAACCCACCAGCCACTCTGCGGAAGCAAGACTGTGCAATCTACTTCCGTAAAGATTTACTGCCTCAGAATCCCAAAGGGCATCACTATGAGTCAGAATCAACTCAGTGGCATTAGGTTTGGTTTTGGTTTTGGTTTTTTAAAAGCATATGATAATCTCAACCAATGCCATTGCCCTACAAGCACTAAACACATATTCTATGACAAAGAAATAAAAACTCTCAGTGGACATAAAATAGAAAGAGAATTCTTTAACATGATGAAGAATATCCATTGCAGCACACCACAACGAAACCCTAAGCAATTTTTTTTTTCCTGGATGAGAACATTTTGACCATCAAAAACATATGGACATCACATTTTACTATTGATCAAAGAAATACATGACAAAGAGTTATGAATTTGGAAATGCTTTTATATAAATATGTATTTGTTACTGAAAATAGTATGCACATACACTTAAAAAATACTAAATATGTGGCCTTAAGATTTTAGAATTATATTTATGAATTATTTGAGTAATTTGTAATTATTTAGAAAACATTGACTATTCTTTAAAGAAGTAAATGAGCAAAACTGTTCTAGAAAGCTTATAAAACCTAAACAGATCATGGAAGAAACTGGCAAAATGGCCAGAGACTTACTCCTTAGAAAGAGACTACTCTGAGCTGGTTTCAATAAAATTCATCAAAGTTTCATGGTACTAATTTTTCCTATACTATGAAATTGGTTTTAAGCATAAAAAACTGGAAAGTATGCAAGTTCATTTTATTTATTTAAAATATTGGTCCAAAAGTCACACCCTCCCGTAAATTTTACATACTAAGTCACTGGTAAATAAACATGCAAAAATCCTCAACATGTTGGCATATTGTTTCCACCTACATATTAAAATAATTTATAATGGCCAAGTAAAAATTAGTCTAAGAATACATTATCAATTTTAGTGAACTTAAAACTCTCAGTGGACATAAAATAGAAATAGAATTCTTTAACATGATGAAGTATATCCATTGCAGCGCACCACAGTTTTATTATATTTACCAGTCAAGGTAAAAAAAAAAAAAAAAAAAAAAGATTATATTGTTAAATTTCTAACTTGATATCTGACACATAATGTTGTTGTTGTTATGTGCCATCGAGATAATAGGCATTCATAAATACTTGCTGAATGATGAATGAATTCCATAATAGCTGATACAGTGAAATAACCATTCCTGATCAAATAAGAAGATAAAAACTCCATAGTAATGTTTATTAGCCTTTTGAGACCTCATTAGGAATCTGATGAAAGCCATGAACTTGCTCTCCATAAAAGTATAATGATGCAAATTTTGGGATAGAATTGGAGGGTTCACAGACTACCTAAAGCTCATCTGTAGATCTAGGTTAAAAAAAAAAATCCTATAAACCGAAGGAAGAAGACAGGATGCCTTCTGTTACTTTATTATTCAACATTGCGCTGACATCTTTACCCATACAATAAGACAAGGAATTAAAATTACCAATACTGGATAGCAGAAAACAAAATTACTATGGTATATTTCTGACTTCTGAATTAAAACAATAAAATCAACTGAAAAAATTTCTGGAAAAAATGAGTTTGGGAGGGTGGCCTATCACAGTATCCCAGTTCATTCAACATTTACACCTACTCCTCACTTATCAAACTATCTCTTCATCCAACATTTCACATTTAAAACAATATTATAAAATCTAGCCAAGTATTCTGCACATTAACAACATACATCTATCTGGCAGTAATGAACAGTGAGGTGCTAGGTAAGAGTAATGCTGTCTGTGATGGTTAAGATTATGTGTCACCTAGGCTGGGCCATGATTCTGAGTGGTTTGGCAGTTATGTAATAATGTAGTCATCCTCCATTTTGTGATCTGATGAGGTCATCCATTTTTGCATAAGGCCAATTTTCCCATATTAACATATTTGGAACCTAACCATGTCGATAAAGGAAGAGTGGATGCAGTCAACAAATAGTTATTGAGATGTCCCAAGGGCTGCAACAGTAGTGATAAGAGAGAACAGTTTCCAGCTTTCATGGAACTTAACCTGGAAGAGACCGTGGGTAAACATGTAAACACAAAGCAGGGGAAATGTCAAATAGGGATGAGAGCTAAAAAGATTCAGCAAGGCAATAATGAGAGGATGTTGGGAGGATGAGAAGTCCTGGATGGTTGAGACCTCTCTGACCAGATATTTTTTGGGCTGAGACCTGAAGGACAAGAAGGGAAAAGTCAGGCAAATACCTAAATGAAGGGCTTTCTTAGCTGAGGAATATATCCAAGGTCATAAGTTGGAAATGACTTTGATAAGTTCAAGAAGAGATAAAGAGCTGAAGTGGCTGGAGCGTGATAGGAGCAATGAGGGCAGGGGCCAGAGCAAGCAAAGCCTTGTGGGCCATACAGAGAACTTTGGGGTTTCATACTGGGTGAGATTGGAGGTCCCTGGACAGTTCAGTGGAGAAGTAACAAGGAGGATTTTATGTTTAGTGAGATCACTCTGGATGCCATGCATCACCTCTTTCCAAGTGAACTTGGACAGTAATTTCATGTCTCATTGGGCTTTTTCAGAGCCAAGCATATGGTCTGAAGGTGCCCTGGTTACTGTCAACAGTAGTGAAATGAAAACAATATAAAAAAACAGAAAACTGAAGACCACAGTCACCTCCTCTTCCAGGAAAAGAACTCCTGCCTCCTGTACATGTGTTACAGTGGTTTTGGGGTCAAAACTAACACCCTGGCCATATCTTGAATTGGCCACACTCAGGTGGCATATATTAAACAACAGTGGACTCAAAGAAAGAAGAGCAAGAAAATGATCTCGGGGAAACAGAGATTATTTAATTTTGGAACTAAACTCCAGAAAATAATGTTTTTTAAAAACTTTGTTTCTATAGTCATCATTTTTTAAAAAAAGAAAATCTTAACTCTTTCACAAATGGCCTTCACCATCAAGACCTGAGTGACTTACGAACCCCAACCCTCCTAGAGGTCAATTCTCCTCTAGTTTCTGTTTGATTGATTGTTTCTTACATGTGCTAATTTATTAAGTTCATCCTCCAATGTCTTTCCACAGTTCTGAGCCACTGTCTTGCATTGAATTACTCGTCACTACATGAGTCTGTTCATGGAGAATGTATTTTGACGGGTTTTAGAGATATCACCAGAGTGCCTTATGTTTCATGAGAAGTGACACATATTTGCGTTGAGTTTTTTTAGCAGATTTCTGTCAACTACTTAGGAGGACATATGGAGTTTCTTTTCTTTCCACCAAAAAGCAGAAAAATACATAAAATCAGGGCATTTGGACAAATTTTCTTTGCTTGCTCTGATAGTTTGATGGAAGTATTTCATCAAGCCAAAATGGCATCTGTAATGCAGGGACAGAAAACTAGTGAGAGGGGCTGCGATTACACTTAGAGCAGATTTTCTTATACAGCGCATTCCATTTTACTCTGATTCCTCTTGGCCCACCATCCTAGGTAGGCTTTGGAAGGCCTAGGCAAGAGCTTGTCCCTCAGTAGATCTCTCAGCTCTATCATTGTGGCTTGGTCTAACCAGTTAACCAGTTGCCAGTGAGTCAAGTTTGACTCATAGTGGCCCTGTGTGCATGAGAGTAGAACTCTACCCTGTAAGGTATTCAGTGGCTGATTTTTTGCAAGTAGATTGCCAGGCCTTTCTTCTAAGGTATCTCTGGATAGACTCAAACCTCCAACCTTTTGATTAGCAGCCAAGTGTGTTAACTGCTCTTTTCACCCCACAGACTCTGCCGTGGTCTATGGTGTACCAAATCAATGAGTTTTTTCTGACTGACAATTAATGGAAGCTGCAGAATGGCCCTTGGGCTCTCTGTATTCCAGCCCTGCTCTTCCCAGTTATTCACTGGTCTGATTGTCCACTCAGCTTCTGTTCCACCATCACTATTTACAGTCCATTGGATCCAGGGAATTAGGCACATTGGGAGAGGAGTGTGAAATCTAGGAAAGTGCGTGGGCCTTGGAGCCCAGAGTCTATAGGCTGGAATCCCAGCTCTGCATCTTCTTCATCTCTAAAGACAGAATTAAAATTTCAGCCATGCAGGGTTGTTGTGAGAGTTAAATGAAATAATGAGAAAACTGGAATCGTACTTGGCACAAGACGGGTTCACATTATCTGTGGGCTTGCCTCCTGCCTTTGCTCTTTCCTTCCTTCCCAGAGGAGCCTCCCAAGAGCAGCATTCAGCAAGGGATGAAAGCATTGCCCAGTATATATTGAGCTCTGAAAGGTCTTCCTATTCTGCCTGAATTCTTCTCTGAGAGCCAGCCTTTGTGTTCTACCATGTCTTTTGAAGACCCCTGTTGACATTCTTTATGTTCCTTGAGATGTCCTCTGTTCCTCATGACACCCTAAAGCACCTTTCATTTATCACAGGGCTGGAAGGAGGACTGGAAAACCCCACATTTTCACCAATTTCTCATTTTTACTAAAGCCAGTTATGAAGATCAGGTCCCCTCAACACTGACCTAGGAAATTTGACCTTGAAAATAATGAATTTAAATTAAAAACTAAGAAAATGACCTGGGCTTTACTCCATTTTGACATTTTGTAATCACTCATGTCTCTTGAGTTGTGAGAAAAAAAGCTTTGAAATATAATGCCCTTTCCATCTCTCATAAGCCTCCTTTGCCTCCTGATCCTCTAATGGTACCATTGTCTTGCAGATCCCCCAGCTGGAAAGCACAGCAGCATCTTGCCAGCTCCTTCCTCTTCACCCTAAGCCACAGCATTTTCTCAGTTGTCTTCTCAGAATATTGCATCTTGCCCCTTTTCTCCCCACTGCTGTTGCACGGTTCTCTTGGGTCTTTGTGGTCTTTGGTTTGAGCAGTAATAGTCTCCTACACTTTCTCTCTGCCTCCTGTTTTCTCCATCCCTAAATCTGTTCCTCCTATAGCAGCCAGAATTACCTTTCTAAAGTACAAGCCTCTCTGGCTAGCATGTCAAGGGCCTGGGCTGTGAAATCAGACAGATCTGGATGCAAATCCCAGCTCTATGAGGGCACATCACACCACCTCTGGAGGACTCAGATCCTCATCTGTAAAATAGAGTAGTCATAGTACTTATAGAATGGGCTGATGAAAGGTAAATGAGGCCATGCATATGTAGTGCCTGCCTAGAGCCTGGCTCATAGTCAGCTCTCAGCAAATGACAGCTTTTGATAAAAAGAGCAACAAGAACCTGCAGTGGTGTCTCACTGCCAACAGTACCAAACCCAAACTCCTAAGCATGGCATTAGGGTACTGTAAGACACTGCTTCTGCCTCCCTGGTCCCATCTGTCTCCCACTGTGCACCCTAGGCTTCAGGGCCACGCTTTGTACACACTGTGCCATTACACCTCCAAGGCCTGTCTCCTTGCATCTTTCACCAAGTTACCCTTTCCACATCTTCTCTACTTCTCAACATCCTTCTTGTGCTTCAAGACCTAACCCTAAAGTGACAATCTTAGTGGAACTTGCTTGTCCCTTCTGCAGGTCTGCAACCCATTGCTCACATTGCAGGGTAGAGCTTTCTTCTTCTACCTGCTGTTGGCCTTCCTGCCCTTCTCCCCAGCCCATAGCTCTCTGAGGACAGGGACGATGGTTTGCTCATCTCTGCTTTCTCCACAGGGCCCAGTGCACTGCCTGTCATAGAGTAGATGTTTCCAAAAGGTTTGCATTAAACTGATGATGGGAAATGGCCAAGTGATGTCTGAAGGCTGAGTTTGTTCAGCTTCCCAGCTAGGCAATAACATTCTTGTTCTTATTATGTATCAATATGCATAACTTAGTCAGTTCCCATAAAAGGGAAACATAGGATCCTTTGACTCTTGTTACTCTCATTAAAATTGGGAAGTCAGGCATTCACAGCAAAGTTTAAGGGTTTTTTGTGGTAAACAAATAAATAAAACAGTAAAAAGCATTTCTTGACACACCCATCAGGCAAAAAGTGATGTTTCAAAAGCACTAAACATAATGAATGAGAGGCATCTAAGCTACCAAGGCTTCACCACCTGGAGCTGGGATATGGGCCTACACATCAAGTGGGAGGAGTTTGAGGCAGGCCCAAGAGCTGTGGCCCAGACATTGTGTGGACACTTACTATAATGCTACCTAATCTTCTCAAAAGCCCCTTGAGTTAGATGGTGTTATCTCTACTTCACAGCTGAGGCTCAGAGGGTTGAAGTTACTTGTCCAAAGTCACATAAACAGTATACCTTGAATCTCCCAGGGCTCATGGGCCTAGGTGTCCAAAAGAAGAGATTGCATTAGCATCAATCCCCAGTTTGAAACTGTAGGACCACAGCATGTCCTGGTATCTCCCTCCATTATTGCTGGGAACCTTGGGCCAGGTGGGAAGAGCCTCCTATGTGCTCATGAACGGCCCTGTTGTAAGGCCTTTTGAGGACCTCATCAAGGTCTGGGACCATCACAGCCCCTGGAGGACAGACCACACCAAACACCTGCTGCCCAGATCCATCATGGGAGCCAGGCCCTGCCCCAGGTGCCTTCTCCCAGAGAAGTGTCAGTCAGCAAGACCAGGGCTACTTGATGACTTTCATGGGCTCGGGCACTTTTGCCTTCATAGATCCCTTCCTCCAGAAAGAAAGGAAAAAAAA
>NW_006921729.1:6238249-6257331 GCF_000298275.1 Orycteropus afer afer
TATTATATATTAAAACATAGTCTTTGGCTTACTAATTTCGGGGATTTTTTTTTTTTTTTTTTCTGATTTTGTTGTTTTCCATTGCCATGGAGTCAACTCCAACTCTCATGGCATCTTTTTATCTAACAGAATGAAACATTTGCCCAGTGCTTTGCTATCTTCATGATTATATGGCCCGTAGTTTGGCTCTTGCATCAATCCATGTCATGGAGGGTTTCCCTTGCTTCCACTGACCCTCTACTTTACCAACTATGATGTCTTTTTCCAGTGATTGGTCATTCCCAATAGAATGTCCAAAGTAACCAAGTCAAAGTCTTGTAAGGATCATTCTGGTTGTATTTCTTCTAAGACTGATTAGTTCGTTCCTCTGGCAGCACCTGGTATGTTCGGTATTCTTTGTCAGCACCAGAATTCAAATGCATCAATTCTTCTTTGTCTTCCTTTTTCATTGTCCAGCTTTCACATGCATATGAGGCGATTATTGAAAAGATCTTGGCTTAGGCCGGATACACCTTAGTCGTCAAAATGACATCTTTGTTTTTTAAAACTTTAAAGAGGTCTTTGTATCAGACTTCCCCAGTGCAGTATGTTGTTTGATTTCTTGACTGCTGTTTCTTTGGACACTCTATGTATAACATAATGAAATGTTTCTCAGTCCTGTGACATCTTCAAGATCATTGGTATGTTTGAGTCCATTGTTGAAACTACTGTGTACTGCCTTCCAATTGAGGGCTCATCTTACAGCCCTATATCAGATAATATTCCATTGTAATCCATAAGGTTTTCATTGCCTGATTTTCAGGAGAAGATCACCAGGCCTTTCTTCCTCATCTGTCTTAGTCTGGAAGTTCCACTGAAACCTATTCACTAGGGGTGACTCTGCTAGTATTTGAAATACTGGTGGCACAGCTTCCAGCATCATAATGTCAAAAGACAAAATCTTGCACTCTGTTAGGAGTGAAAGAAAAGGCTTTTATCAAGGAATAGTAACAACTGCAGTTGGGCAGTACATAGTGAGATTATTGAGTGCTCCAAAGTCCAGGTGGAGTAAGGACCTTTTATACATGCAAATCAGCTTAATCACCATCACCATAAAAATTTCTAAAATAACTTGTTCTTTCACATATTTTCCACTGATCAGGTCATCCGTTTTGCATCTGAAAACAGCCTGAGTTATCATTTTATGATTAATCTTCTTATCAGATGATTAAGCCTGAGTTACATGCTTCCAGGAACAAGCTCGATATCACCTTTCTTTCTACCTCCCCCCTTTGGTTTCTCCAGAAGTAGTCTGGATCAACCCTTTACTGGAAACCTGCCCCCAAATGCCTCTGAATTTTAGGGCCTGCTACTGCACTAGCAACATGCAGCCATCACAGTATGACATACTGAGAAGATGGGCAGTAGTTTCTGATTTTAAAATAAATTAAAATATTTGCATGAGCCCCTTTTTAGGGGTCCCTAGGCCCTGTGCCTGTTGTGCCAGATGAGTAAGGAGGCCCTTTGCAAGACCTTGCTCAAGCAGCAGTCCCCTCCCCCCTGCCTTTTCCAGAGTCACAGACTGCCCCGTGGACACCCAATCTGCTGCTTGCTTCCGTATCTCACAAAACCCCCAGTATCAGCTTCCCTTTAGCTGTTTCTGCCCGTTTGCCTTTTCACTCTTGTTATAGATGTTGGGACAGCCTCCAAGGCAGAGCTAAGAAAAGTCTCTCTCTCTCCTGCCTACATCATGTAATCCTCAAATCTTCTTTTCCCACATCACATCAGGTCACACAAATGGATACTTGGACCCTCTAGGACAGCCCCAGTTCATCACCACACACAACCAGACACTGAATCTCAGTTTTGGCCCAGCTGAGATGAAAACACACACATGCATGCCATTGCCCATGCTCAAGCACTAAACTGAGATGGAATCAACCCTCCTAGACAGAAACATATCTATGGAAAATAGCACTCCTGTCCAAACATTTGACACTCATCTTTTAGATAGCTTAACCATAATATCAGCTTAAAAATACTAATTAAGCTCATTTTTACTTAACACACTATGGCACTACATGAAGATTACAACTGCAATTTCCTTGCCTTCACTGATGAAAATTGGTCTGTGATGGCCTTAAAGTCATTTTTTTTTCCCCCAGTTTCTTCTTTCTGTACTCAGCACAGCAAGATCATACAGTCTGCCTTGACCCATGGAGGCTCTCAACATGAATGTGTGTTTTAACTTGCTGAAAGATCTCTCCCAGCTGGTGATGGAAACTATAATGGTTAATAGAAACTGCTGAGTGGCGCCCCTTCAATGGCCCCCAGGGCACCAGGGCATATGCCACACCTACCATATCTTACATACCCCTGTGCTCTTGGATTCTAAAGTGGACACTTAATCTCTTAAATCAGGAGTCTAATGTTCCAAACATACTCAAGCTACTCACATGTTCATGAGCTTGAGATGTTCTTGTAAAGAGCTTTCCCTTTGTTAATGAGTTTGAATTTCAAAGCCCAACACAAAACTTTGGAATGAATGATGACACTGGCAAAATCTCAGGGGGATTTGCAAGAATCGCTAAAAAGCAGGTATACCTAGTATTTAGGATGGAAATATTTCCTTCTTTAGAAGTTTACAAGTTCAGAATCTCCTCCTGGTGACATCTTGCATTCTGCAATATTTTGGGAAACACTTTAAAAGAAATAGTAAATGAAGGAAGAATTTCTGTCTGTAGCAGTGTGTTTAGGAGCTCTGGTGGTGTAGTGCCTAAGGCAATCGACTGCTAACCAAAAGGCTGGCAGTTCAAACACACCACCCACTCCTTGGAAGGTTGGGTAATCTACTTCTGTAGTGATACTGCCTAGGAAACCCAAAGAGGGGTCACTAGGAGTCGGAGAACTAGACAGCAGTGAGTTTGGGTTTTGTTTTGTTTTGTTTTGAGCAGTATGTTTTATATGAAGACATTGCATATGGGAACAGGATGAAAAGATTGCTAAGACAAAACTTCATGAGTAGTGAGACAAAAAGGAAAGAAGTCTTGCTCTGCCCAGCAGTCCCTAGAAAGAAAGCAAACAATTGCAGTATAGCGAATGGTGGTTTTTTTCTCTCTGGACTTCATTGAAATGGCCACCATGGCTGGGCCCCAACACTGGAGTGGTAAATAACTGTCTAAAAGATCTGCATCAGTCCTATTGTCAGTTATGAGTCAAACAGAAAGTATGAGCCTTCATTATGGTTGATGCTTGTCTTACTACTTCATTGATGAGTGATTGATGAAACTGGCCCTTGGCTGACAGGAGTCACAGCACCTGGCTTTTCTATCCCTTTATGGACACAATTCTGTCATGGGCGTTCAACACTAGAATGCTTCCTATCAGATTCTGCACCCAAGTCCTGGACTGTTTATTCTGGCCCCTGGTGATTATGTTGATATAAGGGATTTGATGTTGCACAGGGGCTGTGGCATAGAAACTCTAACAGTGGACATTCAGGCTCTAAGAGGTGACCATCAGTCACCAAGGAGCCAGATGGGAGAGAGTGGGTACGTCAGAGCAAACATATCCCAGTGGATCAACAACACGAAGTACATATTCTACCTGCTCTAAAAATATTGGCATTACAGTTGCTATTGAGTTAACTCCAACTCATAGCCACCCCACGTGTTTCAGAATAGAACTGTGCTGCATAGTTAGTTCCCCCCCATACACACACACACACAGTTAGATGGTTTATTAGAAAAGTAACAGGCTGTAAGTCAGGATCAACTTGGAAGTAATATGAGACAATTCAGGAGACAGTATACAGTTCTTCAGTTAGGACAATTTCTGACCAAGGTAACCCTTAGCTGCTTCTTGTCAGTGCCCACAGGCAGGCCCTTCTCTTGGCTGTGTCGGCCGCTAGGCCCTTCTGTGTGCCTCTGCCCTGCTTGGGCAAGTGTTTCAGCTCTTCAGTTTTGCTCTGTAGGGTTTTCAGTGGTTGATTGTTTAGAAGCAGATCACCTGGCAGTGGACTCAACCCTCCAACCATTCTGTTAGCAGCCAAGCACTTCTGCCATCTGCACCCCCCAGGGACTCAATCCTGGCATAAACTTGGCCTTTTCAAAGGGACTCATCCATGTATCTGGCACTCAATGAATTTATTTATTTTGTATTTCTTTGATCACTAGAAGGTTGAATTTTGTCACATGGGTTTACTGGCCATCTTCAGTTGATCATCTGTTGATCCTGTGGCTGCACACAAAAATGTCTTTGAAACCAACCTTGTACATGAGCCTCCTGTATCAGTCGATTTTCTCCATACTTTCACTGCTCCCTTACTTGCTGCCATGAAATTGTCACATTTGATCCATCATAAAATTAATTTCAGGAATAATGTCAGCCCTTGTAATGACATACTCCCTCTGGGCTCTTGAATTACACTTTCTTTGTGCCATTCAGCTCTTCCTGCTGGGACTGCGAGCAACAGAAGCAGAAAGGATCCTATAGCTTTTCATTTCTCCCACACACAGGGCTCCCTGCCAGCCATCCTCGAATCTCCACCAGCTTTTGATCTGAACAAAACCTTGTCCAGTGCTAAATATAGTTTTATTCAACGAAGCTGTAGAAGGTGCTGTCTACTTCTAAATCTAAGCTGGGCAGGAAAAAGAACATTTTACATAACAAGTCAGTGTTAGCCCCGTGACAGATCATCTCCTCTCACTTTTTTTTATTGGGCCAAGGAGTAAACTAAGAGACAGGACAGTTGAGTGTCCTGCACAGTGTCATTAAATCCCAATTATTATAACATCCAGGGGGTGCCCTGTCTTAGCACATCCCTACTCCTATGTAACAGACAAGAAACATTTGATTCCCTAAAGATGGGAAATTGCTTGCAAAATCCAGTTTGTGCTTCCCAGGAGAGGGCAAAACTAGGCCTCCCACAAAAAAGATTTTATCCTTTTTTTTTTTTAATGTATGTTTTCTTGTAGTCAGTTCCCCAGTGAAAAAAAAGTTCCCTCCTGAAGGATTCCAGATCTTTACCCAAACCACAGACCTTCCACGTGAAGCTATAGTGCTCTCCTCAGTTTACCTGTGGGGCATCCTCACTCTTAGTTACTTGTGGTACAGATGCCTCTAGTGGCCAGGAAAGTGTGCCAAAGTGTCAATAACTGGGGTAGAGCCAAAGGCCTGCCTTGAAGGCAGGGACTTCATCCACATGGTTCCCTGCTTTCTCCCAGCAACTGGAGCAGAGCCTAGACCACTACAAAACAAAAACAAACAAACAAACAAAGACCAGTTGCCTTGGAAAGGTGACCTTAAGTGTGTCAGTGCAGATCTGTGCTCTGTGGGGTTTTCAGTGGCTGATTGTTTGGAAGTAGATTTCCAGGCCTTTTCTTTAAAGTGTCTCTGAGTGGACTGAACTTTCAACCTTCTGGTTAGTATCTAAGAGCTTGATGGGGGTTGGGGGACTCCCCAGCACACCATAGGCCATCAAGGAAATTTGGTGAATAAATGGTGGAGAATGTAAAGAACTGGAAAGCACATACCTCACAAAAGGCATTCTGGTCCAAAAAGCATGTCTATGGGCAATACGGCTTCCAGCTTGCAACTCCTGTGATTAAATAATAAAGGCTATTTATGGATGGAGTAGAGTAATGGATGCCAAACAACAGTGATACCTAACTTTTTCCTTTGATGTTATATGTTCAGTTGGAGTCAGGACACAGATAATGCTTTTTGTTTTGCACTTCTTAAGTCCTTCCCATTAGTGGTCTTGGCCCATCAATGTCCCTGATTAGAGATTTGTGTGAATTTTCAAAACTTCTCTTCCATAGTGCTCTGATGTAACTTTTTTTCCTAAACCTTAGTTTTACCTTTCTTTCCAAAACACATACAAAGCACTTCTACTAAATAAGAGCCAAACTTTCAAAATATGTGCTTTATTTGCCAAGAGAACAGTACAAATATGCTTTCCTATGCTGAGTTGCCTTTTGTAAAATGGACTTAAACAGTGATACCTGGTTTATGCCAACATCATTCTGAGTCCAATTCATCCCCCAAATCAGCCACACCAAGTTACAGGGTCCTGGAGAATGAAGGGACAGGCCCCTCAGGCTTTTTTCTAAAGGTGGTGAGTTGGCCCTGGCTGCTCCCTTGGACACTGCTCTTATTCTAGTGTGTCTGCATCACCTTCCCTCCATCCAACTGTCCTGATATGCCAGACCTAAACTTTTTGGTATGTAGAAAAGTCCCTGGAATCAGGAGTATGTCTGTTGGGTGAGTCAAGCAGCCATTGTGGGAAGGAAATGGTAGTGAACAGCCCTCTGAGCACATGTGCCCTATCTAACCCAAGGACAGGCTGACAGGTATGAGATCATGTGCCTCCACATGGAAACCCAGAGTCAGCTTCTAGACTGTGGACTCACCCACCAGCTCATCCCTTATCTCCATCCTCCCTTCTGATTCTCTAGTGAAGTAGAAGAGCTATTTAAAATCTCCTCTGGTAAGGCAAAACATGCAATAGAACCCACCCAGAGGAACAAGCTTTGCAAATCAAGCCACAACTATTATTAATATTTTGGCTAGGATACATGAGTCAGTATGTACTTTAGAAAAACACATCCCACCAAAAATCCATAAACCCATTGCTATCAGTTGATTCTGACTCATAGCTACACTGTGGGGCAGAGAGAATTGCCCCGTATGGTTTCCAAGACTCTAAATCAGTATAGTAGCAGACTGTCACATCTTTTTGCTATAGTGCAGCTTATGAGTTTGGACCACCAACCTTCCAGTTAACAGCTAGACACTTAACCATTCCATCACCAGGGCTCCTTACATCCCACCAAAGGCATTAAAATCCAGATTTTCTTAAAACTTTTTTCTTCTTAAAAAGCTTATGGGCAATATCTGACTTTGATATACAATCCCTGTGATGGGTTAAGCAGAATTGTGCATATATGAAACAATGACTGCCAAACAACATTGATCCCCAACTTTTTGCTTTGGTCCCATATGTCCATATGGACTCAGAGATGCAGATAATTCTTTATGTTTTAAGTGTCTCTGCTCCATTAATGACCTTGACCCAAACCTGAACTGATTGTCATTTTGAAGCATGAATATAAAAACTGGAAGTGATTTGTATCAGGAAAATGTTCAGCTGCAAGTAACCAAAAACCTGGCCAACAGTGGCTTCCACAAATAGGAATTTATTTTTCTCATGTAACAAGATATATAACAAGATGTACAGAGGATGCTAGTGACTCACAGAAGGTCAGCTGCTCCAGTGCTATCTGGCCCTGGGCTTTTTCAGTCTTCCTGTTCTGTCTTACTCTGAGTATTGGTATTCATCCTCATTCTTATTGGCTCATAGTTGCACATCTGTGTTCAAGACAGAAAGAAGTGGGGCAGGGGTGGCATCACCTGCATTCCTTACCCCAGTTAGGAAAATAAAAGCTTCTCTGTAAGCCCCCACAGTAATCTTCCTCTTGGGCTCACTGGTCAAAACTGTGCCCTCCAGCTACCCTCCACTTGCAAGGGTGCCTGGGAAACAGAGTACTTATCTGTTCAGCCTTTATGGGAGAGAAAAGCCAGGGAGACTGAGTTGAAAATGTGTGTACATAAGGTGACACACAGTGTCTCCCAAGAGACTGCAGAGAAATTTTATTCTGTCATTGAACAGATGACAAAACTGAGCTCCCAGAATGGGAAGTAACTTAGCCAAGGTCCCATGACTAGATGAAGTTAGGGAAAGACATAAAGCCCAGGTCTCCCAACTCCCAGTATGAAAAGCTATCCACTAGATGCTGAGCCTTTTTTAAAAGTTATGAGAAATTTTGGAAAAGGATAGCGGTAATGGTTAAACAACATGATAAACATAACTAATGTCACTGAATTGTACACATGAAGAATGTTAAAATGGCAAACAATTTGTTACACATTTATTTGCCATAAGAAAAGGGAAAAGGAAAAGGAAAAAAAGCTATCCACTACACCAAACTACAATGGTTGGAGAGTCTATAAATGGAGAAGTTATGTTGAGGAAATAGAATATCATCTGGCAAATGAGGTATTGGGTATAAAACCATCAGTGGTGTGCACAGAATGTATTAATCACCACTGAAGTGCTCATTTCTCTGCCTGAAGTATCTGAAATACTTTATTGAGTCATAAGACACAGACCAAGTCAAATGAGGCCTCTTCCAAGTTCCCTCCTACTGAGTAGATTGCTTACTTGTCATTCCTCAGCACATCGATGTTTGTGTGTATTATAATGGAATCAATCTCATGATGACAAGCACCATGATACTGTAGAATTTCCATGTCCTTGTTAATGTGCTGTTCTTGTCTTCTGTCCCTTTCTGTTATTGAACCAAACAGAAGTACTCTGCTGTTTCTCTCTGCAACATCTCCACAGAAGTTCTGAAAGTCATCAATGCCACAGAGGAGTTGATAGCAGAGTCTACAGGGCCCTGGGAGTTCCCACCACTCCCTTCTGACAGGGTGAAGGGGACGTTTCCTCTTGGGACAGACCAAGTGAGACTGGATGAACAGCTGACTTCCCTGGAAGAAAATGTAAGAGGGGGTGTGTGTGCCCTGTCTAGGGTGAATGTATGCAAAGAAGCTGGTAAAGTTACAGCTCCTCACTTAGGGTACAAGGGCACATATACATGGCACCACAGCAAATAAATTCTTAGAAAGGGTCTTAAACTGGTTTCCCCAGAATCAGAGCCTGAGATGGGGATCTGCATGTGTGTAGTGGCACAAATGATTAAGATCTCAACTACTAGCTGAAAAGTTGGCAGTTAGGACCCACCCAGAGGCAACTGAGAAGACAGGCCTGGTGATCTGTCTTGAAAAGGTCACAGTCTTGAAAACTTTATGGAGCAGTTCTACCCTGCACATATGATGTCACTGTGAGCTGGAATCTACTCAATGGCACCCAACAACAACAGTTTCATTAGAGATGTGCTCCCCAGCGAGACTAGTAAGGGGGATGTGGTGGGAAACGTGAGTGTGGACAGGATGCTGCATCCTGATTGGTAACTTCAGAGTCAGGGGAAAGCTCTAGTTTCCCCATTGAGAAAGTATATGCAAGTGTTTAGTTTGGCTAACAAATGTGTCTGCTGGTAATGGATCTTTCTGTTCTTCTGAGTTGTCAGGACAGAAAGTAATAGAGTTTTACTTATACATAGTCACAACTGTTGTTGAGTATTTTGGTAAATTGCTGACAAGAATTTTCCAACACAAGAAATTAGCAGTGGCACTAACAGAAATTTGGACATAAACCACTCAGCCTAGAGTTACCATCACTGGGTAGCATGGTTCTTCCCATAAAGCTATCAAAAGAGTAAGACGATTACAACCTTTCAAACCTACCAGAGTCAACCCTAATTTTGGGGTGCTCTGACGAAGCCAGGATAGCTTGCTAGTCCCAGAAATCAGGAGCTATTATTAGAGGTACTTTTTTTCTTCTTCTTTAAATAGGTTTAATTCATTCTTTTCTCCCTTGCTCGCTCGCTCACTCGCTTTCTCTCTTTTTTTAACATTTTATGTGGTTTGAGTGAGAATTTACAGAGTAAATTAGTTTCCCATTCAACAACTTACATACTTTTTGTTTCATGACATTACTTGCAATCCCCTCAGTTAACAGCATTCTTCCCAATTCCTCCCTGAGTTCCCTGTCTCCATTTACCCAGCTTTCCTGCCCCTTCTTGACTTCGGAACTTTGTTTTTGGGCAAAGGCTGCCCTTTTGGTCTCACATGGTTCAAAGTTTATTGTTTCAATGAAAGGATCTCTGGGGGTAGGTTCATTTCCAAGTTTGAAGGGTGTCTAATAGCTGTAATCTCAGGAGTTACTAAATGTACTTTTTGCTAAAATTAGGAACAATAACAACAAAAGCCAAAATGACTCAAGGTAAAAATGGCAGTATTTGTTTCACTTTAAAAGTTGAAGACCCTCTCCCTCTGGGATCCCATAAGACTTAAACATGTCTCTATCTACCTCCCATTAGATCAGGGCTTCTCAGCCTCACCACCGTTGACATGTTGGGCTAGATAATTCTTTGTTGTGAGGGACTGTCTTGTATATTGCAGGAATATTTAGCAGCATCCCTGTTCTCTACGCACTAAATGCCAGTAGCACCTCCCTAGTTGTGACAGTCAGAAATCTTCCAGACATTGTCAGATGTTCCCTAAGGACAGGAACCAACCAATTGCATGGACTTGATTCCAATTCATGGTGACCTCGTGTATCAGAGTTGAACTGTGCTCCTTAGAGGTTCCAATGGCAGATCTTTTGGAACTAGGTCACCAGGCTTTTCTTCCCAGGTTGATAGACTTGAATCTCCAACCTTGAGGTTAACAGAAAACATGTTAACCATTTGCATCATCTGCAGACAGAGAAGAAGGTGCAGAATCACCTTCAGGTAGAGACCCTCTAGAGCAGAGAGAGAAATCCTTGCAGAACAGGGACTGTTCCCTTCCATCTCTGCAGCCTCAGCCTTTGACCCAGGGCCTGACACAAAGGAGTCCCTCAGCAAATGTGGATCTAATGTGTGGTAACATCAGATGAATAAAGCCCCTTGTTAAGAGAAAAAACATTTTACTTCTTATGTACAAGGATATCTGTTCTTTAATTGTGTTTATAATACAGCTCTTTCAGTACTAGTGGTCCAAAAACAGACAAAACAGGTGCTGTTGAGTAGATTCAGACCCACGGTGACCCCATGTGTTTCAAAGTAGAACAGTGCTCCCCAGGGTTTTCAAGGCTGTGACCTTTCAGAAGCAGACCGTCAGGGCTTTCTTCCAAGGCTCTTCTGGATGAGTTCAGATGCCAACCTTTCAGTTCATGATTGAGCGCTTAAGCCTTTGCATCACCCAGGAACTCCTGATGGTCTGAAGATGGCCCTAATCCTGGACACAGAGAATTGAAAAGGTGAAAGTTCAAATATGTTTCACCAGCAAAGGAATGCATTTAAAAAAAAAAAAAAAAAGTAGGGTATCAAAAAGCTTACAATACTAGGTGCTGAGTGAAATGCTCAGATTAAATGACAGTGGTCAGTGCTCCTGGCACACCTAACAAAGCAAAGATAGTGCCTTTTCTGTCTCCAGAAACATGCTGAAAAATGCAATGGGCTTATTAGACTTTTCATTTTATGAGATCTTTTTACTATACATTCCATTGCTTTTCTTGGGCTTGATAACACTTTCAGCTCTAAACACATCCACTTACCCACTAATTCCAGACATCAGAAGTCCCAGCAGGGAGGTGGGGCTAAGTGGTCAGGTTGTACTTTACTGCCCCCCCCCACACACACACCCAGCTTCCTAGCCAGTGCTTCTCCTGTTCCCAAAGAGTTAACCACCTTCTCCTTCCTCTATTCCTGCCCCAACCCCACCTTTTCAAATTTCATCTCAGAAGGAGCTCTATCTATATTCCTGGTGCCTTGAATTCTATGGGCTTTTGAGTCAGAAAGGAAGACTCTTCTTTACCTCTCTTTCATTTATGAGATCACAGAGTCAGCGCCTTGCCTGGCACTGCCCTTTCCAGGGTGGAATTCAGATGGGCAGTGGGAGAAGGGCAGGGTCCATTCTCAATGGGGCTCTGGATGTGGCCAATTTAATTAAATCATGGCTTTTGTTGGTCTGTGTGATAAAGAGCTCTCCTTCACTCCTAGGCTGCCTTTTTCCTTTGTGCCAGGAAACAAGGGGTGGGGGTGGGGGAATGACTGTCAGAAATAGAAATGGTGACACTTATACTTGCCTTCTGAACATTGGCTACCACAGACCAGGATTTCAACATAAAACAGAACATTGATTGAGAATGTTCATCTCCAAAAATGCTTCTGAAGATTTCAGAGCTACCTAAGAAAAAACAAAGGAATGTCACATCCATAGATTGATCTCTTACTTTCCTCACCTGCTTTGTTAAGCCACTTAATTAGCAGAGGACATGGGAATTTGAGAATTCCCTCTGTCTTTCAGCTGTGGCACTTCCCACCTGCTGCTTGGTATGAGCACTGTGCAATCAGCTCTGGGTCTTCTAAAGGCAGGAAGCACCTGAGGAAATCCCAGCGTCCACCTAGGCAAGAGGCAAGTCATGCACACAATGGGGGCTCAGTTCCATGAACTGAAGGAATGTCTGGGTCTTTCAGTATTTTATTTAAGCTCTTGCTGTGAAACAGAGAGTTCTGTTGTACCTGTGGGGCTCAGACTAAGTTGCATGAAGGGACTATTTACTAGGGTGAGTAGGAATTGACTCACCTGCATGTTTTGTTTTGTTTTCTTAATTGTGATTTGGGTCAAAGTTTACAGAGCAAATTGGTTTTCCATTCAACAATGCATACACATTCTTTTTTGTGTGTGACATTTATTTCAGTCCACACACTAATAACATTCTTCCCACTTCCCTTCATCTTTCCATCCTATCCCCTTGTGCCTTCCTAGCCCTATCCTGGGACAAATGCTGTCCTCTTGATCTCAAATGCTTGATTGTTCTCATGAGTGCATACTTTCCTGGTATTACTGTTCACCTTATAGGCCTGTCTGTCTTTTGGCTGACAGTTGAATCATGGAAGTTAAGTCCAGTTCCTAGCTTGAAGGGTGTCTAAGGGCCAGTCTCAGGGATTCCACCAGTCATCAGACTAGTAAGCCTGGTCTTTTTTGTGATTTTGAGCTTTGTTCCACATTTCTTCCTGACTGTATCCAGGACCTCCTATTGTAGTCCCTTTCAGCACAGCTGGCCATGGTAATGGGGTACCATTCAGTTCTTCTAGTTTCAGAGTTGTGAAGGCTGCAGTTCAGGTGGTCCATTCTTCCTTTAAACTAATTTTTCCTTGCCTCTTTCATTTTATTTACTCTTCTTTGCTCTGTAGGGGAGAGACCAATAGTTGCACCTTAGGTGGCCACTCACGAGCTTTCAAGACACCAGTCACTACTCACAAACTAAGATGTTATGCCAATTGACCTTATTGTCCCCTGAGAACATGGTCCTGAGCCTCCATACCCAATGATTCAGTCCCTCAAGGTATTTGATTCTGACTAAGATATTTTCATAACTTTGTCCCCTGTATGTTCTACTAAATTCATGGATATATTTGCAGCACATATAAATACATAGGTAGAGATATCCTCTGTCAGACCTATATATATTCATGCATATAGTTCCATTTGCCTTCCCACCCCTGTGCAGACTGCCTATCTATGTATCTACTTTTAAATTGTTGTTAACATTTTTGTAGGATTCTGAATGTAACAGTGTTCACCTTTGTTGCCTTTAACTCTTGCACTTGTCCTTGCATCTTCCACTACCTTGATCATTTTGTGCTGACCTCCCCCTTGTTGTATAATTGCCTTTCCCTTCACCTAAGTAAATACATGTCTAAGATCTTTCCTAACACACAACTCTGTCAGTGATAGGATAATATCCATATGCCTACAAGGAAGATCAGTTAATATTACTATTGTTCAAATTAAGGCACCAACCATTAAAGCCAAAGATGAAGATACTGAAGATACAAACTTCTGCAGTCTAAAATTTGACCAAACATGCAATCAAATTGTATTAATGATTACTGGTGACTGGAACTGCAAAGGATGGAAACAAAGAAGCAGCACCAGTAGTTGGAAAATACTGCCTTAGTGATAGAAATGACACCAGAGACTGCATGATAGAATTTTGCAAGGCCAATGACTTACTTATTGCCAATACCATTTTTTCAACAATATAAACCATGACTATATACATGTGCCTCACCAGCTGGAATACACAGCTGTATTCCATGTCCTCGGCATCAAATTAACTACATCTGTGGAAAGAAGCAATGGAGAAGCTCAGTATCAGCCAGAACAAGGCTAGAAGTTGAATGTAGAACAGACCATCAACTGCTCATATGAAAGTTCAAGTTGAAGCTGAGAAAATTGAAACATCTTCACTAGAACCAAAATATGCCTTATTATATCCCACCTGAATTTAGACAGTGTCTGAAGAATAGATTTGACACATTGAATGCCAGTGACCGAAGACCAGATAAGTTGTGGGATGACATCAAGAAGATCATACATAAATCAGCAAAAGTTCATTAAAAATACATGAAAGGAAGTTAAAAACAAAATGGATGTCAAAAGATGCTTTGAAACTTACATTTGAACAAAGAATAGCTAAAGCAAATGAAAGAAATAATGAAATAAAACAGCTGAACAAAAGATTTCAAAATACATTTGGAGAAGACAAAGTATTACAATGAAATGTGCAAAGATCTGGAGATGGAAAATCAAAAGGGAAGAACACACTCAGCATTTCTTGAGCTAAGAGAACTGAAGAAAAAATTCAAGCCTCAAGTTGCAATACTGAAAGATTCCATGGGCAAAATATTGAATGATGCAGGAAATATCAAAAGAAGATGGAAGGAATACACAAAGTCACTGTACCAAAAGGAATTGGTCCATGTTCATCTATTTCAGGAGGTGGCATATGATCATTAACCAGTGGTACTGAAGGAAGAAGTCAAAGCTGCACTGAAGGAATTGGCAAAGAAAAAGGCCCCAGGAATTGACAGACTATCCACTGAGATGTTTCCAGAAATGGATGCAGTCCTAGAGGAGCTTATTCATTCATACCAAGAAATCTGGACGATCGTACACATTCCAAAGAGAAATGTGATCCAACAAAATGTGGAAATTATTGAACAATATCAATAATATCATATGCAAGTAAAATGTTCCTAATGTAGTACAAAAAAGGGTTGTAGTAGTATATTGACAGGGAACTACAAGAAATTCAGTCCAGAAGTGGGAGTGGAACAAGGGGTATCATTCTTAATGTCAGATGGATCGTGGCAAAGAATACCAACCAGAAAGATGTTTACTTGTGTCTTATGACAGGTGGATCATAAAAAATTCTGGAATTCCCATTCTTCACAATGTTATCCATAACACTTAATTATGCTCATGAGGAACCTGTATGTAGACCAAGAGGTAGTTGTTGAAACAAAACAAGAGGATACTGAATGGTTTAAAGTCAGGAAAGATGTGCATCAGGGTTGTATCCTTCTACTATATTTATTTAATCTGTGTGATGAGCAAATAATCCAAGAAGCTGGACTATATGAAGAGTATATGAAGAGTATAGCATCAGAACTATAGGAAGACTCATTAACAACTTGTTCATTCAGGTGACACAACCTTGATTGCTGAAAGTGAAGAGGACTTGAAGCACTTACTGATGAAGATCAAAGACTGCAACCTTCAGTATGTATTATACCTTAACATAAAGGAAAAAAAAATCCTTACAGTTGGACCAATAAGCAATATCGTGATAAATCATGATAAATGGAGAACAGATTGAAAGTTGTCAGGGAACTCATTTCACTTGAATCCACAATCAATGTCCATGGACGCAGCAGTCAAGAAATCAGACCTCTATTGCAGTGGGAAAATCTGCTGCAAAAGACATCTTTTAAATGTTAAAGAGCAAAGATTTCACTTTGAAGACTTAAGGTATGCCTGAATCAAACCGGGGTATTTTCAATAGCTGCATATACATGTGAAAGCTGAACAACAAATAAGGAAGACCAAAGAAAAACTGATGCATTTGAATTGTGGTGTTGGCAAAGAATACTGAAAATATCATGGTCAGCTAGAAGAACAAACAAATCTGTCTTGGAGGAAGTACAGCTGAAATGTACATTCTCACTGAAGTGAGAATGGCCAGACTTCATCTTTCATACTTTAGTCATGTTATCAGAAGGGAAAATAGGTCAACAAAAAGGGGAAGACCATCTACGAGACGGATTGACACAGTGGCTGTGATGATGGGCTCAAGCATAGCAAAGATGAAGAGAATGGCACAGGCCTGAGCAGTGCTTCATTCTGTTGTATACAGGGTCACCACTGAGGCAAGGTGACTGGATGGCACTTAACAATACACCCTCCAGTTGGTGATTTTCAGTTCCTTCCCCTCTCACCTCTGGTAAACTTCAAAGAATAATTCTTTCTCTGTGTTAACCTTTCCTTAACTTATCACAGTAGTGATCACAAACAATAACTATCCTTTTGTGGTTGACTAATTTCACTCACTATCATGCCTTCTAGGTTCATCCATATTAGGAGGCATTTCACAGATTCATCATTATTCCTTAACATTGCATAGTATTCTGTTGAATGTATGTACCATAGTTTGTTGATCCATTCACCTGCTGATGGACACTTAGGTTGTTTCTATCTTTTTGCTGTTGTGCACAATGCTGCAGTGAACATGGGTGTGCATCTATCTGTGTCACAGCTCTTATCTGTCTAGGATAGGTACCTAGTAGTGGAATTGCTAGATCATATGGTATTTCTATTTCCAGCTTCCTAAGGATGTACCATACCACTTTCCACAGTGGTTTTACCATTTTGCAATCCCATCAACAATGTATGAGCATTCCAGTCTCTCCACACCCTCACTTGTTATTTCATTATTGTTTCTTTTGCATCTCTCTAATGGCTAATGATCACAAACATCTCTTTGTGTGTTTGTTAGCCACCTGAATGTCTTCCTTGGTGAAGTGTCTGTTCATGTCCTCTGCCTATTTTTTAATTGAATTGCTTCTCTTTTTGTTGTTGTTATTAAAGTTTTCTATAAATTTTGCAGATTAGTCCCTTGTCCAATATATCATTGCCAAAATTTCTTCCCAGACTGTAGGTTCTCTTTATACTCTTTTGACAAAGTCTTTTGATACACATACATGTTTAATTATAGGAAGTCCCAGTCATCTAGTTTGTCTTCTACTGTTTGTGCATTTTTAGTTATATTTGATAGTATATTTAGTTATGTTTAATAGTCTATTTACGGCAAGTATTAGGGCCTCTAAGTTTGCCCCTATTTTTTCTTCAATGATCTTTATAGTTATAAGTATTACATTTAGGTCTTTGATCCATCTTGAGTTAGTTTTTGCACATCCTTTGTGTGGTAGTTAAGTATGTGTGTCAACTTGGCTGAGCCTGGTTGAGTGGCTGGGCAACTGGATATAGTATTCCCTGTGATCAGACTGGTAATCAGCTCCATGGTCGAATCTATTGGAGCAGCTGAGTAGCTGCTTTGGGTATGTGGTCTGCTTCTCATATATAAGAAACAGCTTTGAGAATGGTCTCTAGCTTATGGAATGCCTGAATGTAGCCATGTCGTTGTTCAGCAGCCTGCTGTGCTCATTCAATACACATAAATGTTTATGCTCAGCCGACCTTGAGACTTTCAATGGGCTTGAATTAATGCCCTGCCATGTGGTTTGGTAACACTGAAACTGTGCCCTTTTAGTTGTCAACCTTGGGCTTGTCAGTCTCAACAGCCAGAAGCTGTCTGAGTGAAGAAAAGCCTCTAGATTCAGTGGGCTGGGAGCAGGAGGCAGAGCTGAACCCCAAAGTTAAGGGGCTTTCACCCAGCCCCTAGAGCCTGGCACTTTGAACTTGGACTTAAAGATTCCAAATTGTAAGAATAAACTCCTGTCTGACAAGGACATCCCATGTGTGGTATATTCCTGTCAGACTAGCATAGGTAACCACAACACTTTGAAATATGGAACCTGTTTTATTTTTCTGTAAATGGACCTCCACTTTTTTCCAGCACCATTTGTTACAGAGACTGTCTCTTCCCCAATTAATGAATTTTTGCACTTTGTGAAAGACCATCTATCCATACATAGATGGATTTATTTCTGGGTTCTCAATTCTGTTCATTGATCTATGTGTCTCTTATTGTACCAGTACCAGGCTGTTTTGACTACTGTGGCTATATAATAGGTTTTGAGATCAGAGAACATGAGGCCTCTTACTTTGTTTTTCTTTAGTAGTGTTTTGATAATCCAGGTATAGTAGTATTTTGATAATCCAGGTATATATTTGTATATTTTTTTTTTTAATTGTGATTTGGGTGAAAATTTACAGAGCAAATTCACTTTCTATACAACATACACATACATGTTCCATACAACAGTTCACATATACTTTGTCTCATGACATTGACTACAATTTACCACAATGCAACAGTTCCCCGCCTACTTCTTCCCCATAGTTACCTTTTCCCTGTGTCCATCCCTCCGTGCACTCCTGCCCCCTGAACTATCTCCCTGTGCATAAACAGCCCTTCTATTCTCCAGTGATTATTCTCTCCAAGGAGTGTATCTACCTCAGGTAAATATTCAGCTCATATGCTTGTCTTTTGTTTGGCTGAAAGCCACAGGTGTAGGTTCAATTCCAGACCTGAAGGGCAGCTAAGCGCCATAGTCTCAGTGGTTCCACCAGGATCTATCAGATCAGCAAACCTGGTCCTGCCCCCTTTTTTTTCCAAATGATTTTGAGTTTTGTCCAACATTGTTCTCCCTCTCTATCCAGGATCTCCTATATAGATCCCCCTCCAAGTGGTTGACATTGGTAGCTGGCCACCATCTAGGTCTTCTGGTCTCATAGTCTTATGGGCTGTGGATCACATGGTATACCAGTCACTATGATTAATTGTTTTCATGAATCTTTGGTTTTCTTCATTCTTCCTTGCTCTGGATGCAGAGAGACCCATCATTGCATCTAGATGGTTGTTTGGAAGCTTTTAAGATCCCATTCGCTACTCACCAAAGTAGGAGGTAGAACAATGTTTTGGGTAGTATGTGATGCCAATTGAGCTTGATGTCCCCTGCGATTATGATATCCCAAGCCAACAGTTCAACTACTCACTCCCTCTGGGTAGCTGGCTGTAACCAAGAAATGACTACAACCTTGCCCCTTGTCAGCTCTACTATACACCTGTGGATTCAGATCATACACTTACAGGACCACTGTCTGCCAACCCTGTACATGGTGTTGGGTGCACTCCCCGCTTCATAGATATACCTACTAGTTCAGCCTGTCCACCCATCTATCCACCCATATACCTATGTTTGCCTTCAGTGACAATGCAGTACTGTATGTGCAAAAGGGTTCATCTTTGTTGTCTGTACCTCCCATGTACCTCTCTGTCTTCCTCTTCCTCAATGCCACCATGTTGATCACTCATATTTGGTACATTGCCCTTCTCTTCACCCAAATCATTACTTATCTCTACCTATCTAACAGTATTCCTATCCTACCCTCCCACCTCTGGT
>NW_006921729.1:6260356-6314759 GCF_000298275.1 Orycteropus afer afer
ATTTTGTTCTTGTATTTTCTTCCAAAATTCTTCTAGGTTTTTGTCTGTGTTTTCCTTTATCTGTCTATCAATCCTTTGAAGATACCTAAATAATAATTCTTTTGAATTACTTATCAGAGAGTTCCAATGCTGCATCTTCTTCAGGGATGTGTTCTGGGTCTGTATCCTGCTCCCTTGTTTCTACCACTTTATCTTGCTTCTTTCTGTGGACTGTAATGGTGTGTTGTCTCCAAGACATTGTGGCATTGTTATATTATATATATTATCTATTGTATATCTCTGTTAACTGTGAAGAGCAGCCAGGGTGAGTCAGGCTCCTAGGTATTTGTTTACCATTAGTGGAGAAGGAAGTGGTGGCTCTCACTCAGTAAGTGAAACTGCAGGAGGTGTGGGTGTAGTTTTGTCATATGGAGACTGTTGCTGTCTTCCACTCTGTTAGACAAAAATAACAATTGAATAACCATCAAAAAAGTGAAAGAACATGGATAAAAAATACACCATGTAATCACACAGGAACAGTAACTAAAAAAAAGGGAAAAAGAAGAAGAAAAGCCCTGCAATATCTGGGGAGAGGACAATAAAAGAAAAAAAGGTAGAGAAGGAGAATAATGAAGGGAAAAATGCAGCAAGAAAAACAAGGAATGGGGTTAACCACACAAAAGGAATTAAAAAAAAAATTACAACCAGGAACAGGGAAAAGAAAAAAAGCTGAAAACTAGGAAAGCTGAAAACTAGGACCTGGGATTAGAAGAATAAAGAATAATAATAGTAAAAAGGACTAAAGTAATAATAATAATAGTTTTAAAACAGACAAAAATAAGCAAACTAAAAAAGAAGAAAGAAAAAAAATCAGGGGAGGGCAGGGCACCCAGCTTCATCTGAGCACACAGACTGGGATGGAGTTCCTGTAGGCCAAAAAAGTAGGTGGGAGTGAGGGATGGCCATACCTCTGTTCACCAAGAGGGTGTGGAGTACAAGAGTAACAAGGGGAATGTCGAACCTTTCCAGTTGTCCGGGGTCCAAATTGTCTTCAGGGTTACTGGCAAGTGGAGCCTGTTCTTGAGTCCCTGGAATCTGGGAGAATGCTGTCACTTTAAATATCCAATATGGTCTAGCCTCTCGTAAACATTCAAAATGGCTGCACCCTCCGGACAGACAAAACTCCACAGCTCAGCCCACTGTCCTCTTCACTGCCTCCGTGCAGTCCCTGGCTAGCAGGGCCGATTTTTAGGTTAATTCTTAGGTCCTACCACCACTCGGCAATATCCAAGCTGTCTATGCTGTCAGGATTGCTGCCCGACCACAGCTCCATATGTCTCCTTTTTTAGTGTTTTCATGCAAATTCTCCTGCTAGTTGGAGTTTAGTCCACTTCTATATCCTTCCCTTCAAGGGTCAGGGCTCCAGGATTATCTTCTGTATCTGTGTTAATTGGTTCCCCTTTTCTTTGTTGAAGAGGGTCTGTGAAGTCTTTCTGTCTATTCTGCCATCTTATTGGAACTGGTATGTTATTTTTTTGATATGTTGTTGGAGTCTATTGGCAAGGATTTTGTTGAGAATTTTTATATCTATGTTCATGCTTCTCTTTTTTAGTGATGTCTTTGCCTGGTTTTGGTATCAGGGTTATGCTTGCTTCATAGAATGAGTTCAATAGGATTCCATCCTTTTCTATATTCTGAAATAGTTTGAATAGTATTGGTGTCAGCTCTTCTCTGAATGTTTGGTAAAATTCTCCAGTGAAGCTGTCTGGGGCAGGATTTTATTTTATTTTATTAATGCCTTGTTCAATTTCTTCTTTTGTGGTAAGTCTGCTCATATTTTCTGTCTTAGATTAGTCTTGGTAGTGTGTTTCTAGAAATTTTTCCGTTTCTTCTACATGTTCAATTTTTTGGAGTACAGTTCTTTACAGTATTCTGTTATTATCCTTTTTATTTCAGTAGGTGCCTTTTATGGCATAACCTATTTCATTTCTTATTCATGTTATTTGCATCTTTTTCTTCTTTTCTGTTGTTAAATTGGCCAGTGTTTGTCAATATTATTAATTCTTTCAAAGAATCAACTTCTAGTCTTGTAGATTCTTTCTATTGTTTCTGTTTCATGTCTTTCTGTTCAAATCTTCATTACTTGCTTTCTTCTTGTGACTGCTGCTCTTTTTTCTAGAATTTGGAGGTGTTTGTTTAGGGTAAGATGTTGATTTTAATTATTTTTTTCTTTTTTTGATTTCTTTTTTGCTGTATCCAAAAGATTTTCCTGTGTTGTATTTTCATTCCTTATTTCTTGTTACCTAGTAGTTTTTAAGCAGGGTGTTATTTAGTTTCTCTTTAAAAATTTTTTTTCTATCTAATTGGCTGATGATATATATTAAAGTGTATATTAAAGTCTCCTACTATTATTGTGGATTTGTCTATTTTTCCTTTCAATTTTGTTAATGTGTGATTTATGAACTCTAGGTCTCTTTCATTGAGTGCATAGGTGTTTATTGTGGTTATGTTCTCTTGTTCAACTGACCCTTTAATCTTAAGTCCTTCCTTATCTCTTTTGTGTTTTCACCTTAAAGTCTCCTTTATAAGAAATTAATATTGCCAATCCTGCTCCATTTTGGTTGCCATTTGCTTAATACATGTTTGTCTGCCCTATGATTTTTAGCTTATTTTTGTCTAAGGTGTGTCACTTGTAGACAGCATATTGATGGGTCATGTTTTCTTATCCATTCTGCTACCCTCTGTCTCTTGATGATGTGTTCAATCCATTTACATTCAATGTCATTATCAATTGGTAAGAATTTACTGCTGACTTCTGGTAAGATGGTGGAATAGGCAGAAAAGCTATACAGACTCTCATAAACAAAGAAAAAAGAAACCAATTGACACAGATAAAGATGATCTTGGAGCCCTGAGCTTTGAAAGGAAGGATATAGGATTAACCACCACCTAGTAGAAGAATCTGAATGAAAACAATGAATAAGGAGACAAATGGAGCTGTGGACTGTCAGCTATCTGGATGGCACGGACAGCATGAATATTTCTAAGTGGTGTTAGGATCTGAGAATTAATCTAAAAGTTGGCCCTGCTTGCCAAGGGCTGCATGGACAACTGTCCTGGTAGCTGATGTCTAAAATGGGAAACAGCAAAGAAGGAGACAAATTGAGCTGTGGACTTTCAGCTGTCTGGAGGGTGTGGCCATTTTGGATATATAAAATGACAGTATTCGCATTCAGATTCCAGTGACCTAAGAATAGTCTACTCTTGCCAGGGACATACAGGAGGCTGAAGACTGGAAAGAAGACAGGTGGTGAGTGCCTAAATGCTACCAACTAGTGAATAGAGGAGCACAGTACCCTGCTTACTCAAATACATCCCAACAAAATGATGAAGATGAAAATCTTTGGTGAATCATTCCTACATATTAAACACAAAAATGCCACAATGTTTCAGAGACAACAGACCATCACAGTCCACACAAAGAAGTGGGATGATAAAGTACAGAAACACAGGACCAGAACACATCCCAGAGGTGGAAGCAGCCAGCATTGGAACTCCCTGCTAAGGAATGCAAAAGAATTTTATTTAGGTACCTTCAATGGATTGGGGAGCTCTGGTGGTGTAGTGCCTAAGGCATATGACTGTTAACCAGAAGCCTAGCAATGCAAACCCACCAGCCACTCCTCAGAAGGAAGGTTGGGCAATCTACTTCAACAGTGATACCACCTCAGAAACCCAAGGAGGGGTCACTATGAGTTGGATCCAACTCCATGGCAGTTGGTTTTTTGGTTTGGTTCAACAGATTGAGAGACAGATGAAGGAAAACATTGACAAAACCCTAGAAAAATTTCAAAAGAAAATGCAATAACAAAATGACAAAATAAATGAAAAATTACAAATGATACAAAACATACAGATAGAAATCCAGAATACTACTAAATTTTCAGAAATAAATAACACATTGAATGGGCAAAGAAGTAGAATCGAATGAATGTAAGACAGAATTTATGAGATTGAAGACAATGCCTCCATAGTTCTTTGGAAAGGGATCAGTCAGAAAAAAAGATCAAAATGAAGAAAGCCTAAAGTTCATGTGGGATACCAACAAAAGGAATAAGCTATGAGTAATCAGAATTCCAGAACAGGAAGAAACAAATACCACAGAGAAAATAGTTAAAGATTTGTTGGAAGATAATTTCCCTGATATGATGAAAGATGAGACTATATCCACTCAAAAAGTCCAATGAACCCCAAACTCACCAAAACCAAAAACAAAGGAAAGAATCCTGAAAGCAGCATGGTAGAAACAAAAAGTTACCTACAAAGGGCAACCAATAAAACGAAGTTCTGCCTTATTACCTGCACGGTTTCTGCTGAGAAATCAATGGTATAGTATACAAAAAAAACCGGAAAGAAAAAAAATGTCTAACCAAGAATTATATACCCAGCAAAACTGTCCCTCAAATATGATGGTGAAATTATGACAGCAGAAATTAAGAGAATTTGTTAAAACCAGACCGACCTTACAAGAGATGCTAAAGGGAGTCCTTTGGATAGAGAACTAACAACAGCAAACAACCAGCCCTTAACAAACATGATGACATAACTCAGAAACCAATCCAGTTATGGAAGTATCCAAAGTAAATAAATTTACAAGATTGTAAACCAGGGACATCAACTGACAAATGAGGATAACTACAAAGAGGGAAAAAGCTGTATAGTTGAAGAACTTCTAAATGGTAGCGAAGTCAAGAAAACTGCAAGATAGAATGGACTGTTCTAAACTTGGGAAGAAAATTATAAATCACAGGGTAACCTCAAAGAAAAATGATAAAACTTCACATCAAAATTTAAAAAAGGACAAGCACAAATATTTAGCAAATACTAAAACAACAGCAACAAAGGAAATGATAACACAATTCATAAACTAAAACTAAACAAGCTCAGCACAGAAAATTAAATGGAAAAAAAAAATCAGCAACACCACAAAAAAAAAAACACATAACCAAATGATAGCAATGAATTCATACTTGTCAATAATTACACTGAATGTAAATGGATTAACTGCACCACTCAAGAAATGGAGAGTTGCAGACTGGATAAGAAAACATAACCCATCAATATACTGTCTACAAAAGACACACCTTAGACAGAAAGACAAAAATAGACTAAAAATCAAAGGTTGGAAAAATATAAAGCAAATGGCAACCATAAAAGAGCAGGAGTGGCAATATTAATTTCTAGTAAAATTGACTTTATGACAAAAAACAACCATAAGAGACAAGGAAGGATATGTATAATGATTAAAGGATTGATTGAAGAAGAGGATATAACAATAATATCTATGAACTCACTTAAGGAGTCCCAAAATACATAATTGAAAAGACAAATAGATGACTCCACAGTCATAGTAAGAGATTTTAATACACAAAAAAACTTTCAATCACAGAACAACTGGCAAGAAACTCAACAAAGATGCAGAAGAACTAAACAATACAATCCACCAAGTTGACTTCATAGACATCTATACAGCACTTCACCCAACAATAGCACAATATACATTATTTTCCAGTGCACATGGAACATTCTTCAGGATAGGCCATATTTTAGGCCACAAAGTAAGCCTTAATAAATTTTAAAACACTGAAATACGGCAAAGCATCTTCTCATATCACAATACTATAAAATTAGAAATCAACAATAGGAAGATCAACAAAAAAAGAGCAAACATATGGAAACTGAACAACACCCTCCTTGAAAATGGCTGGGTAATAGAAGAAATTTAAAAAAATGAAAATAAAAAATTCCTTGAATCAATTGAGAAAGACAACTCAACATAACAAAATCTTTGAGACACAGCAACAGCAGTGATCAGAGGCCAACTTACAGCAATAAATGCGCACATCAAAAAAGAAGAAAGAGCCAAAATCAACACTTTAAACCAACATCTCCAACAATTAGAAAAAGAGCAGGAAAAAAAAAAAAAAGCCTACAGTCAGCAAAAGCAAAGAAATAATATAGATTCAGGCAGAAATAAGTGAAACAGAAAATAGAAAGACATGAGGAAAAAAAGCAACAAGGCAACAAGACTAGTAGTTGTTCTTTTAAAAGATTAATAAAATTGACAAACCACTGGCAAATTTAACAAAGGAAAAGAGGGAGAGAATACCAACAACACAGATAAGAAATTAATTAAGTGATACCACAACAGAACCAACAGAAATCCAAAGGATAGTATCAGGATAATATTCAGAAACATACTCCAAAAAATTCAAACACCTAGAAGAAATGGATAGATTTCTAGAAACATACTACTTACCTAAACTAACAGAGAAAATCTGCCAGTGGAAAATCTGAACAAAAGAAGAAATTGTACAGGTCGTAAAAAAATTACCAACAAAAAAAGCCCTGGCCCAGATGGTTTCACTGGCAAATTCTACCAAATGTTCAGAGAAAAACTGATAACAATCCTACTCAAACTATTCCAAAACATAGAAAAGGATGGAATCCTCCTTAACTCAGTCTATGAAGCAAGCATAACCTTGATACCAAAATCAGGCAAAGACATCACTAAAAAGGAAAACTACAGACCAATATCCCTCATGAATATAGACACAAATATCCTCAACAAAATCCTGGACAATAGACTCCAACAACTTATCAAAATAATACATTATGACCAAGTAGGGTTCATACCAGCTATGCAAAGATGGTTCAACATTAGAAAAATAATCAATGTCATCCAGCACATAAATAAAACAAAAGAAATAACCACATGATCATATCAATCAATGCAGAAAAGGCATTTGATAAAATCCAACATCCATTCCTGATCAAAACTCTCAGCAAAATAGGACACATTCTTCAACATAATAAAGGGCATCTATGCAAAACCAACAGCCAACATTATTCTCAATGAAGAGAGACTGAAAGTCTTGAGAACAGCAACCAGACAAGGATGCCCTCTATCACCACTTCTATTCAACACTATATCGGAAGTCCTAGCCAGAGCAATAAGGCAAGAAAGAGAAATCAAAGGCATCCCAATTTGTAAGGAAGAAGTCAAGCTATCCCTATTTACTGATGATATGATCCTATACATAGAAAACTCAAGAGTAAAAAAGTAACAGTCTACTGGAACTTAGTGGTGGGATACAAGATCAACATCAAAAAATCAGTTGGATTCCTCTATACCAGCAAAGAGATTGCTGAAATGGAAATAAGGAAATCAGTACCATTTACAATAAAGCAGACTGACCAGACTCACTGCCATCGAGTCAGATTCTACTCACAGTGACCTCTCCTTGGGTTTCTGAGGTGATATCACTACAGAAGCAGATTGCTCAATCTTCCTTCTGAGGAGTGGCTGGTGTGTTTGAACCACCAGACTTTTGGTTAGCAGTCAAATGCCTTAGGCACTATGCCACCAGAGCTCCCACCATTTAGAATAGCTACAAAAAAATAAAATGCCTGGGAACAAATCTTACCAGGGACACAAAAGACCTGTACAAAGAAAACTACAAATCACTACTCCAAGAAACCATAAGAGATCGACATAAATGGAAGAACATACACCATGCTCATGGATAGGAAGATTGAACATTGTGAAAATGTCAGTTCTACCCAAAGCAATCCATACATTCAGTGCAATCCCAATCCAGATCCCATCAGCATTCTTTAAGGATATGGAAAAAACAATCAGTAATTTTATATGGAAAGGAAAGAGACCTCAGATAACCAAAGCACTATTGAAGAAGAACACTGCCGGATCTCAAAACCTACTATACTGCCACAGTAGTATAACAGTCTGGTACTGGTACAAAGACAGACACACAGACCAGTGGAAAAGAATTGAGAACCCAGCAAAAAATCCATTGACCTATGGTCAGCTGATTTTTGACAAAGGACTGAAATCATTTAAATGGGGAAGAGATGGTCTCCTTAACAAATGGTGCTGGCAAAACTGGATATCCATTTGCAGAAAAATGAAACAAGATTCATTCCATATCAAAAACTAACTCCAGATGGAACAAAGACTTAAATGTAAAACCTAAAAGTATAAAGTTCCCCAAGGAGAAAATAGGAGCAAATTTAGGGGCCCTAATATGTGGCATAAATAGACTATTAAGCATAATGCACAAACAGCAGAAGATAAACTAGATGAATGGGACCTTCTAAAAATTAAATTTGTATGTCCTTTCAAAGACTTCTCCAAAAGAGTCAAAAGAGAACCTACAGACTGGGAAAAAATATTCAGCAATGACATATCTGACAAGGCAATTATCTCTAAAATTTATAGAAAACTCCCAACACCTCAATACAACACCAAAAAAGGCAAACAATGCAATTTGAAAAAAAAAAAAAAAATGGACAGAAGGCATGAATAGACACTTTACCAAAGAGGATATTCAGGCGGCCAACAAACACATGAAGAAATGTTCACGAACTCAGAGCAACCTGTACAACAGAATGAAACACTGCCCAGTTCTGTGCCAGCCTCACAATCCTTGCTATACCTGAGCCCATCATTGCAGCCACTGTGTCAATACATCTTGTTGAGGGCCTTCCCCTTTTGCATTGATCCTCTACTTTACCAAGCATGATATTCTTCTCTAGGGAATGGTCCCTTCTGACAACATGACCAAAGTAGGAGAGATGAAGTCTGGCCATTCTCACTTCCAAGGAGCATTCCGGCTGCACCTCTTCCAGGACAGACCTGTTAGTTCTCCAGAGAGTCCATGGAAGTTTCAGTAGTCTTTGCCAACACCACAACTCAAAAGCATCAACTCTTCTTTGGGCTTCCATATTCACTGCCCAGCTCTCACACACATATGAGGTGACTAAAAATACCATAGTTTGGGTTAGGTGCACCTTAGTCTTCAAGGAGATATCTTTGTCCTTTAGCACTTGAAAGAGGTCTTTTGCAGCAGATTTGCCCAGTGCAATACGTCATCTGATGTCTTGACTGCTGCTTCCATTGCCCTTGATTGTAGAACCAAGTAGTATGAAGTCTTTGACAACTTCAATCTTCTCTCCATTTATTGTGATGCTACTTCTTGGTCCAGTTGTGAGGATTTTCATTTTCTTTATACTGAGGTGTAATCCTTACTGTAGACTGTATTCTTCAATCTTCACCAGTAAGTGCTTCAAGTCATCCTCACTTTCAACAACCAAAGTTATGTCATCTGCATATGCAGGTTTTTAATGAGTCTTCCTCCAATCCTGATGCCATGTTCTTTTTCATATAATTCATCTTCTCAGATTATTTACTCAGAATACAGATTGAATAAGTATGGTGAAAGGATACAACCCTGATACACTCCCTTCCAGATTTTAAACCATGCAGTATCCCCTTGTTCTGTTGGAATGCCAGCCTCCTGGTCTATGTACAGGTTCCTCATGAACACAATTAAGTGTTCTGGAATTCTCATTCTTCTCAATGTTATCCATAATTTGTTATGATCCACACAATCAAATGCTTTTGCATAGTCAATAAAATACAAGTAAACATCTTTCTTGTATTCTGTGCTTTCAGCCAAGATCCATCTAACATCAGCAATGATATCCCTCATTCCACGTCCTATTCTGAATCCAGCTTGGAGTTCTGGAAGTTCTCTGTCAACATTCTGCTGCAACCATTTTTGAATTATCTTCAGTAAGATTTTATTTGCATGTGCTATTAATGATACCACTTGATAATTTCCACACTCTGTGGGATGACCTTTCTTTGGAATGGGTACAAATATGGATCTCTTCCAGTCAGTTGGACAGGTAGCTGTCTTCCAAATCTCTTGGCATAGACAACTGAGTGCCTCCAGCGTGGCATCCATTTGTTGAAACATCTCAGTTGGTATTCCGTCAATTCCTGGAGCCTTGTTCTTTGCCAATTCCTTCACTGCAGCTTTGACTTCTTACTTCAATACCATTGGTTCTTCATCATATGCCACCTCCTGAAATGGATAACATCAACCAATTCTTTTTGGTACAGTGACTGTGTATTCCTCCATTTTCTTTTTATGCTTCCTGCATCATTCAATATATTGCCCATGGAATTTTTCAATATTGTAATTTGAGGCTTATTTTTTTTTCCCTCAGTTCTTTCAGCTTGAGAAATGCCGAGCATGTTCTTCCCTTTTGATTTTCTAACTCCAAGTTTTTGCACATTTCATAGTAACTGACTTTGTCTTCTCGAGCTGCTCTTTGAAATCTTCTCTTCAGCTCTTTTATCTTGTCATTTCTTTCATTTGCTTTAGCCACTCTCTGTTCAAAGGCAAGTTTCAGAGTCTCTTCTGACATCCATGTGGGTCTTTTCTTCCTTTCCTGTCTTTTTAATGACCTTTTGCTTTCTTCATGGATGATGTTCTTGATGTCATCCCACAATTCTGGTATTCAGTCGTTGGTGTTGTATCTGTTCTTTAGATGGTCTCTAAATTCAGTGGGGATATAATCAAGGCCATATGTTAGCTCTTGTGGACTTCTTTTAATAGTCTTCAGCTTCAACTTAAACTTGTATATGAGCAGTAGATGGTCTGGTCCACAATCAGCTCCTGGCCTTGTTTTGGCTGAAGATATTGAGTTTTCGATTGCCTCTTGCCACACATGTAGTCAATCTGATTCCTGTATACTCCATCTGGTGAAGTCTATGTTTGTTTTTGAAAAAAGGGTATTTGCAATGAGTAAGTCAGTGGTCTTGCAAAATTCTGTCATGCAATCTCCAATGTTATTTCTATCACCAAGGCCATATTTTCCAACTACTGGTGATTCTTCTTTCTTTCCAACTTTTGCATTCCAATCACAGTGATAATCAACACATCTCGACTACATGTTTGGTCAATTTCAGACTGTAGAAGTTGGTAAAAACCTTCAATTTCCTCATCTTTGGCTTTGGTGGTTGGTGCATAAATTTGAATAATAGTAGTATTAACTAGTTCTCCTTGTAGGTGTATGGATGTTATTCTATCACTGACAGTGCTGTACTTCAGGATTATCTTGATACATTCTTTGTGATGATGAAGCCCACACCATTCCTCTTCAATTTGTCATTCCTGGCATAGTAGATCATATGACTGGACATATCAGAAGGAAGACTGGGCAATCTACTTCTGTAGTGATACTGCCTCAGAAACCCAAGGAGGGGTCACTATGAGTTGGGCACACCTCCCTCATCACCTGTGTGGTGCAGTCCTGGGCAAAGTGGAGCTGGTTATCTTGTTCTTGCTCCAACTGGAATACTATTTGCAGTAATTCAAAATGGCCATGCAGTGACAGTTAGCAATGTCTTTGTTCACTGTTTTTAGTCTCTTCCTCTCATCTCTATTTGATCTATTTCTTTTATCATTTCCTCTGAAGCTCTGGGATCCAGGATTGTCATCCATAGCTGTTTTCCCTGTTTTTTTTTTTTTTTTTTTTATTGTACAGGGGCTGGATAGTATATCTGCCTAGTTTGCCATCTTGGACCCAAAACTCCTGCAACTAGTTTTAATCGCAGGCTGAGATATAGGCAAGTTTAAGGCGTCCCTGGAAGTTTGTCTACCCAAAGGCACCTGAAGAAAAGCCTAGTGATCTTCTTCTGAAAAATAAGCCATTGAAAACCCTGTGGAGCACAATTCTCATGAGTCAGAGTCGACTCAATGGCAACTGGTTGGTTGGTAGGCACAGTTAAAGGAACAATAAGGGATGCTGCAGCAACAGAGAGTAGCAATAGCAGGAAGCTGTTATCAATCATAGGAAGTGGAGCCAGAGCCCAGGAAGAGCTGAAGCTTAGAAGAGGGCTGCAAAGCAGGAGCCATCTTGGATTGGCTCCCAGCAGGAGTCAATCATGGAAGCAGAGGCACCATTGGTACCCTGGTGCCCACACAGGGAGAGAGTAAGAGAAGAAATCTCATCTTTCTTCTCCTGTAATTGATTTCCTATTGGTGCATCCCATTGGTGACACCAATTCCAGCCAGCAAGGGGACCCTGGTGAAGTTCATGTAGGCCAAACTGACAGGCAACAGAGAGCATAGCAAAGAAATATAGAAAATGGATCTGGGGTCAATCAGAATGAACATTCTCAGAACTTGGGCAGGACACCAGGTAGGTATAACAGGGTCATGAGTATGAGGGATAAAGTTGGCTCTCTCTTTCCTCCTCCTGACCCCCATCTGATGATGACTTCATTTTCATCTTTGCTAAATGATAGAGGCAGCCTTCTGTTCCTAATTGCCCTCCCAGAGGCAGTGGAGGGACCAGCCCAATTTTCCTTTTAGTTCTGCTACAGAATTGAGGACTAGGCACAGAATGTAAGTCTTCGTTCTCAAGGCTCCTGAACATGCCCCACAGCACATGGATGTGATCATGGTTACTCAGGTGGTTCTCAGCCCTCAGAGAGCAAGAAAAGAAAGAGTATCAGTTACTGTCTAACTTTAGTCACCTATATATTTCATGAAACCCAAGTTCAACAAAATACTGTAAGGTCAAATAAGTTTGAGGACTCTGTATGCTCAATTATCCAGGAAAATTGAGATACTTATTAATATATTAAAGACACCATGAAGTCCTGTAGTAAAGAAATCTGTTTAATGTTACTTGCCCTAATGTGTCTGACCACATACTCTTTCCTTAATTAAACAACTATTGTCATTCCTTGAATCACTGAGAAAGATTTGTTGAAACCAGAAGCAAGTCAATGGAGTCATCTAGTCATTGGTGACTAGAGTTTGAGTAAGACACAGATTGCTTGGACATGGTAACCATAGGTCTCTCCAAAAGTGAACCTTAACCAAGTAAGCAATTTGAGGTTTAAATTGTAAGTGGGTCACTTTTTTTAAAATGCTAGAATAACATTTTAATTAAATAGCATGTTTGTTTATTTTGTTATTTCAACCCAGCAACAGAGTCATGAGTATTTAAAACAATTCTAGTCCTATAAGGTAAACTTCAAAATGTAAAACATCGTGATGTTCCAACCAAGGTTAATGTCCTTTATCACAGGGCAGAGTACAGAAAGGTGTGGGATCTGACATCAGCCCTGTGAACTCAAATCCAGGTTCTACCACTTCCTACCTTTGAGACCTTGGAACAGTTACTTAATTTACCTAGGTCATAATGTTCTCTTCTTTAACACAGCGATGATAATAGTACCTATTCTCAAGGGTGGCTGTGAGTGTTCAATGATATAAGTCACCTAAAACTTTGGCTCAGGGCCTGGCTGAATAAATAAGTCTTTATCATCACCAAGATCATCAGCATCACCATCCAGCACTCTCCTCCTCCAGTCCTTTAGGCGCCATTGGTTTGGCCATATTCCCTGCTTGGCAAGTGTCGGTGCCAAACCACTGAATCTCTCCTCCTCTTTGTTGCCAGGAAAGCAGGTTTTTAGGGAACACAAAGTGAAAGATGAATGTCTTGGCCTTGCTGAGGGCTCGGAGCTATTTCATAATGTTCTGTCTTGGCAGAAAAAACAAGGAACATTAGCAGATGACCACATTGAAGACATAAGCAGCAAGGTGCTATTAGGCTGATACAGTCATAGGGTGTGATGATATTGAGCTTTGAGTGTTTCTGGTAAAATCAAAATGCTGAGACCAAAATTATGCCAAATTATATTTAGCCATAGCCACATTTAAATGATTCATTACACTTAATAATTCCAAGTTTTGTTTCATTGTGAAAAATTGTAAGTTTATATTCAAAATCTTAGTAAAATAATTTTACTTTTTTTTTTATTTTTGGTGTTGATAGGGAAAAGTATAATATCTAAAACAGTGAAAATGGCCCTGCCTTTTCTCTCACTGCTTCCCATCCCAATTTTTCTTCCCTTCTGAAGTGAAGAGAAGTTTTTCAACTTCAAAATTAAGATTTTTTAAAAAAATAATTTCAGCACTCAAATAGCTTTGAAATATTTCTATCATATGACAATAAATAATTGTTTCTTATTTTGAAGACAACAAATGGCTATAATTAAATTGTGAAGAGCTTTTGGAAACAATTTCTCTAATACTCAGCATATGACAAAGAAATATAAAACAAAAGGCAAACTGAAATGTGGTGGTTACCAGCAAATGTTTGATTCAGGACCCCTGTATAATTGATGTGACATTCAGCATGTCAGTCACTCTGGAAGCTCCTACCACACAACTAATTGTGCCTGGTGAGCCACAGTCAAATTTATTTTCAGCCAACCATATAGCTTCCTGAACCTGCCTTTGCTGCACTGAGAAATGTTTTGTAAAATTTCCAGGGTTGTGTGTGTGTGTGTGGCTAAACTGTTTAGTTTAAAGATGAATTTATAGAATAGATTTGGTTCAAGGTTTAAAAGTTGTTCCCAAGCAATAGATTTTGATGTTTTTCCAGTCTCAATGTGTCTAGTGTCTAATAAGTCAGTTTCCAATAAGAATTTGAAGTTCCATTCCACAATTTTTCTCCTTTTGATCAAAATCCATCTACATCCCTGATCAAAATGTTCAGTTAAAGTAGTTGGGAACCATCCATTTCTTCTGGTCTAATCTCATGGTAAGGGAGGTAGTAGTTCATGAAGGCCATAAAATCAACAGTTTTAACAGAGATGATGTGATGGCAAGGGATTGACAGTAGGAAGAACTCAGGGTCCTTTCCACTCCTCTCCAACACTCAGCATCACCCAGTACCAACGATGCACAGGACTTGGGCAGATAAGCTTTGGCTCATCCTCAACTCTGTTACATTTTTAACTCCAGTTAAAGGAACTTTTAAAAGCCTCACACATTTCATTCAGATCAACTCAGAATTTCTGTAATTACCTGTTTTGTTGTTATTGTTATTAAGTGCCATTGAGTTGGCTCTGATTCATAGTGACTCTGTGTCCTACAGAACAAGACAATGCCCAGTCCTGTGCCATCCTCACAATCCCTGCTGTGCTCGAGCCCAATACAGCCACTGTGTCAATCCATCTTACTGAGGGTCTTCACCTTTTTCACTGACCCTTTTCACTGACCCTCTACTTTACCAAGCATGGTATCCTTCTCCAGGGAATGGTTCCTCTAGCAACAAGACCAAAGGTGAGACAAAGTCTAGCCATTCTGCCTTCTAAGGAGCATTCCAGTTGTACTTTTTCCAAGACATATGTGTTCCTTCTTCTGGAAGTCCATGGCATTTTCAGTATTCATCTCCAACACCATGATTCCAAGGCAATAACTTTTCTTCCATCTTCCTTAGTCATTGTCCAGCTTTCACAAGCATTGGGTGACTGAAAATACCATGGCTTGGGGTGGGCTCACCTTAGTCTTCAAAGTGGCATCTTTGCTCCTTAACACTTTAAAGAGGTCTTTTGCAGTGGAGTTGCCCAGTATGTCAGTGCAGTATGACAACTGGGCTGCTTGATTGCTGCTTCCATGGGTGTTAATTGTAAATACAAGTAAAATGAAATCCCTGACAACTTCAATCTTTGCTTCCTTTATCATGATATTGCTTATTGGTCCAGTTGTGAGGATTTTGGTTTTATGTTGAGGTATAATCCATGCTGAAGACTATAGTCTTCAATCTCTGTCAGCAAGTGCTTCAAAGTCGTCTTTACTTTCAGCAAGAACGGCTGTATTACCTGCATATCGCAGGTTGTTAATGATTCTTCCTCCACTCTAGATGCTGCATTCTTCATGTGGTCCAGCTTCTCAGATTAGTTGCTCAGCATACAGATTAAGTATAGTGAAAGGATGTAATCCTGACATACAGCTTTCCTAATTTTTAAACTATGCAGTATCCCCTTGTTCTGTTAGAACTACAGAATCTTGGTCTATGTACAGGTTCTCCATAAGCACAATTAAGTGTTTTGGAATTCTCATTCTTACATGATTAGAAAACCTTAAGAACCTCTCTGTAAGTAATTACCTTTAGATACATCTTGTTTCCTGTGTTGTCGGTTGTTTTATCACATTATTAAGCTGAGGAAGCATTTGTTTCATTCACCCTGTCCAGCATCCCTTACTCTAAATTATTCCAATAATTTACTTTGTGTGCCCCCTTTCATGGGAATTACCTTATAAACTTGGAGGTCAAAATATTTCTTTTCCTTTATCTCAAATATTTTAAATGGCCTAATTGACAGAGAAATAGATTTAGCATCTTCTCTTAACATCACTATCTTTTAAGAAGTGACAATGTTCATACTACAGAGTTCAGATTCATTTTAATTCTCTTAACTTGTTTCAGTCAAGCAGAAGGTAATTCTCATAGTGACCCTATAGGACAGAGTAGAACTTCCCCTCAAGGCTGGATCTTATGGAAGCAGACTGCTACATCTTTCTCTGTCAATTAGGCCATTTAAAATTAGGCCTGGTGGCATACTTGTTAGGTGCTTGGCTGCTAACCCAAAGATCAGCAGTTCGAACCCACCAGCCTGTCCACAGGGCTCTTAGAAGGTAATTAATCAGAGAGAATTCACTCAAAATTTCTGAATTTTTTTCAACTACTAAAGGCCAACTGAAATGTTTATTGCAGAAACCCCATCATGACTTGTTTTTGTTGTTTTTTTTACTTGGTCTTCTTTCCTTTTTATAGTCACCAGACAAAATCCGCAATTTACATAGCTGACACCATATAATTTGTACTATTTTATCATTATTTTTCCTTGCAGAAAAGTTGGAAGGGGTATAGCTGATAATGAGAGGGGTGGCAAGACCTCATGCTATCAATAAGTGCAAAGAAAGTTTACCAGTAGGGGAGGGAGTTCCTCATCTTTTTCTCCCAGTGTTGAGCCCAGTTCATTCTCACTCCCCTGAGCCACCAGCATCCCCTGAAAGGATCTCACCAGTCCTAGGTCCACAGACATGTGTCCCAAGGCTGTGCTCTTCTCTGTAGGTGTACCTGGCAGCAGGTACCGTGTATGGACTGGAGGGCCAGCTGAACGAGCTGGAGGATGCTGCCCGCTGCATCCACAGTGGCACCGACGAGACAGAACTGGCAGATCTGGAGGACCAGGTAGCCACAGCTGCAGCTCAGGTTCACCATGCTGAGCTCCAGGTGAGAACCGCTCTCTCTGCTCAGATAGGGGTTTATAGGGCAAAAGATGAGCGAGCCCCATTTTCCACAAGAATTTTTTAAAACATGTTTATATGGATTATGGTCCTTCCAGGTGAATTCCAGCTAATTCCTTTTTTAAAATACAGTCATTTTCTCCCCTAAATGACAGTCTTGCTAATACTAGACTTCCCTTTAAAACCTCTATCAGTTATCTCTTTGACAAAGTCCCTGACTCCTTAGCTGGTCTCCCTTTTTCTAGGTTCCAATTCCACCCTTCCCCAACTCTTAAAATTCTGTCGCTGACTTCTTTGATGTCACTTTTCCCCACTATAGACTAAAAGCTCCCTGAAGATAGGACTATATCTGTCTAGGTTAACAGTTCAGTGACTAGCATGATGCCTCATACAAGTTTAGCACTTGCTAACAATGTGTTGAATGAGTAAATGAAATTAAAAGCCCAGATTTCTCAGGCGATATTTGCATGAGGAGCAGGCAGGATTTAGATCTATTTCAGAACCTATCACTCTATTCTCTATAACTTTGTGAAGACACTCATTTGCCATTTTTATGGAACTTTACTTGGACTCTGTTCAGAATTGACCATAGACTGAGCTATTAGTTTTCAAACTCTCCCTTTCATAAGATATTTGCATGGGAGTTGTCAAGCTTGCCTTTCAGTTTTGTGGATTACCTCAACATGGGGACCTTAATCAGCACGGATACTCCCCTAGTACTACCAGTTCCTGCCACCTTATTTGCATAGTCCCACCTAATCATTGTGTGACAGTTCCAAAGACTGTGGTGGTTTGCTGTTGTTGTTAGGTGCCATCGAGTTGGCTCCAACTCACAGCGACCCTTTGTACAACAGAATGAAACACTGCCTCATCTTACAAAAAATCTAACAGAGAGTTTCCTTCATGCCGGTAGGAGGGTACCCACTGATGAGGGTAGATGTATACTTGGACTAATCCAGGATCTAGGAGCACTATGAACTTGGAGTTTATCTTTCAGGCAGGATGTCATCGCCCGGTGCTAATAGAGACTGTAAGATGATTTGTGGGGACAGTGCTAAGGGTCATCTTGGAGCCTTCCAGGGGAGAAGCTCTCTTAACTCTTTATATCAGGAAAAGCTATTCTTCTGAATACATAGTTTTTACCTCTTTGCTCTGGCTCCCAGGAAACTCAGGTAAATCAGCCATCCCTTTCAAGGAAGTATACAGGTCATAAATCACACAGTCTTAGGAATAGGAATGAGGTGGGACATAACCGCCTATATAGACAAAAAATACAGGCTACATCAGCCCACTGTAGTCTCTTTTCTACTTTCTTTCTTTGTCCTTTGCCCTATGGGTGAAAACTTTGACAAGTTACCCCCTTCTTATTCCAGAGTCTGTTAATTAGCAAAACCAGGAAGTCAGCAACTTGCTTCCCATTGGCCTGCCTTCCACGGCCCTCTGAACAAGGCCCTCCTTAAAAATGCTTCCAGGAAAGAACATGGGCATCAAGAATGCACACAGTTGCAAACAACTAATGAAAGCTTAGCCTGCAACCTTTCTCAGAATCATGTGCAATTTACTAGTGTATAAACCAAAGGAATGCAACACTCAATGTGGAACTTGAGGAGTCAAGAACAGGAAGGTATCTGGTATCTGGGGGCCAGGAAGGGGCAGGGGCTGCACAGTGGCCCTTCTGGGGCCAGCTGCCAAGCAGCTTTAGTCTGCATTCTTTCACCATCTGCTAAAGACTTGGCCTTCAACTACCGTTCTGTTTCTGAACAGGACTGTCACCCTTGAATTGAGGGAGAGAGAACGTATCTGATGACCCTTCAACTCTCTTCTCTCTGCATCTATCCCCTATAGCACTGATCCCAGTAGGCTTTGTCCAAAGAAGTCCTCAGTAAATGATAACAGAATTAGAATTTATGTTGAGCAGCACAAAATAGTTGAGGGAAGGATACCGGAGGCAGATAGACTCAGGGCAGAGGGTGGCGCATGTACACACTGCTGCTGGGCATATCTTCCAGTAACATGTTTGCTTCGCAGCAGCACTCAGACCATGCCATCTCAGCAGGATGGCTGTGAACCCCACCTCTTTCTTTGACTATGCTAGCCCCTGTCCAGACCTCTGAGAATGTGTCAGTGTTACAAAAACATGGACAATGGAGTTAATGCCAAGCTCTGCCCCAGATCAATGGATATAAGATGGGTTTATCACTTATCCCTCTGAGCCACAGTTTCCTCATCTGCAAAATAAAAACAATGGTATATTCTTCATAGGATTATTGTGAGACATGATAAGTATACATATTTAAAGCACTTAGCTCTGTGCCTGACATTTCTAAGAGCAGGGGCTGTGTCTTCCTCATCCCTGGGATAGAGGACAAACCGAGTTCTTTCCTAGCACAGAACAGGCTCTTGCTTTCTGTAATTGCCTTCAGACTCAGTTGAGAAGAATTGTGAGCTCTGCTCTGACCTTCCCATGTTACAGATGAGGAAACAGATGCCCAGGGAGCACAAGCAGTTTCTCAAGGCCACTTGGCCTCTTAATGGTGGCAAAAGATCTGCAACAGGGGTTGCTAGACCTCCATACTGAAGCCCAGTGCTGTGGTTTTGGATATGTGGAGTAATAGAAGAAGGAAGCAGAACCTATTTGCCCTGCTAAACTCAATCCAAGTTTTGCCTCCCATGGAAGCCTTCCCTGACCACTCCCACACCCCCATGCTGAGCCAGGTAACCTGGGGCCAAGTTCCCATGGTACACTAGGCTTTCATTTATCATCAGGTGTACTCTGATAAGGTTGTCAACATGCTCTGGAACTACCAAACTATACATTTACAAAGAAAGCCAGTGATTTATTTTGTAGACCAATGAATTGCACAAGTTTCTCCAAAAGGCTGCAAGCTAAGCTTTCATCAGGAGCTCTGGGGGTACAGTGCATAAGGCATTTGACTGCTAACCAGAAGGCTGGTGGTTCAAATCCACCAGCCACTCCTCAGAAGGAAGACTGGGCAATCTACTTCTGTAGAGATACTGACTCAATGACAGTGAGTTTGGTTTGGTTTGAGAAGCTTTCATCAGTCACTTGCAACTGTGTGGATTCATGATGTCCACATTCTTTCCTAGAAGCAATTTTAATAGATATAGAAGTACCTGGTAGAAGTTGAATGAAAGTAGTGAACATACATCAAAGTATTTGTTCTTTATATGAAGATTTTCCCCTTCTGTACTTTCTTCCCACTAAACCTGTCTTTCTGCTGCATTAAGATTTCTGATATTGAGAGCCGGATTGCAGCCCTGACCATTGCAGGATTAAACATAGCACCGTGTGTGCGCCTCACAAGAAAACGGGATCAGAAGCAAAGGAACCAGGTGTGTTTGTCCCTCACTACCTCTACTGATCCACTGCACAACCTGGCCTGGAAAATTCAGAAAATATCTTTTGGCTTTGTGACAGGGAATTGACTACTGTGTTCCCTTTGTAGGTACAAACCATAGACACATCAAGGCAGCAGAGGAGGAAACTGCCTGCTCCACCAGTGAAAGGTATGTTTGAATGAAAAACAAAAAGCCACCAATGACTTCACTTACTTTGAGTAACCCAGAGATCTGAGTTTCAGAACCTGATCATATTGGAAGGTCTCACCCAGAATTGCTATTGTGGGGAGTCGATCTTGGTTTGGGTGCTTATAAGTGGATCCTGGAACAAAGATGTAAGTGCAAGTAATTTATCTGGGAGCTTTTTCCAGGACATACTGGTGGGGGAGGAGAGAAATGATTCAGGAAAGGAAATTACTTCTGTAGGCAACCAAAGTAAAATCCTGCAGGGGACCTCTGAGAGGCACTGTTGACTGCACCTCAGAGTTTCTTGCCTGAAGTATAGAAGTTGGGGGTATTTATCATTCAACTCCTATCAATCATTAGCTCAGGGTTATCCCCAGTGTCATCAACTCTCTGATACTTCTGACATGCCCCATGCATGGGAGAAGAGAAACTTAGAACAGAGAATGGAAAATCTGCAGTAGTGGCAGTGCTAGAATGGTTGCTATCAAGAACATGTGAGCAGGGCACCAAAAGTATCTGCCAGTGTGGAAGGGAATCCAACATTGCCAGCCATGTCACTCTTATATGTTGAATGTTTACTGTTTACAACAATTTCCCTGGATTCAGAAATCCAAACTAGAAATCTAGATTTACAAATTTGAGTACTGTCAAAAGGTGGGGATTTGAGTCTGGCTTCTTTCTTTCACTGAATGCCTCATTTATATTTTAAAAAACCTTATACAGTTAAAATGTATTACATGTTCACAATCCCTCATTTGAAAACCATTGGTTCATATTAATTTCTTGGTAAGCATCTGGGGTATGTCTTAGTTATAGTTTAAGAGGACAGAAGTCCACACTCAAGGCACCAGCTCTAGGGGAAGTCTCTCTCTGTCCTCTCTGGAGGAAAAATCCTTGTATCAGTTTCTCCAGTGTTCTTCTCAGAGTAACATAATCCAGAAACCCACTCAGATATAGAAGTATTCAAAGTAAAATAAACTTCCAAATGGAGAGAAAGAAAAGATGATTCTGAAGTAAATGGACTGTTTTAAACTTGGGAAAAAAATAATAAATCACAGAGTAAACCTCAAAGAAAATTAATGAAACATCTCATCAAAATAAAAAAGAGAGAAGACACAGATATTTAGCAAATACTGAAACAATAGTAATGGAAGAAATGGTTTTCAAAAAAAAAAAAGGAAATAAAATGAGCTCAGCATGGAAAATTATATGCAACAAATAAATTGGCAATACCACAACAAAATGACAGCAATAAATTCATACATGTTGATAAATGCATGGATTAAATGCACCAATCACAAGAGAGAGTTGCAGAATGGATAAGGAAACATGACTCATCAATATGCTGTCTACAAGAGATAAACCTTAGACACAAAGATAAAAATGAAAGATTGGAAAAAATGTATCAAGCAAATGGAAACCAAAACAGAGGAGAGGAAATATTAATTCCTGATAAAATAGACTTTACCACGAGCGACAAGGAAGGACATGAGAACATAACCGTAATAAATATCTACATATTCAATGAAAAAGCACCAAAATACATAAACTATAACAGAACTGAAAAGAGAAAGAGAAATAGAAAATTCCACAAAAATACTAGGAGACTTTGATACACCACTTTCAATGAAGGGAACAACTAGAAAAAAGGTACCACCAAAACAAACTCACTGCCATGGAGTTGAATCTGACTCACAGCAACCCCTCCCTGGGTTTCCAAGGTGGTATCACTACAGAAGTAGATTGCTCAACCTTCCCTCTGCAGAGTAGCTAGTGGATTTGAACTGCCAGCCTTCTGTTTAGCAGTCAAATGCCTTAGGCACTACACCAACAGATCTCCCCAATCAACTAGATGTCATAGGTATATACAAAATACAAAACACTCCACCCAACAACAGTACCTTATACATTCTTTTCCAGTGTGCATGGAACATTCTCCATATTATACCGTATATTAGATAACAAAGCAAGTCTCAATAAATTTAAAAACATCAAGATACTGCAAAGCATCTTCTCAGATCACAATGCTGTAAAATTAGAAATCAACAATACAAGGATCAAGGGCAAAAATGTAAACAAATGTAAACACATGGAAACTGAGTAACACCCTCCTTAAAAAATGGGTAAGAGAAGAAATAAAACATGAAATTAAAAGAATTCTTTGACTCAAGAATGAAAACACAGCAAAAGCAATGGTCAGACAGCACTGTAACATAACAAAGGGAATATATGAAAACCAATCAATCACCAACATTATTCTCAACAGAGATAGATGGAAGGCACAGCAACCCAGACAAGGTGCCCTCTCTCACCAGTTATACTCAATATTGTAGTGGAAGTCCAAGCAAGGGCAATAAGGCAAGAAAGAAAATAAAGCTATTTGCAGATGATAAGATACTGTACATAGAAAACCCAAGAAACTTCGAGAACTACTGGAACTAATGGAAAGACTCAGCAAGGTAGCAAGATCAGCATACAAAAATAAGTTGGATTCCTCTACATCAACAAAGAGATATCTAAAAAGGAAATCAGGAAGACAATATCCTTTATAATAGCTATCAAAAAGATTAAATCTAAATCTTACCAGGGACATAAAGGACCTATACAAAGGAAACTATAAGATCTACATAAATGGAAGACTGACCATAGCTTTGAATGGTACTGACATTTTCACAATCTATAGATTCAATACAATCCTCATCCAGCTCCATCAACTTTCTTTAAGGTCACAGAAAAGACAATTACTAATCCTATATGGAAGAAAACAAAATTCTTCACAACTGGGCCAATAAGCAATGTCACAATAACTGGATGAAAGATTGAACTTGGATTTCATTTTACTTGGATCCACAATCAATGTCCATGGAAGCAGCAGCCAAGAAATCAGATATCATATTGAACTAGGTAAATCTGCTTGCAAAAGACCTCTTTGGAGTGTTGAGAAGCAAAGATGTAACTTTGAAGACTGAAGCATGCCTAACCCAAGCCATGGTATTTTCAGTCACCTCATATTAAAGGGAAAGCCGGACAGTGAATAAGGAAGAGCTGATGCCCTTGAATTATGATTAGTGAGAGATACTGAAAATACCATGCACTGCCAGAAGAATGAATAAATCTGCCCTGGAATAAGTGCAGCTGGAATGCTCCTTGGAAGTGAGAATGGCCAGACTTCATTTCACCTACTTTGGTCATGTTTTGGTCATGTTGTCAGAAGGGACCAGTCCCTGGTGAAGGATATCATGCTTGGTAAAGTAAAAGGTCACTGAAAAAGGGGAAGACCCTCAACATCCCAGGATGTGAGGATAGCTCATGAATGGGCAGTGTTTCATTCTGTTGTACTCAGGGTTGCTATGAGTTGGAGCCAACTCAATGGTACCAAACAACGCCACACAACACCACTAATATTATATGGAAAGGAAAGACACCTCGGATTTAAAAAAAATTAAAAAAAAAAAAAAAAAAAGCACTACTGAAGAAGAAGAACAAAGTAGGAAGTCTCACAGTCCATGATCGCAAAACAGCCCCGTTAGTCAAACAGGCACACAGATAAACCAGTAGAACAGAGACAGTCTCTTTGACAAATGGTGCTGGCAAAACTGGCTATCCATTTGCAGGAAAATGGGACAAACATACAGGCCCTAATTTGGCATAAATAGACTATCAAACATAACCTACAACAAACAACAGAAGATATACTCAATGACTGAGACCTTCTGAAAATTAAATTGCTATGCTCATTTAAACATTTCTCCAGAAGAGTAAAACAAGAACCTACAGATTGGGAAAAAAAATACTTGTTAACAATGTATCTGACAAGGGACTTATATGTGAAATTTGTGGACAACTTCAATATCTCAACATCAGAAAGACATAATACAATTACAAAATGGGCAGATGACATGAACAGATACTTAACCAAAAAAAACATTCAGGCAGCCAACAAACACATGAAGAAATGCTTGCAATCATTAGCCATTAGAGAGATGCACATCAAAACAAGATATCAAGACTTACAGACAGCAAGCATGTTTAATCTATCTTCCAACTGAAATACAAATAATGATACTGGAGTTATGAGCAACTAAGGAGAAGATAAAGTATTATATTCAGTGAAGGTGAAGAAAGAGAGCAGATTGAATGACTTGGTGGGGGGAAGAACCCACAGGTGTTAGGGAACACACTGGGAGTGTTTCGAGGAAGAACACCTTAAACCTCCACCAGGCAACCAGAGCTATTACACTGAACACCTCACCCAATAGACAGAGACAGGTTAACACCAGTAGCTCCTGTGCCACAGGATCAAGGACAAACGGTGGACAACACCGGCTCATCCCAACTCCAAATCCTCTTTACAATGAACAGACCTGCACCCACAGCCCACCAGTGACTCCACCAACAGAGAGCACTGGAGAGTGACCCAGTACAGGGGAGTTAAAAGTACAGCTTTTCCATACTTTCAGATATAGTAAAACATAAAATCAGGGTGAAACAAATCTTTATATAACTAACAATTAAAAAGAACAAAATGTCTAAGAAACAACAGACAACCTCAAATCAAAAAACAGGACAAGATAATAGAAATATTAAAGATAATAGAAATATTAAAGAATTATCTATCATGGAAGAAGAGCAAGCAACAGAACTATCTAAGAAGAAATTCAGAAGGTAAATATATAGGACCCTTCCAGGAGCTCGAGGAACCGATAAAAAGAAACAAAAAGATGAGAGACAATACCATAACAGAATAACAAGATAAATATGCAATTAGAACTCATACAGAAACAGCAATTAGAAATCCAGAATATGAACACTAAAATTACTGAGATAGATAACACAGTAGAAGAACAAAAGACTAGATTAAAACTGGCTGAAGAATGTGATTCCCAGCTAGAAGAAAAATCTCTTGATGCCAACTTGTATGAAGAAAAATCAGAACAGAGAATTGAAGAGAACCTAAGAGTTTTGGGGATGGCATGAAAAGAAACAACATACACCTGATTGGAACACCAGAACAAGAGGAGGCCAGAAGGAATTGTTAAAGACTTGCTAACAGAAAATTTCCCCCATATCATGAAGGAAGAAAAGATACCTATCCAAGAAGCTCAATGAACTCCAACTCCATACAGGGCAGATCCCAAGAGAAACTCACCAAGACATATCAAGATATATCATAATCAAACTTTCCAAAACGAAAGACTCTTGGAACAGCTCAAAAAAAACAAAATGTCACTGACAACCAATAATACTAAGTGCTGATCTCTCAGCAGAAACCAAGAAGGCAATGGGATGGCATATATAAAACTGTGCAGGAAAAGGATTATCCAGCCAAACTGCCCCTCAAATATGAAGGTAAAATGAAGACATTCTCAGACAAACAGAAATTAAGGGAATTTGTGAGAACCAAACTCTACAAGAAATGCTAAAGGGAGTCCTTCCAATAGAGGACCCACAACAGAAAACAACAAATTATAATCAACACCATCACTTAGAAAGCAAACCAGAAATAGATGGGTGGACAGGATGAACTATTAGGTATGTCTATGCAGGGGGGAGTGTACCCAGAGTGTACCCGTATCCAATACCATGTAAATACCATGTATAGGGTTGGTAGACAAGGTTTCTACAAGTGTATTGCTATTTCTGTAAGAATTCCCAGGTATATAGTAGACCTGACAAGGGACAAGGTTGGAGTCACTACTTGGCCACAGCCAGCTACCCAGAGGGAACAAGTAGTTGGACCTGTGGCCTCGGGACCATAGTCACAGGGGACATCAAGCTCAATTGGCATAACATACTACACAAAACATTGTTCCACCTCCTACTTTGGCGAGTAGCAACTGGGATCTTAAAAGCTTGCAAGTGGCCATCTAGATGCAGTGATGGGTCTCTCCTCGTCCAGAGCAAAGAAGAATGAAGAAAACCAAAGATTCATGGAAACAATTAGTCCAAGTGACTGGTACACCATGTGATCCTCAGCCTATACCACTGTCAACCACTCAGAGGGAGATCTATGTAGGAGATCCTGGATAGAGTGGGAGAACAATGGGGAACAAAACTCAAAATTATTTGGGGATTAAAACAAAAAGGGGGGGGGGACCAGGTTTAGTGGTCTGGTGGAGCCACTGAGACTATGGCCTCTAGCTGCCCTTCAGTTCTGAAATTGAATCCACTCCTGTGGCTTCCAGCCAAACAAAAGACATGCATAAAAGACATGCATATGAGCTGAACATTTACATTATTTACATTAGGTAGATATACTCCTAGGAGAGATCAATCATGGGAGAATAGAAGGGCTGTGTGTGCACAGGGGACAGGTCAGGCAGCAGGATTGCATGGAGGGAAGGACACAGGGGAAGAGGTAACTATGGGAAAGGAGCTGTTGCATTGGGGTAAATTGTAGTCAATGTCATGAGACAAAGTGTATGTGAACTGCTGTATGGACTCTGTAAGTTTTCACTCAAATCACAATTAAAAAAATATATATGTATAGAGAAAGGGAGTCAATCTGCAGACAAAAATGGAGGGGAGGACATGGCAATGTCTTCCTAGAACAGCCTGCTCCAAACTTAGATAAGAATTTGAATTTACTTCAGGGTAACAAGAAAGAAAATTAACAATCCTTATAAGCAAACTCAGAAGAAAAACACAAGAGCTTAGTAATCACAAAACCAACAATAATAATGAAGAGAAGAAACACAGTCAAAATGAACTCACCACAGAACAGAAAACACAGAAAAGATACCTGGAACAAGGAGATTACCAACAACACAACAAAAAACACAACAGAATGACAAAAATAAATTCATACTATCAATGTGAATGGACTAAATGCACTAGTCAAGAGAGGGAGGCATATTGGATAAGAAAAGAAGACTATAGCTATGTGACTACAAGAGACTCACATTAGGCACAAAGATGAAAACATTAAGGAGTGGGAAAAATATATCAAGCTAATGGCAACCAAAAAAGAGCAAACCAAACCAAAAGCCAAACTCACCGCCCTCAAGTTGATTCGACTCATAGCGGCCCCTCCTTGGGTTTCTGAGGCCATATCTCTACAGAACAAGATTGCCCAGTCTTCCTTCCGAGGAGTGGCTGGTGGGTTTGAACCACCAACCTTCTGGTTAGCAGTCAAGTGCCTTAGGCACTTTTAGGCACTTCACCACCAGATCTCCCCAAAACAACAACAACAAAAGAGCAGGAGTGGCAATATTAATTTATGATAAAATAGACTTCAAGGTGAAAACCAAAACAGACAAGGAAAAACACTTTATGATGCTCAAAGGGTCAACTGACCAAGAAGACATTGTTGTTGTTGTCATGTGCTGTCGAGTCGGCCCCAACTCATAGCGACCCCTCCTTGGGTTTCCGAGGCAGTATCACTACAGAAGTAGGATTGCCCAACCTTCCTTTCGAGGAGTGGCTGGTGGGTTTGAACCGCCAGCCATCTGGTTAGCAAGCAAGTGTCTTAGCCACTATGCTACCAGAGCTCCCAAGAAGACATTACCATAATAAATATCTATGTACCCAATGAAAGAGCTCCAAAACAAAAATCAAATGTTAACTGAATTGAAAGGAAAAAGAGACAACTCTACAACAGTAGTAGGAGACTTTAACACACCACTTTCAAAGAGGGACAGAACAACTGGAAAAAACTCAACAACACAACCAACCAACTCGACCTCATAGACTTATAGAGCACTATAGAGCACTCCACCCAACAAAAGCACAATTCACATTTTTCTCCAGTGCAAATGGATCAAGCTCCAGAATGGACCATATGTTAGGACACAAAACAATCCTCAAAAAATTCAAAAACATTGAAATACTACAAAGCATCTTCTCAGATCAGAGTGCTATAAAATTAGAAATCAGTAATAATAAGACCAAGGGGAAAAAAAAAAAAAAAACATGTGCAAACTGAAAAATACACTGCTCAAAAACTACTGGGTATGAAATAAAGTTTCCAGAAACAGAGGAGAATGAAGTCACAACTTACCAAAACCTCTGTGATACAGTAAAACAATACTTAGAAGTCAGTATATAGCAATAAATGCACACATTAAAAAAGATCAGAGCAGGGGGGAAAAGAAAAAGCTGGTTCTTTGAAAATTAACAAAATTGAAAAACCACTTTAAAGAAAGTGGTTGCAAATAACATGAACACAAATAAATAACATGAACACAAATAATAAAAAGGGTGGCATCACAACAGAACCAACTGAAATAAAAAAGATACTGACAGAGTATTACGAAGAACTGTACTCCAACAGAGTCAAGAAGTGATGGACAAATTTCTAGAAACATAAGACCTACCTGAACTATCCCAGTTGGAGACAGAATACTTGAACATACCCATGACACTGATACCAAAACCAGGGAAACACACCACTAAAAAGGAAAACTACAGACTTATTAAACATAGACTCAAAAATCTTCAACAAAATCCTGTTGTTATGTGCCATCGAGTTGGACTTGACTCATAGCGACCCCTCCTTGGGTTTCCGAGGCAGTATCACTGTGGAAGTAGATTGCCCAACCTTCCTTCCAAGGAGTGACTGGTGGGTTTGAACTGGCAGCCTTCTGGTTTGCAGTCAAGTGCCTTAGGCATTACCAGAACTCCCATTTCAATTATTTATATCTATATAAAAAAATAAAACTCACTCACTGCCGTTGAGTGGGATCCAACTCACAGTGACCCCTCCTTGGGTTTCTGAGGTGGCATCACTACAGAAGCAGATTGCCCAACCCTCCTTCCGAGGCCTGGCTGGTAGGTTTGAACTGCCAGCCTTTTGGTTAGCAGTCAAAATGTAAAAGAACTGCAGTTAAAAAAGAATTATTTTCAAGCACTCATTGAACTCATATCCCCAAGCCTTCACACACACTTGATGACAACCTAAGGGAAATTCTCAGAAATACAAGAAGTTGAGAGAATAGTATAACAGAAACCCATTATTAAAGCACTTAGTTCTTTCACTGATCAACATTCTGTCATTCTTGTTTAATCCATTCTCTTCCCTTTTTTCTTCTAGCTTGAGTAAAACATTCCAGAAACATATTATTTCCCTATGAATGTCTCAGTACATGTCTATCAGATAAGAACTTAAAAAATATTACACCTAACAAAATTAATAATTCCTTGTTATTATCTAGAAGGTCCGGGGTAGCAGAAATGGTTAACACACTCACTGTTAACCAAAAGGTTGGCAGTTCTAGTCCTCCTACAGGCTTCTTGGAAGAAAGGGCTGGCAATCTACTTCCAAAAACTAGTCACTAAATAAAAACCCTACAAAGCACAGTTCTCCTCTGACACACATGGGGTTGTCATGAGTTGAAATCAACTGATGGCAACTAGTTTGGTTTGATCTGGCTTAGTAGTATCACTTAATATTCAGTTCAAGAGTTCCTGGGTGTCTAAGTTTATGCGAAAAATTTGTGACACCCAGGGACTTGAAAAAATTGTGGTAAAAACATACACACCAAGGCTTTCACCAACATAACTCAGGGACCTTGATGACATTTTTCATGATTTTTCATGTTGTGCTGCCATTATTGCTATCCTTTTCCAAAATGCTATCCTTTTCCAAAATATTCCACCACATTTAGCATAAACTTAGACACCCAGGAACAAAATCCTAGCCAACACAAACCAACAACATATCAAAAACTTAATACATCATGACCAAGTGGGATTCATACCAGGTATGTAAGATGGTTCAATCAATGTAATAATGTAATCCACCACATAAACAAAATAACCATATGATCATATCAATCAATGCAGAAAAGACATTTGATAAAACCTAACACCATTCCTGATAAAACTCTCAGCAAAATAGGAATACAAGGGAATATCCTCAACATAAAATAAAGGGCATATACACAAAGCCAACATTATTGCTAATGGAGAAAGAGTCAAAGCACTCCCCTTCCTAATGGGAACCAGACAAGGATGCCTGCTATCTGCTATCACCACTTCTATTTAACACTGTATTGGAAGTCCTAGCCAGGGCCATAAGACAACAAAGAGAAATCCAAATTAGCAAAGAAGTAAAGCTATCTCTATTTGCAGATGACATGATAGTATACATAGAAAACCCAAAAGACTCAGCAAAAAAATTAAAAAATTACTGGAACTAACAGAAAAGTTCAACAAAGTGGCAGGATACAAGGTCAACATACAAAAATTAGTTAGAGGCCTCTGAAAAGGAAATAAGGAAAACAGTATCATTCACAATAGCTACCAAAAAGATAAAATACTTGGGAATAAATCTTACCAGGAACACAAAAGGCCTACACAAAGAAAAGTACAAAACACTACTACAAGAAACTACAAGGGATCTACATAAATGAAAGAACATGCCTTCTTCATTCATGGATAAGATGACTGAGTATTGTCAAAATGTCAGTATTACCTAAAGCAATCTACACATTCAGTGCAATCCCAATCCAGATTTCAAAAACTTTTTTTAAGAACAGGGAAAAAAACAATCACTAATTTCATATGGAAAGGCAAGAGACCTCGGATAAGCAAAGCACTGCTGAAGAAGAAAAATAAAAGTAGGAGGTCTCATGGTCCCAGATCTCAAAACCTAATATACAACCACAGTAGTGAAAACAGTGTGGCATTTGTACAATGACAGAGAGATAGATCAATGGAACAGAATCAAAAACCCAGAAACAGACTCATCCATTCAATAAGGGAGAGAGAGCCTCTTCAACAAATGGTGGTGCTGGCAAAATTGGATATCTACTTGCAGAAAAATGAAACAAGACCCATACACAAAAACAAACTCAAGTTGGATCAAAGGCTTAAATGTAAATCCCAAAACTATGAAGCTCATCAAAGATAAAATAGGGGCAAATCTATGGCATAAATAGACTATCAAGCATAACCCAAAATGCTCAGGCAGCAGAGAAGCTAAATGACTGGGACTTTTTAAAAATGAAATTCTTTAGAGATACCATTTGACCCAGCCATTCTATTACTGGGTATATATCCTAAGGAAATGAGAGCCAGGATAAGAACAGACATATGCACACCTATGTTCATCACAGCACTATTCACAATGGCCAAAAGATGGAAACAACTTAGGTGCCCATCAACAGAAGAATGGGTAACCAAACTATGGTACATATATACAATAGAATACTATGCAACCCTAAAGAGTAGTGCAGAATCTGCAAAACACTGCATAATGTAAATAATGTAAATGAACTTGGAGGATGTTGTAATGAACAAAATTAGTCAATCACGGAAGGACCAAAATTATATTAGTTCCTTACTGTAAAAAATCAAGGAAAGGTTTATACATGGAAGGAAAGTTTGTCAGTTATTTGGGGGGGGGGGAACACTGTTAGACAGGTAGAGACAAATAATGATTTGGGTGAAGAGAAGGACAAAGTACCACATGTGAAGGATCAACACAGTGGCATTGAGGAAGACACAGGTGCATGGGAGGTACAGACAACAAAGATGAACCCTTTTGCACATACAGTACTGCATTGTCAATGATGACAAACATGGATATATGGGTGGGTAGAGGGTGGACAGGCTGAACCATTAGGGATGTCTATGCAGGGGGGAGTGTGCCCATGTATATTTCTACAAGTGTATTTGTACATTCTAAAAGAATTCCCAGGAATGTAATAGAGCTGACAAGGTTGGCTGCAGCCAAGAGGGAGTGAGTAGTTGGACCTGGGGGCTCAGGACCATGGTCGCAGGGGACATTAAGGTCAACTGGCATAACATACTACACAAAAACATTGTTCTACAGCCTCCTTTGGAGAGTAGCAACTGGGATCTTAAAAGCTGGAAAGCAGCCATCTTGATGCAATGATGGATCGCTCCCTGTCCAGAACAAAGAAAAAGGAAGAAAATTAAAGATGCAAGGAAACAATTAGTCCAAGTGATTGGTACACCATGTGATCCTCAGTCTATATCACTATGAGACCAGAAGAACAAGAAGGTGCCCGGCTACCACTGTCAACCACTTGGAGGGGGATCTCTGTAGGAGATCCTGGATAGAGAGGGAGAACAATGTGGAACAAAACTCAAAATCATTTTAAAAAAGGGGGTGGCAGGTTTGCTGGTCTGATAGAGCCTGGTGGAATCCCTGCGACTATGGGCCTTAGCTTCCCTTCAGGTCTGGACTTAGAACAATTATGGGAGAATAGAAGGGCTGTTGATCCACAGGGAACATGGCTTGTGGGGCAGGAGTGAATGGGAAGTTGTTGCCTGGTGGGAAATTGCAGTCAATGTCATGAGAGAATCATGAGAGAAACAAAGTGTATGTGAGCTGCTCTGTGGAAAGTGAATTTAAGTTTTCACCTAAATCACAATAAAAATTTTAATGTACATTGAAAGACTTCTCCAAAAGAGTAAAGAAAGAACCTACAGATTGGGGAAAAAATTATTTGGAAAATTATTTGGCTATGCCATATCTGACAGGGATTTATCTCTAAAATTTATTATATTAGCCATTCAAACTCACTGCTATGGCATCAACTCTAACTCATGGCAACCCCTCCTTGGGTTTCTGAGACAGGAAGTAGATTGCCCAGTCTTCCTTCCAAGGAGTGGTTAGTGGGTTTGAACCACCAGCCTTCTGGTTAGCAGTCCAATTGCCTTAGGCACTATGCCACCATAGCTCCCCATTAGAGAGATGCAAATCAAAACAACAATGAGATATCATCTCACCCCAGCAATAATAGCAAAGTTCAACAAGACAGAAAATAGCAAAGTGAAGTTGCAGAGAGATTGGAGCCCTCATACACTGTTGGTGGGATTGCAAATTGGTACAACCATTGTGGAAAATGGTATGGCGTTTCCTTAGAAAACTGAAAATAGAAATACCATTTGATCCAACAATTCCATTACTAGGAATATATATCCTAAAGAGGTGAGAGTATATCCTAACGAGGTGAGAGACAGGAAACAGACAGACATATGCACACCCATGTTCATCGCAGCACAATTCACTATAGCAAAGAGTTGGAAACATTCTAAATACCCATCAACAGATGAATGGGTAACAAAACTACGATACATTCACACAATGGAATACTATGTAACATTACAGAATAATGAAGAATACATGAATCAATATGGATAAAATTGGAGGACATTATGCTGAGTGAAATAAGTCAATCACAGAAGGTCAAATAGTGTATGAGCCCATTATTGTAAAATGTCAAGGAAAGGTTTACTCAGGGAAGGAAATTCACTTTGTTGGTTACCAGGGATGGGGAGGGAAAATTTCAGACTAGTTGGGGGTCACATGTTAATTTGGGTGAGGGGAGGGCCGGTATGGAAAGAGTATGTGACCAGCATGATGACACTGGGGAAAGAATGGACACTGAAACGTGCATTTAAGATGGAGAAAACAGAGGCAAATACTATTACATGCACAATACTGCCTCACCACTAACACCAAACACCAAGCTACAGATGAATGCATAGACAGGTAAGAAGATCAGGTGGGGGTAGGCAAACAGGAGCAACAGAAGACAAAGTTGGAATAACTTCTCAGAGACAGCCAAACGCCTTGAGAGAGAGAGAATCACTGGGCCTGCATGCTCAGGCCTATAGTCTCAGGGGACATCCTGCTTAACTGGCACAACATAACACATAAAAAATCTTGTTCTATAACCTACTTTAGGAGCTCTGGTAGCATAGTGGCTAAAGCACTTGACTGCTAACCAGAAGGCTGGCGGTTCAAACCCACCAGCCACTCCTCGGAAGGAAGGTTGGGCAATCCTACTTCTGTAGTGATACTGCCTCGGAAACCCAAGGAGGACTCGCTATGAGTCGGGGGTCGACTCGACGGCACATAACAACAACAACAACAACAACAACCTACTTTGGTGAATGATGATTGGGGTCTTAAAAGCTTTCAGGCAGCCATTTATGACAACTATTGGTCTCCTCTCATCTGGAGCAGAGAAGAGTGAAGAAAATCAATGGCATCTGGAAACAATGATAAGATGGACCACTAGGACCTTAGCCTTCCAGACCCCAAGACCAGAAGAACTAGATCATGCCTGGCTACCAATGCCAACTGCTTGGAAAGGGATCAAAATCCTGGATAAAGTGGGAGGAGAAATGTGGAATAATATACAAAAACACAAAAATGACCAGAATTACTGGTTGAATACAGGGTGGAACCCCCTTGGGTTACCCTTCAGGCCTAGAAAGATTGGCTCTCAGCCCAACAGTAGAAAGACCTACATGTAGAACACCCACCCCAGGGTGATGCACCCACCTACTCTAGGGAGATGCATTAGATCATTCAGCCATGAGACACCAGAGGGGCAGCACTCACACAGAGGGAAAGCTGGACAAACAGAAATGTACAGCTACAAAGGGCACAGAGTGGTTTTTATAGGCTGAGGATGGTAATAGGACCATGAAATCAAATGTTCATGAACTAAAGAATGTAAATCAAATTTGCTTTGTAAATTTGCACCCAAAGCAAAACAACCAACCAAAAAAAAAAGATACCATCTTCCTCCAGCAGTGATGGCAAAGTTCAACATAGCACAGAAAACAAAAAATGCTAGTGAGGGTGTGGAGAGATTGGAACTCTCATATACTGCTAATGGGACTACCACTGTGGAAAATGGTACAGTGATTGCTTAAAAAGTTGGAAATATAAAAACTTTTTGATCCAGCATTCCCACTACTAGGTATATATCCTAAAGAGGTGAAAGCCAGGACATGAATAGATACATGCACACCTAAGTTAATCTCATAGCACTCTTCACAACAGTGAAGAGATGGAAACAATGTTATGTGCCCAGCAACAGATATATACACAGCGGAACACTGTTGTTGTTAGGTGCCATCCAGGTGACTCCAAATCATAGCGACCCAGTGTACAACAGAATAAAGCACTGCCCAGTCCTGTGCCATCCTCACAATCCTTGCTGTACCTGAGCCCATCATTGCAGCCACCGTATCAATCCATCTCATTGAGGATCTTCCCTTTTCACTGACCCTCCACTTTACCAAGTAAAATAGCCTCCAGGAAATGGTCCCTTCATGACCAAAGCAAGTAAGACGAAGTCTGGCTATTTTCACTTCTAAGGAGCATTCCAGCTGCACTTGTTCCAGGACAGATTTGTTCATTCTTCTGGCAGTCCATGGTACTTTATTCCTCCCCAACACCACAATTCAAAAAGCATCAATTCTTCTTTGGTCTTCATTACTTATTGTCTAGCTTTCACTGTTGTTGTTGTTATGTGGCGTGGAGTCAGCCCCGACTCATAGCGACCCCTCCTTGGGTTTCCAAGGTGGTATCACTATGAAAGTAGATTGCCCAACCTTCCTTCCAAGGAGTGGCTGGTGGGTTTGAACCGCCAGCATTCTGGTTAGCAGTCAAGTGCCTTAGGCACTATGCTACCAGAGCTCCTTAGCTTTCACTAGGTAATATTAAAGAATAATGATGAACCCATGAAATACCTCAAAATGTGGATGAACACGGAGGACATTATGCTAAGTGAAATTAGTCACAGAAGAACAAATATTGTATGAGTCTACTTTTATAAAAAGTCAAGGAAATGTTTACCCATGGAAGGACTTTCCTTGTTGGTTACCAGGGATGAGATGGGAGAGGAAAGAAACTGCTAGCTAGGTAAGAAACATGTATTGATTTGGGTGAGAGGAAAGGCAGTCTACCAAAAGCGAGTGACCAGTACAATATCACTTAGGAAAAGGAAGACACAAAGAGGTGCACAAGAGGTATAGATAACTATTACATAATACTATTTTATAAATAATATTTCACTATCAGTAATAACAACCATTATCTATGGGTGGATGCATAGGTAGATATGCCACCAGAGGATCAAGTATGGGTAGGCACATGGGAATGTACCATGACCATAGGTAGGTTTGGCAGATGATATTTCTGCATAAGCTATAAAAATGTCCATATAAATAAATAGAGCAAACTGGAGGGAAAGTTATAATAACTTCTTAGCCACAACCAAACACCCTGAGGAAGTGAGTCGCTGGGCCTGCAAGCTCAGGACCATGGTCATGGGACATCAACCTCAACTGGAACAACTTAGTACACAAAACCATCACTGTGTCCTACTTTGGTGAACGGAGACTGGTGTCTTAAATGCTTGTGAGCAGTCATCGAAAATTCAACTATTGGTCTTTCCTCATCCAGAGCAAAGAAGATTAAAGAAAATCAAGGACACATGGAAATGATTAGTCCAAGGAATTAGTGGACCATGGGCAGTTCTGGCTACATCACCTGAGACCAGAAGAACTAGATTGTGCTTGGCTACCCCTGCCAACTACTCAGAAAGGGATCAAAATTGGAGATCCTGGATAGGACAAAGAAACAATAAACTCACTGTCATTGAGTGAATTCCAAATCACAGTGATCCCCGTTGGATTTCTAAGGTGGTAAATCTTTATGGAAGTGGACTACCTCATCTTTCTTTCATGGAGCAGCTATTGGGTTTGAACTACTGACCTTTTGGTTAGCAGACCAATGTCTTAACCACAGTGCCACCAGAGCTCCTTTCCTGGATAGAGTGGGAGATAAATGTGGAACAAAACTCAAAATCATTTAAAGAAAAAAAAAAACAAGACTTACTGGTCTGGTAGAGATGGGTGAAACCCCCGAGAATATAGTCCCTAGTCACCCTTCAGGCCTGGAATTGAACTCACTCCTGTGGCTTCCAACCAAACAATAGGTCTACACGGTGAACAATTACACCAGGGAAGTACACTCCTTTGAACAATCAACTATGGGAGATCAGAGGTGCAGCATTTGCACAGGGAGATAGCAAGCTCAGAGGGCAGAAATTCATAGGAAAAGACACAGGGAGGTAGTGGGAAGAGCGCTTTTACCATGTGAAGACTGCAATCAGTATCATGAAACAAAATGTGTATGAACTGTTGAAACAAATTTGCTCTGTAAACTTTCACCCAAATCATAATAAAAGGTTAAAAAATAAAACCCTATTCCCTAATGGGATTATAACATCTGATAAGCAAACACATTAATATCCCTTGCTGCAGGGACATTAATGTTCATATTCATTGACACAAGGACTTGAAATGGCTATAAGAGCCATTCTGGTCAGGTTTTGCCATCAGATGAGTTTTGGTTCCAATGTTATGAAATTTTGCACTTTTTAGAGCCTTTCAGGATTGCAAATAAGAATTTAAGGACTGTGTTGGATAATCTGAGTTACCTTAATCCCAGAAAGCCACCAACAATGCCTTGACTTATTTGATCTACTGTAAAAATAAATACAGAATAAAAAGTTTCCACAATCATACCTGTGCACAGGAATGGAATGCCAAGTCTAGCATAAAAATCTAGGATATCTGTTGCCATCTTTCTTGTTCAGCAATTGGTCTAGCTTCTGGGTAACCTTCATTTCCATTTTGTTCCTTTTAGCAGAAAAAAATGAGGCATCTTCAATGACCACCACTAAAACATTTAACCGCAACTTCATTCTCCAAGACTCCTCAACAAACAGGACTAAAGAAAGGAAAAGCACCACCAAGGATTTGATGGTAAGTGTCATCTCTGTCTTAATGACCTCATTTTCACTGTTGGTCACACCTCCATTTGGTAGCTCTTCCTTCTCTGCCTTTGCTGCCAGAAGCCAAGAAACATCTGTTGGACTGAGGGGACAAGGGGCTTCTAAAAGAAGTAGCTCCTACCTTGCCTGCTATTATTAACCCCTTTGATATATGGATACATCCTCTCAATGATATTCCCACCTCCTTATAGAAACCAAGTTCAATATAAGGGAAATAAAAGGATAAAGATATGTACACAGGAGTATAAGACCTGTTTGAAATACCAGAGTTCTTATTCTGTTTTTCATACATAGGTATTCTTGCTTAAATATCTTGTTTAGCCATTAATTATTTGCTGTGTTTCTGAACAAAGTCAGCAGTGGCCCCTAAATGTAGCAACATGTAGCAACAGAAGAGGCAGTATATAATTTGCACAAACTGGAGATCATACAGGGAGGGCCAACAGATCATTTGCCAGAACACCAATATATGCTATGGAATATTGCCAAATGCTTGGTGCAGCTTACACAGAAAATGATGATCTGCCTCAGTTATGCTGAGGGCAGACTATGTCTGGAGTGACAAGTTCAAAGCAAGGGCCAATGTATTCTGTTGCCTTTTGAGCATCAATCATCCCTCCCTATCCTTTCATTGTTCTTGTCATGAGTCCAGAAGCACCAGAGAATGGCATAATGGTGGGCATGCACTTTTGAATCACAGATCACCACCTCTCTTTTTGGGAACCTCTCCTTCATTGGTCTGCTATTATCTCTGGCCTTTCAAAGTGTAGTCACCTTGCTCCTGATTATATTACGTCAGAAAGCCAAAATGATACATAATCAAATGAAAAGGGCAGACCACTAGGCCCAGAGAAGAAATCCATTATAAAGAAGAAATCCATTATAAATAAGATAGTTATTGTCCATTCTTTCATTTTTAATTCTCTGTGTTACTTTAAAGTAATTTATTAAACAAATGCAAACAAAAAAGAAAGGGTAGGAAAAATATTACTTTCAAACAAAACAGAATGCAAGATAAGAAGCATTCAGGGAAAACAAGAAAAGGGGAGGTTGTAAATGTTGATGATGTTGATGAAATGATGACAGGTAAGTCCTGAGCCTTTCTTGAGTTGGCAAACAATAAACAAACAATAAAAAATACAACCCACTGCAAGCAACAGAGCAACGTGATTGTTATCATGCCATGGTAGGTGTTTTTAAAACTCCCTTTATCAGTCTTTTTATCAGTCTTTGGCAGCCCAAGAAGACCAGAAATAAATACCAATTAGAGAATTTGAATAGTGTGGTTATTAAACTTTCATTGAGATATTTATCTAATTTTATACTTTACAGAAGGTTAACTTTCTCTCCAAGCATCAATGGATCTTTTATAAAAATTGATTTTATGCCAGCTCACAAAGAAAACCTCAAATTCCAAAAATCTACTCTTTGTAACCAAAATGCCAAAAATCATCTAGAACAACAGTGTCCAACAGAACTTTTGCAGTCTGCAGTCTTGGAAATGTTCTGTGTCTGTGATGCCAAGTGTGGTGGCCACTAGCCACATGGGGCTAGTTCACATTTGAAGTGTGGCTACTGAGTTAGAAGAAATTATTTCTAAATTTTATATGTAAATATCACACCCCATTGGTTTTGATATCTAAGTAGTCTTTGTACATTCTAGCACACTGCCAAGTAAAGAGAAAAGCAAATCCACAGAGTACTTACTTAGGAAATGAAAACATTACATGTAAGCAAACAAATGGAATACATATAAAACTACACTGAGTCAAATTCATAGTATTAAATGTCTTTTTGCATTAAACAAGGAAAAAGAAAAGCAAATGCACTAGACATTGAATTTAAGACATAAAAGGTAAATGCAAAAACCTATTAATTAAAACTAAAAAGAGTTTGAAAATAATCATAAATTCAAGGGTTATTTCTTTGAGAAAAAAATTATAAAAAAATCAAATTATAATAATATGATGTATATATAATATGATGTATATATAATATGATGTATATATAATATGATGTATATATAATATGATGTATAAAACCTATGGCCATCAAGTCAATTTTGACTCATAGTGACCCTCCAGGACACAGTAGAACTGCCCCATAGGGTTTCTAAGGCGGAAATCTTTACAGAAGCAAACTGCCACATCTTTTTCCCACAGAGCAGATGATGGAGATGAGGGGTTTGAACCGCTGATCTTTCAGTTAGCAGTCAAGTGCTTTAACCATTATACCACCAGGGTGCCTAATATGTCCAACTATGCTATAAGATTTTAAAAATCTTAATTCTAATAAAAATTATGAGCAAATAAGAGTATTAGTAAAAACAGACTTAAAAATAAACTGGAAATGTTATTAGGCCATCAAAAAACAATTCTGGTTTTGCTGATTTTAAGGAACAGTTAATCCTCATGCCACATCAAATTCCTAGAGCTTTAAAAAATTAAAAACTGAAGAGTCACGTTGTGAAGCTATTATAACCCGAACTACCAAAACCTCACGTGACCCAAGCCCACTCACAGACACCCAAAACACAACCCAAGTAAAACACACCTGTTGTTGAATAAAATATTAGCAAGCAAACTCAGCAGTACATTAAAAACTTACTAGGTAGATTTTACATGAATGCAATGATACCTTTGATATTGGGACAAACAAAAAACTCTCTGCCTTTGAGTTGATTCTGACTCATAGTGATCTTACAGGACAAAGTAGGATTTTCATGGCTGTAATGTTGATGAAGAAATCACGTGAATAAGTGACTCTTCTCAAATTAATTTGTAGTTTAATCCAATTCTCACAATGTCTCAGTAGGATTTTCTTTTGAACTAAAGTTCACATAAGAATAAATAGGAAAAAAATTGATAAGTGCATTTTGTAGAATTGAGTGATTTTCCTGACTTACTTTAGAATAAAGTAAATTCTGTAATGAAATTGACAGATTAATAGATTAGAAGGCTCAGAAATAAATACAAGTGGATATGAGAATGTGCTGTGTGAATTTTTATAAAGCAGTACATACTAGTATAGAAGGTACAGATTATTTTAAAAAAATAAACTCCTAGGGAAATTGCCCATGAGATAATGGTGGGAAGGGAATCAATTTAAATGACCAAGACAAATTTCAGATGAATTAAGAAATTCATGCTCATCACTTTTTAAGCATTGTGAAATATATTGATGGTCAATAAGCATGCATTTCTTTTTTGATAGAAAAGGCAGTAAACATTGTAATTTCCTAGTCTAGCAGCTGACGACAGTGTGTTCAATATGTCTACTCAGGAGCCCACTCTGGAGTCTGCTGTGATGTATTAGCGCCATGGAACTCCACTGCCAGTGACCCACTGCCTCCGGCCGTACACGACAGTGCCTTGACCCAACAGCCATTGAATACTGTATGGATTTCCATCTGAGGAGAGGGCCTGGGGAGGCCACAGTGAGCCTTTGCACAGAGCTGTCCTGATACCTCACCCAGAAGGCAGCCCAGACTTCCACATCTCGGTCTTGCCCACTCTCTGCCTTAGGCTCCGGGGGAATCCAAAACAGAAAACCAAGACGCTGGCTTCCGACAACAGAGCTTCATGTTCAAACAATACATCTTGTTCCTTTCAGTTTGCTACTGTGTGTTGTCTTTAAGATCTTTTCTTTTTTTCTAATCCTTTCAATTCAACAGAATTACATGTCAACAATTTGTCCAAAGGAAAATTGTTGAGGGCCAGGGGAAGGTGGGGATTATCTTACTTTAACTCTCATAAGCACCTTAGTCTGGCAAATGCTTTTTTTTTAAAAAAAAAAAGCCTCCGTAATGAGACTAGGGACAGTTTTATTTAGAAATTGCTCAACAGTTAAGGATGCAGGTCTTTCTCTGGCCGCCTCCTTCACGTTTACCCCACTACTAGCCCTTTCTATTGCTTTGCAGTCACAAGCCAGAGAATGGAAACTGTGACTTCGCTATGCCATGCCTAGAAGCTACCATGTCCTCACCCCTGACTTCAAGTCTATCTGAAACAGTATCTCATTGAAAACCTGGAGTTTTTCCATGGAGCTCCTGAGAGTTTCCCCATCTAAAGAGGATAAGAGCTTAAGAAAAGCCACCATACTGGTTCACCTTTAGGACACTGTTGAAAAATAGCATGAAGCCATTTAGGAAGGGAACAGATCTACATGAGGTCTAGGTGAATGAGCTATTGCAAAAGATAACTGTGTGAGAAAATCTTTGTCCTCCAAAATTTATTTCCCAAAGAATATTCAGCAAAGTAGCAAATGCTGTTAAAAATAGAAATGTCTAAGGAATAGCCTTAGAAAACTTACAGGTATGAACAAAGCAAGGACAACTGTGAATGTAATGGACATAAGAGTTGACATAAACTTTATGTTTGAGGTCTGTTTCAAAATGCATGACTATTTAGAGTGTATTTAGAAAAGCAAATGAAATTGGAATTTTGCTGACTTCATTGGGCGTTGTTGTTGTTGTTATGTGCCGTCAAGTCGTCGCCAACTCAGCGACCCCTCCTTGGGTTTCTGAGGCAGTACCTCTATGGAAGTAGATTGCCCAATCTTCCTTCCGAGGAGTGGGTGGTGGGTTTGAACCACCAATGTTCTGGTTAGTAGTCAGGTGCCTTAGGCACTACGCCACCAGAGCTCTTTAGCTGGCCATTAGCAACATTTTGTTACACTTACTGTGAGATATCCTGAAGCTCAGGGGGGAAGGCGACAGGTAGGAGACAGAGGAATGGTTATGACTGCCTTGATGGAGTGCCTGCCCTGAAGGAGGCAATGTTCTTCTCACTTTAATCCTTATGTTGTTGTTGTTGTTATTTGCCATCAAGTCAGCCCCGACTCATAGCGACCCCTCCTTGGGTTTCCGAGGCAGTATCACTACAGAAGTAGGATTGCCCAACCTTCCTTCCAAGGAGTGGCTGGTGGGTTTGAACCGTCAGCCTTCTGGTTAGCAGTCAAGTGCCTTAGGCACTATGCTACCAGAGCTTTAATCCTTATAGCAACCTTATTCAGTAGGTATCCCCATTTTTCAGATATGGAGACCGAGGATCAGAGAGATTAATTTGCCCAAAGTCATACCTTTAAGATAATTATCATTTAAATAACTCAAGAAAACACCACCCTGCATTGTTTTTGACCTCCGTGGTCTTTTGCTGCTACACACATTTCCAGACTTGAGTTGCTGCCAAAACACGTGTGTTGTGATCCATTCCCAATGGGGACTATCTATCTTCCAATAATACTCTTGCTGATGCTGTGTATATGTCATCCAACAGAAATGACTCATTTGAAATCAAGTAAATCTTTGGCTTTTTGTTCTGTTGGTGTGATTCAAATCAAAACAAACAAAAGCAAATTTTAAAAAACACAACAGAAAAAGATCTGAGTTCTAAATAGAATGTTTTCTTTAAGAGGCATGAAAAGCAACTATTGTTGTGGTACAGTGTTAAAATATTCAAATAATCATTTTCTTTGAGAGAAATGTGTACTGTGTAAGCCTTGCAAAAAAAAAAAAAAAAAGAAGCAGCAGCCTGCTCTGTGGCATCTGAATTTTTATAAAGGTTTCCTTGTGCCAAATAAGTGCAAAGATTTAATTTACTATTAAAAATCATAAGCATAAGTTATAGCTACAGATGAATTATTTTGTCATCAAGTGATTTTGATCTTTAGTGTCAATATTTATATTTAGATTAATTTTTATAAATGAAAATATTTTAATGGTTTAAGAATATGAGGATAATAGAATAATATCTTTGATGACTTCTGAAAGTTATGCTTGCCTTCATGTAATATGCATATTGCCAAGAATTAATGTCAAGAGAAATGATAAAGAAGTAAAAATCATTTATGAAAATAAAGTGTGTGAGTGTGTGAATATTTGCTTAGGGAAGACTAAGAGTGAGGAGGGGGTAAAGAAGGAGGTCACATGGCTAGTAACTGGAGGGACTTAAAGCTACTGTTGCTCCCACTACTTACATCCCTTCCAGTCACACCACTCACCTCTCCACTGTCCTGAGACCCAAAATTTCCCAGTGACTTACTTCTACTCATTAAAGCTCTAGTGGTGCAGTGGTTAAAGCATTTGGTTGCTAATCAAAAGATAAGCAGTTCAAACCCACCAGCAACTCCACAGAAGAAAAATGAGGCAATCTCATTCCACAAATAGTTATATAGCCATGGAAACGCTAAAGGGCAGTTCTGTTCTGTCCTATAGGGTCACTATGGGTCAGAATCGAGTCAATGGCAATGGGTGGAACCTCCGCTTAATGGAGCCCTGGAAGCACAAACAGTTAAGTGCTCTGCTGCTAACTAAAAGGTTGGCAGCGTGAATCCACCCAGCAGCTCCGTGGGAGAAAGATCTAGCAATCTGATCCTATAAAGATTACAGCCAAGAAAACTCTATGGACCAGTTTTACTGTCACATGGGGTCACCAAGAGTAAGAATTGATTCAACAGCAACAAGTATGATATATATATATATATATATATATATCTCAAGTGGTCACTCAAGTAAGACCAGTGGTTCTCAGGGAGCTACTGGCAACTAGTAGATAGAGACGAGGGATGCTGCTACGCATCCTACAGTGCACAGGACAGCCACTATGACAACAAGAATTATCTGTCTCAAAATGTCAATAGTGCCAAGGCTGAGAACATCTGGAGGTGAATATGGACTTCAGTAGAGAGCCCCCTGCCCACCTCTGTGGGAACTCTGTAGCTGAGCAGGAAGTAGGACTGTGACCTCCGCCAGAGTCTTGTAGGCTCACTGGACTTGTTGGGCTTCCAATGCTGGCATACCCAGAGCATTCAAGCTAGAGTTCACCCCATAGTTTCTTATTCACTGGTTCTGGAATGGGACCCAAGAATTTACATTTCTGATAAGCTATCAGGGGACGTTTATACGGATGTCCAGGGACAACACTTTGAGAATCTCTGACCTAAGAGAAAGAGGAAGGGAACCAATGTATTTCAAGAGCTTCCACCTGCACCTGGAACACTCCAGACAGAAAAAAATAGCAAACTGCTGTCTCCTATAGACGAGGTCTACTCATCCTACTCCTTGTATCAGATGAGCAAACGGATGCTTGGAGAAGCTAAGTGACTTGTCCCAGGTCACACAGCTCAGGAGCAAGACAGCCAGAACTCAGACCAAGCTGTCAGATTCTAGAACTCAGCCCTTTCCTCCTCCTCATGCAAGAGAAGGGCTGTCTAACTGCACTGCTGAGGAAGAAGAAACTGAGAGACTGTGCTTTCACTGAGTGATAACCACACCCAGCAATATCACGTGACGTGAGGTAAAAATACTTTTTTAAAGTGTGTGTGTGGTGGAGGGGAGGACAGTAATAGGATGTGGTAGAAAATGTTCACTTATGATAACTCACACTGCAGATAGATACGGCCACAGGCAAGCAATGCGGCATGCAGGCACAGCACATGGAGGCTCTGCCAGCTCAGGGCAGCTTGCTGGCTGAGTATCAGGAGAGTGAGACACAGAAACCCATCAAGTACAAGCCCCAGTAGCTGCTGGGGTTCCTAGTTTTGTGATTCACTTTATAGATCCAGCACAAAGCTGGGAAAATACTCCATTTTGTAACAGGGTAAGGAAAGGCAGTCTTACTCACCAAACACTGGCCAACTGCTAGGCACTGCTCCGTCCTTATATGTCAACCAAGCTCTACAACTTTCCAAGGCAGGTCCCAGCAGGCCCATTTTACCTGGAGGGGGTAAAAAATGGAGCTAGTGAATACCCCAGTCTTTTCCATGTCTGGATGAAATGGGACTTTGTTTAATATAATTTAAAAAAAATAAAATCCCAAGATAATGCAAAACAAATAAATAAATAACAACAGAAGACACAGAAATAGTGGTTGCCTCCAGTGAGGGACACTGGGTAGCTGGGAGGGGGAGGGAAATGTGGCGGCGGTGGTGGTTAGTTTCCATTGAGTTCTCGTGTAACAGATCAATCAAAGCACTGCCCAGTCTTGCACCATCTTCATGATCACTGTTCAAGTCCACTGTCATGACTGTTGTCTCAATCATCTCACTGAAAGTTTCCCTCATTTTCACTGGTCCTCTATGTTACCAGATATGATATCCTTTTCTAGCAATTGACCTTTCCTAATGACATTTCCAAAATAAATCTGTCGAAGTCACGCCATCCTCATTTCTAAGGAACATTCTGTATTTCCCAAAGACTGATTTATTTATTCTTTTAGAAACCCACAGAATATATATAACTTGTTGCCATCAAGTCAATATCATAGCAGTAGAACTGCCCTATAGGGTCTCCAAGACTGTAAACCTTTACAGAAGCAGACTGCCACATCTTTCTTCCGCAGAGCGGCTGGTGGGTTTGAATGTTCAACCTTTCAGTTAGCAGCTCAGTACTTACCCATTGTACCACCAAGGCCTCTTGATGTGTGTGTGTGTATACACACACACACATATATACACACACACACACACAAGTATATAGATCCCAGAGTGGCACAAATAATTTACATTTGATTACTAACCTAAACGTTAGCTAGTTGGTTCATGCTTACTCAGTAGCATCACAGATGAAAAGAATTGAAGATCTGCTCAGTAAAGAGTAAAGGAAAGAAAATCTTATGGAGCAGGTCTAGTCTAACACATGAGATCGCCATGAGTCAGAGGCACCTCAATGGCTAGAAAGGTTTTTTTTTGTTGTTGTTGTTTTTTAAATTCCATATATGCACCCACCAGAAAGCATGCAAATGAAAATGTGCAACTTTTTACCATTTGAAATTTGACCAATAGGAACCTATTACCTGTTTGAAACTTATTAATCCACAATAATTACTTATTAATTGACATCCACTCCTCAGAAGGAAGATGGGGCAATCTACTTCTGTAGTGATACTGCCTCGGAAACCCAAGGAGGGGTCGCTATGAGTTGGGTCCGACTCAACAGCACATAACAACAACAATCGACATTTTTAAATGAATTTTTTAAAGAAAATTTCTTGATCCTCAACAATCAGCCCATAAAGGACTCGACAAACAAACAGCAGATTCAACCATCAGAGTAGCTGCATTTTAAAGAATAAAGGGTGTGTTACAGTAGATGAGGAAGCCAACATTTGCATAAAATACCTAACACAGTAACCACAAATTATGCCTATCTATTTATAGAAGCAAGTTCTGTCAGGTCATCAGCAAGACAATGGATGGTTTTTCAAGTTACAATTCTTGAATGTATTTTAGAATAATACAAAATCAAGCAAAATTATTCTGTAATTGACTTATCTCTAATTGACTAACTTCTCCACAATTAATCTGAATGAAATTAGTGTGGGCTTGTAGACCAAGATTTACACACACACACACACACAGCCTGTCCATCATAGCACGAAAGTGGTGCTTAGCCTGATGCTTCTTCGATGGACATCAGACTAAGGGAGGGAGGATAATTAAAAGTCATGGGGCTATAGTGGGCAGAACTTATCCTCACTCCTTTGGGTCAATCAATTAAACCTGTGGGTGTCCAGGCAGGCTAATAATCACATATCCTTCCCTATGAATATTCTTTAAATATTTGTTCTACATTTATTTAGAGGAGGGGCTGAGCCCCACAAAAGGCAAGAGCAAAAGAGTAGGCCCTGAGGACAGCATTCAGCTTCTCCTCTCTCATCCCAGCAATTCTGCTCTGACCTGAAACTCACATGACATAAATAAATAAATAACAACTTCCCCTCACTTTGAATGCAGTATAAAAAAACAAAAAGCAAACCCATTGCAATCAAGTTATATCAATCCTATAGGACAGAGGAGAAATGACCCATAGGGTTTCCAAGGCTGTAATCTTTACAGAAGCAGACTGACACATCTTTCTCCCATAGAGCAACTAGTGGATTTCAACTAGTAAGCACAGTTAGCGTTGAATGCTTAACCACTGTGCCATCAGGGCTCTAAATGCAGTAATGTTACTCTTATAGGCCCATTAGTGATGGGTGTTGAGGGTGATTGCGACCCCACTCTCACTTTAAGCAGCTTATTACTTTGTTGTTCCTCCTCCCCACAGTCAGGAGTCTCTCCTGATTGCCTAACATGTGTAGCACTTGCAAAATGCCCTCACTTTCCCTTTTGTGTATTGCCCATCCCATCTGTTTAATGTGTGTCTGTCCCCACCGGACTGCACTCCATCAGGAACCTGCCTGTCTGTCTTATTGTCGTGCTCCCACTGTGCCTGGTCTAGCAGGTGTACAATGAACTGGTTATTAAGTAAATGAGTATTTTTATACTGGGGACTAATCCCCTCTCTCTCAAATGGTTTGCTTCTCCAGTGAAGTGTTAAGCATTGCTGTGAAGAGCAAATAAAGTAAGCACTCAGTAGTGATTTATGAGCCCTAAAACACTGGACAGGAGCTCTGGTGGTGCTGTGGTTAAAGCACTGGGCTCCTAACCAAAAGGTCAGTGGTTTGAAGCTAGCAGCCGCTCTGTGGGAGAAAAGTGTGGCAGTCTGCTTCTATCAAGATTTACAGCCTTGGCATGTGAGTTAAACATTTACCTCAAGTAGACACACGCCCTGGAGAGAACAATCATGGGAGAAGGAAGGGCTGCTTATCCACAGGGAGATAGCTCAGGGTGCAGAAGAGTATGAAGGGATGGACACTGGGAGGAGGTAACTATGGGGAGGAAGTGGGAGGGGAGCTGCTGCATTGTAAATTTTGGTCAATGACATGAGACAATGTATATGTGAACTGCTGTATGAAAAGTGAATTTACTCTGTAAATCTTCACCCAAATCCTAAAAAAAAAAAAAAAAGTTAAGATTTACAGCCTTGGAAACCCTATGGGGCAGTTCTGCTCTATCCTATAGGGTCACTGTGAGTCAGAGCAGCAGTGGGTTTGGCTTGGGTTTGATTTTAATACACCAGACATATACAAAGCACATGAACAAGTGGCCTTAAAGGTGGCATTCTTAGTCCTTATCTTTATGTATTTATTTATTGTTTTGAAATGTTTTATTGTGATTTGGGTGAAGGTTTACAGAGCACATTAGTTTCCCATTCAACAATTCATTCACATTTGGTTTCATGACATTAGTTGCAATCCCCTCAATGTAATAGCACTCTTCCCAATTCCTCCCTGGGTTCCCCATTTCCATTCACCCATCATTCCTGCCTTCTGAGCTTTGTTTTGGGACAAATGCTGCCCTCTTGGTCTTGTACAGCTGACTGTTCTGAGAAGCACATTCCTCACAGGTGTCACTGCTCACTTCATAGGCCTGTCTGCTGTTTTGCTCCCCTTACTCCCCATATTCTTCCTTTCTGGAGAAGCACTAGAAATTTTACTTTCCCTATGGGAAAGCAAGATTCATGTGCTGAATTGTGCCCTCCACAGTCTACCTTTCTCTGCACTACCTTTAATGTGCCTGACACAGAGAAGATATGTAATATTGTTTGCTGAACATTGATAATAAACAAGCCAGTATTTAGGTGGATAGGGCACTTTAGGGGTGGGAGAGAGTGAAGGAAACATCAGTAGACCCATGTAAAAATCTCTAAGCAGGCTTTTCTTGGCTAGAATTCCCAATGTCTCCATCCTCCCACCCCACATCTCCATAGGATAGCAAGACATGTGAGACAGGAACTAGGATCCTGCCACACCCACCTTACACAAGCACTCAGCCTCCACAACCCAGAAGCCCACAAACCATATGTTAAGCAACCCACGTATACCAACAGAGTATCAAGGGACAAGGGGGTGATGGGCAGCGGTCTGCATAGCAAATCTATAGCTCTTCTCGCTTCTGGAGTACATATGGATGGTGTGAAGACAATATTTTCCCCTATGAAATAAATGCTTTATTTACCATGACAAAAACGGTGGGTGACTCACCATTCAAAGGCAACTAACAACAACAACATATTCAAAGAATTTGAAGACTGTCAGGAAAAAAAAAAAAAAAAACTTGAACTCCTGGACTTGCTATTTACCAGCTCTGTGGTCTTATCTGTTAAAATGGGGTTACAGATATCTTCCTCGTGGTGTTATTAAAAGGTTAAACGTACCAACATATGAGGAAAAACCTCAGCAGGATGCTTATTAACTATAGGTACTCAGTGCTTGTTCCCTGCATTTTCCTTTATAATAAGGAAATCATGTAAATATTAGCATCACAACTTATTAAACAAAAGACTCTTCATCAATATTCCTCCTCATGACAAAAGAAATCCTTCTTCTGCCAATACTCACTCCCTTTACCCTACCATCAATTCTACAGGAGTGTACTGCCCCACTTGGTCAGATGACTTGCTTTGGTCAATGAGACATTAATAAAAGAAATACATAAGGGGCTTGAATGTGTTTACTGAGTTGAGTTTGTCTACTTACATTTTTGCATTAGGAGTCGGTCCACTGGACAGCACATAAACACAACAACAACATAAGAACATGGGGAGCTCTGGTGGCATAGTGCCTAAGGCATTTGACTCCTAACCAGAACACTGGTGATTCAAACTCACCAGCCACTCCTCCAAAGGAAGACTGGGCAATCTACTTCCTGGTGATACTGCCTCAGAAACCCATGGAGGGATCAACTATGAGTACTAATCAACTCGAGGGCAGTGAGGGTTTTTTTTTTTTTTTTTGGTTTATAAGAACATAGCACAGGTAGACTGCAGCCCAAGGTAGAGATCTAGACTGAACATTCAAGTAGCAACCAAACTCAGCTAAACCCAGCCAAAATCAGCAGAGTCACCCCCAACCAAACTACAGATACATGAGGAGGAATAAATGAGTGCTGTTTTAAACTAGTCCTCATTTGGATAGATTTCAGCAAAGCTTCCATACTAAGACATACTGGGAAGAAGGATGGAGCCATCCACTTCTGAAAAAAATGGCCAGTGAAAACCTTACAAATAGCAGTGAAACACTGTCTGATATATTTCTGGAAAACTTTATGAATAGCCCTAAAACACTGTCTGATGTAGTGCCCAAAGATGAGCCCCTCAGGTTGGAAGGCACTACAAACTGAAGAGCTACCTCCTCAAAGTACAGTCAATCTTAGTGAAATGGATGGAGTAAAGCTTTTGGGACCTCCATTTGCTGATGGGGCATGACTCAAAATAGGAAGAAAGTGCTACAAACATCCATTAATAATTGGAACATGGAATACACAAAGACTAAATCTAGGAAAACTGGAAATTGTCAAAAATGAAATGGAATGCATAAAGATCGATATCCTAGGCATTGAAATGGACTGGTATTGGCCATTTTGAGTCAGATAATCATATGGTCTACTATGCTAGCAAGGACAAATTAAAGAGAAATGGAGTCACATTCATTATTAAAAGGAACATTTCAAGATCTATCCTGAAGTACAATTTGGTCAGTGATAGGATAATATCCATATGCCTACAAGGAAGACCTGGTAGCATAGTTCCTAAAGCACTTGACTGCTAACCAGAAAGCTGGTGGTTCAAACCCACCAGCCACTACTCATAAGGAAGGTTGGGCAATCTACTTCCGTAGTGATACCGCCTCGGAAACCCAATGAGGGATCGCTATGAGTTGAGTCCAACACTACAGCACATAACAAGAAGGAAGACCAGTTAATACTACTATTATTTAAATTTATGAACCAACCACTAAAGCTAAAGAATAAGAAGCTGAATATTTTTACCAAGTTCTGCAGTCTGAAATTGATCAAATATTCAATTAAAGTGTACTGATAACTACTGGTGAAAGGAATTGCAAAAGTTGGAAACGAAGAATCATCAATAGTTGGAAAATATGGCCTTGATGACACCAGAGATTACATGATAGAATTCTTCAAGAACAACTTATTCACTACAAATACCTTTTTTCAACAATATAAACAGCAGCTATACACATGGACTTCACCAGATAGAATACACAAAAATCAGATCAACTACATCTGTGGAAAGAGGTGATGGAGAAGCGCAATATCTTAAGCCAAGACAAGGCAAGGAGCTGACTGTGGAAAAGACCATCAACTGTTCCTATGCAAGTTCAAGGTGAAGCTGAAGACAATTAAATCAAGTCCATGAGAGTATATGACTTTGATTATATTCCACCTGAATTTAGAGACCATCTGAAAAATACATCTGACACACTGAACACCAATGACCAACAACCAGATGAGCTTTAAGATGACATCAAGAAAATCATACATGAAAAAAGCAATAGGTCATTAAAAAGACAAGAAAGGAAGAAAAGACCAAAGTGGATGTCAGAAGAGACTCTGAAACTTGCTCTTGAACAGAGAGTAACTAAAGTGAATAGAAGAGATGATGACATAAGAGCTGAACAGAAGATTTCAAAGGGAAGCTTGAGAAGATAAAGTAGAGTCGCGGTGTAGTAAATTACTTAGTATGGCTTTTCTACCCATAAGTCTTTGTAAACTCCGAGGTGAGATTTGCCATGAGCAACTGAGGAGCTCCTGATGGCTAAAATTGTCCATTGGGGTACTTCTGTTGGGAGTGGTACTAAACAATGTTCTGGGAGGTTCCTGTTCTCTTTCAGGTGTTTAGAATTCTGATGTCCTGATTGGCTAGTTTGGCCATTCTGCCGGGCTCAAAAGGAGCCCTCCTAGAGGCAGAACTCTCTCTCTGACTGCTGGCTGAGGAAGACGTGCTGCTGAAAGAGACACACGCTCCTGAAAGAGACACACACTGCTGGGAAAGAGACGCAAGAGTCACGCATTTTGAGTGAAACACCGAGGGACACGCACTGTTGGGAGAGAGACTATGAGAGACTATTAGGAGAGAGACTGTGGGCTGGGAGGGAGACTGAGCATTTTTCCTGAACTTGAATTGTAGCCTGGTGCTTTCCTAATAAACCCTGTCATCTGTGAGTTCTGTGTGGCCACTGCAGCAAATTATTGGACCCAGGAGAGAGGTGGTTGATGCTTTGGGAGGAATGGTTGGTGAAAGGCCTGAAGGGAGGCAGCATGTCTGGCCTTGTAGGAATAGGCCTTGGGTTACTGATGGTGATTCTGTCTTCCTCTTGTGCAGTTAGAGGAGGTCAGGAAATGTGGCCTCCCTGCCCTTTTTGCAAGAGTATTACAATGAGTTGCACATAGACCTGGGGTTAGAAAACCAAAAGGGAAGAGCATGCTTGGCATTTCTCAAGCCAAAAGAACTGGAGAAAAAATTTAAGCTGCAAGTTGTAATAATGACAGATTCTATGGGCAAAATATTGAACAATGCAGGGAGCATCAAAAGAAGATGGAAGGAATAAAGAGAGTTACTGTACCAAAAAGAACTGGTCAATATTCAACCATTTCAGGATGTAGTATATGATCAAGAACCAATGGGGGACTTCCAGTAAGATGGAGGAATAGGCAGACAAGAAACACAGAACCTCTTCAACAAAGAAAAGAAAAACCAATTGACACAGATAAAGAAGATAATCCTGGAACCTTGAGCTTTGAAAGGAACTATACAGATAAGGCACCAACTAGTAGAAAAACCTGAATGAAAACAGTGAGTACAGAGATGGTCGGAGCTGTGGACTGTCAGCTACTCTGACAAGACCAACAGTATGAATATTTCCAAGTGGTGCTGGGACCTGAGAATTGACCTAAATATCAATCCCGGTCACCAAGGTCTACAGGGACAACTGCTCTATTGGCCCATGACTAGGAAGGGAAACAGCAAGGAGGGAGACAACCGAGCTGTGGACTCTCTGCTGTCCAGAGGGTGCAGCCATTTTGATTGTTTACACTGGGCAGCCATTTCGAATATTTAAAGTGACCAAGGGCGCAGCCATTTTGAATGTTTACTAGTGGTGGCCATTTTGGATTTTAAAGTGATACCATTCTCATTCAGATTCCAGGGACCTGAGAACAGGCTCTGTTTACCAGGGTTGGCAAGGACATATGAGAGGCTGACAAAGGAAAGGAAACAGGTGGTGAGTGTATAAGTGCTACCAACTAGTGAATAGAGGAGCACAGCACAGTAGATAACATATAAACAAAACAAAGAAAACGAAAATTGTGGGCAAGTCACTCCAACATATAATCAACAATTAAATATAAACACAAAAATGTCACATTGCCTCAGAGACAACAGAGCATTACCGTCCACACAAAGAAGCAAGATAAAGCAGGAGAAACAAGGGACCAGGATACAGACCCAAAACACATCCCTGAGGAACACGCAGCATTGGAACTCCCCGATAAGGAATTCAAAAGAAATATATTTAAGTATCCTCAAAGGCCTGAGAGACATATCAAGGAAAACACAGACAAAACCCTAGAAGAATTTTGGAAGAAAATACAAGAACAAAATGACAAAATAAATGAAAAATTAGAAATGATTCTAAA
>NW_006921729.1:6317359-6325384 GCF_000298275.1 Orycteropus afer afer
TGAACATTTACCTCAAGTAGATACACTCCTTGGAGAGAACAATCATGGGAGAAAGAAGGGCTGCTTATGCACACGGAGACAGCTCAGGGGGCAGGAGTGTATGGAGGGATGGACACTGGAAAGAGGTAACTATGGGGAGGAAATGGGAGGGGTACTGTTGCATTGTGGTAAACTGTGGTCAATGACATGAGACAAAGGATATGTGAACTGCTGTATGGAAAGTGAATTTGCACTGTAAATCTTCACCCAAATCACAATAAAAAATAAAAAATAAAAAGAAAGGAATAACCTGTGACATGCAGACGACACAATCTTCTTTGATGAAAGTGAAGAAGATTTCAAGCACCTACTGATGAAGATCAAAGAGTATAGACTTTGGTATGGATTACACCTCAACATAATGAAGGAAAAAAAAATCCTCAACTAATAAGCAACATCACGATAAATGGAGAAAAAATTGAAGTTGTCAGGCATTTCATTTTACTTAGATCCGCAATCAATACCCATGGAAACAACAGTCAAGAAATTAGATGATGTATTGTACTGGGCAAGTCTGCAAATACTCTTTTAAGTATTAAGAAACAAAGATGTCATTTTGAAAACTAAGGTGAGCTTGACCCAAGAAATGGTATTTTCAATTGCCTCACATGCATGTGAAAGCTGGACAATGAATAAGGATGACTGAAAAAGAGTTGATGCCTTTGAATTGTGCTATTGGCAAAGAATACTGAAAATACCATGAACTCCCAGAAGAACAAACAAATACATCTTGGAAGCAGTGCAGGTGGAAGTGCCCCTTAAAAGTGAAAATGGCCAGACTTCATCTCACCTTCTTTGGGCATGTTGTCAGAAGGGAACATTCCCTGGAGAAGAATATCATGCTTGGTAATGTGGAGGGTCAGCAAAAAAGGGGAAGACATTTAATGACATGGTTTGACACAGGGGCTACAACAAGGGGCTCAAGCATAGCAAGGACTGTGAGGATGGCACAAGACTGAGCAGTGTTTTTTTTCTGTTGTACCTGGGGTTGCTATGAGTCAGAGCTGACTCAATAGGACCTAACAACAACAGCAACAAATTCTTTTCCTCATACTATCTGTTTTGCCCCTTTCAGATTTTGGTGTTTTTTCTCTCTACGCTTCTCTTATTTATTTTTTCCCTTTCATTTTTTTTGTTGTTGTTGTTCATGTCTTTATTTTTTATTTCATGGCAATGTTTTTATTTCTTTGTTGTACTTGGCAGGAGACAGCAAACATGTCTGCAAAACTGAATCACATCCGCATCTCCTACAGCCCCACCCTGTGGTGAGGTCCACCATCTGCTTCTGCACCAACTGATCAATGATCAACAACAACTCATACCAGCCCAACTTGCCCTCAACTGTTCTACGTGAAAAGCTAAGAGAGATCTGTGCACACATTCTCATCCAATATCACACCGACCAGGTCGTGAGTGCCTAAGTGTTGCCAACTAGAGAATAGAGAAGCACATAGCCTGCTTACTCAGATATATTAAAACAAAATAAACAAAAATTCTTGGGCAAACCACACCAACATACAATCACCAATTATATATAAATGCAATGGTGTCACAATGTCTCAGAAACAACTGACCACCTGTCCACACAAAATAGCAAGATAAAGTAGTACCAGCAAGGGATCAGGACACAGATCCAGAAATCCGCCCTGAGGAAGGAGGAGCATTGGAATGCCTGAATATGGAATCCAAAATATGAATATTTATATACCTTCAATGTCTTCAGAGACAGATTAAGGAAAACACAAAATGAAGGAAAATGCAGATAAAACTCTAGAAAAATCTAGAAAAACTATGCAAGATCAAACTGACAAAATGAAAAATTAGAAACAATGCCAAACATCAAATAGAAATCAGAAAGTTAATACTAAAGTTTCAGAAATAAATAACACATAGAATTGATAAAGGAGTAGCACTGAATCAATGGAAGACAGAATTAGTGAGACTGAAGACAAATACCACCATCAGAAAAAAAGATCAAAACAAAAAAAAGCCTAAGATTCATGTGACATACCATCAAGAGGAATAAACTACATGTAAACTGGAATTCCAGAACAGGAAGAGGCAAATAAAACCACAGAAAAAATTGTTGAAGATTTGTTGGAAGAGAATTTCCATAATATAATGAAAGATGAGAAGATATCCATTCAACTTCAACAAACTCAAAACAAGATAGACCCCAAAAGAAAATTACCAAGACATACCATAATCAAACATTCCAAACCCAAAGACAAAGAAAGAATCCTGAGAACTACTGTTGTTAGGTGCCATCGAGTCATCTTCGACTCATAGTGACCCTATGCACAGCAGAATGTAACACCGCCAGGTCCTGCACCAGCTCCTCGATCCCTGCTATACTTGAACCCTTCGTCACAACCACTGTGTCAATCCAGCTTGTTGAAGGCCTTCCCCTCTTTTGTGGACCCTCTACCTTACAAAGCATGGCATCCTTTTCCAGGGAATGGTCCCTTCTGATAACATGACCAAAGTATGTAAGATGAAGTCTGGCCATTCTCGCTTCCAAGAGCATTCTGGCTGTGTTTCCTCCAGGACAGATTTGTCAGTTCTTTTAGCAGTCCATGGCACTCTCAAGCATTCTTTACCAGCACCACAACTCAAAAGCATCAATTCTTCTTCGGTCTTCCTTATTCATTGTCCAGCTCTCACATGCATATGAGGCAACTGAAAACATCATGGCTTGTGTCAGATGCACCCTAGTCCTCAAGGAGACATCTTTGTTCTTCAGCACTTGAAAGAGGTCTTTTGCAGCTGACATGCCCAGTGCTGTATGTCGTCTGAGGTCCTGACTGCTGCTTTCATTGGCATCCATTGTAGAACCAAGCAATGTGAAGTCTTTGACAACCTCAATCTTTTCTCCATTTATCATGATGCTGCTTATAAGTCCAGTTGTATCTTTCTTTATAGTGAGATGTAATCCATACTGCAGACTGTATTCTTCAATCATAGTAAGTGCTTCAAGTCATCCTCACTTTCAGCATGCAAAGTTGTGCCATCAGCATGTCACAGGGTGTTAATGATTCTTCCTCCAATCTTGATGCCACATTCTTCTTCACATAGTCCAGCTTCTCAGATTATTTGCTCAGCATATAGATTGAATAAGTCTGATGAAAGGACACAACCCTGATGCACTACTCTGTTCTTGACTCTAAATCATGCAGTGTCCCCTTGTTCCATTCAAACGACAGCCTCCTGGTCTATGCACAGGTTCCTCATGAGTACAATTAAGTGTTCTGGAATTCCCTTTCATCTCAATGGTATCCACAATTTGTTATGATCCACACAATCAAATGCTTTTGCATAGTCGATAAAATACAAGTAAACATCTATCTGGAATTCTTTGCTTTGAGCCAAGATCCATCTTACATCAGTAATGCTATCCCTTGTTCCACATCCTCTTCTGAGTCTGGCTTGCACCTCTGGAAGTTCTCTGTCAATATACTGCTGCAATCGTTTTTGAATTATCTCCAGTAAGATTTTAGTTACATGCGATATTAATGATATTGTTCGATAATTTCCACATTCTTCAGGATCACCTTTCTTTGAAATGGGTGCAAATATGGATCTCTTCCAGTCAGTCAGTGTTCTGGTTACCTAGTGCTACTCTGACAAGAATATACCACAAATGGGACAGCTTTAACAAATAAGAGTTTATTCTCTCATAGTTTGGAAGCTTTAAGCCCAAGTTCAAAGTGCCAGGTTCTAGGGGCTGGGTGAAAGCCCCTCAACCTTGGGGTTCAGCTCTGCCTTCTGCTCCCAGCCCACTGGAGCTGGGGCTTTTCTTCACTCAGACAGCTGCTGGCTGCTGAGACTGACAAACCTAAGGTTGACAAGTAAACAGGCACAGTCCGGATGTTACCAAACAACATGGCAGGGCATTAATTTAAGTCCATTAAAAGTTCCAAGGTCAGCAGAGCATGGCAGGCTGCTGAACAAAGACTCAGCCACATCCAGGGTTCAAGCATGCCATAAGCTAGAGACTATCCCCAAGGCTTCTGCTTATATACAGGAAGTGGACCACATCCCAAAGGCAGCTACTCAGCTGCTTGTGGTACATCCCACCATGGAGTTGACTGCCAGTCTCATCATAGAGAATAACTACCACCAGCTGCCCAGCCACTCAACCAGGCCCAGCCAAGTTGACATACAAATTTAACTATCACAACTGGCCAGGTAGCTGTCTTCTAAATCTCTTGGCATAGCTGAGTGAGTGCCTCCAGTGGCACATCTGTTTGTTGAAACATCTCAATGGGGTATTCTGTCAATTCCTGAAGGCTTGTTCTTTGGCAATTGTTTCAGTGCAGCAATACTGAAGATATTGAAGTGCAGATATTGAAGGATATTCTTCCTTCAATATCATTGATTCTTGATCATATGCCACCTCCTGAAATGGATAAAGATGAACATCAACCAGTTCTTTTTGGTATAGTGACTCTGTGTATTTCTTCCATCCTCTTTTGATGCTTTCTGCATCATTCAATACTTTGCCCATAGAATCTTTCAATATTGCAACTCAAGGCTTAATTTTTTCCCTCAGTTCCTTCAGCTTGAGAAATTCTCAGTGTGTTCTTCCCTTTTGGGTTTCTAACTCCAAGTCTTTGCACATTTCATTAAAGCAATTGGCTTTGTCTCCTTTAGCTGCTCTTTGAAATCTTTTGTTCAGCTCTTTTATCTTGTCAGTTCTTCCATTTGCTTTGGCTACTCTCTGCTCAGGGGCAAGCTTCAGAGTCTCCTCTGTCATCCATTTTGTTTTTTTCTTTTTTTTCTCATCTTTTTAATGACCTCTTGCTTTCTTCATGGATGATGTTCTTGATGTCATCCCATAATTCTACTGGTTTTTGGTCACTGGTGTTCAAAGCATCGAATCTATTCTTTAGATGGTCTGAAGTCAGGAGGGATATATTTAAGGTCATATGTTGGCTCTCGTGGACTTGTTTTAATTGTGTTCAACTTCAAGTTGAACTTTCATGTGATCAGTTGATGGTCTGTTTCACAATCAGCTCCTGGTCTTGTTTTGGCTGAAGATACTGAGCTTTTCCATCACCTCTTACCACAGATGTAATCAATCTGATTCCTGTGTATTCCATCTGGAAAAATCCATGTGTATAGATGCCATTTGTGTTGTTGAAAAATGGTATTTGCTATGAATAAGTCATTGGTCTTGCCAAATTCTATCATGCGATCTCCAGCATTATTTCTGTCACCAAGGCCAAATTTTCCAACTACCGATGATTCTTCTTTGTTTCCAACTTTTGCATTCCAATCATCAGTGATAATTAACATGTCTTGATTGCACCTTTGGTCAATTTCAGACTGCAGAAGTTGATAAAAATTCTTCAATTTTCTTATCTTTGGCTTTGGTGCATAAATTTGCATAATAGTTGTATTAACTGTATTAACTGGTCTTCTTGTAGGCATATAGATATTATCCTATCACTGACAGCACTGTACTTCAGGATAGATCTTGAAACATCCTTTGTGATGATGAATGTCATGCCATTCCTCTTCAAAATGTCATTCCCAGTATAGTAGATCAAATGGCTGTCTAATTCAAAATGGCCAAAACCAGTCCACTTCAGCTCACTAATGCCTAGGGTATGAATCTTTATATATTCCATTTCATTTTTGATAACTTCCAATTTTCCTAGATTCATACTTTGTACATTCCATGTTCTAATTATTAATGGATGTCTGCAGCTGTTTCTCCTCAATTTGAGTAATATCACGTCAGCAAATGGAGGTCTTGAAAGCTTTACTTTATCCATATCATAAGGTTGGTTCTACTCTGATGATGCAGCACTTTCCCAGTCTTATTTTGAGAGCCTTCCAACCTAAGTGGCTCGTCATCCTGCACTGTATCAGACAGTGTTTCCAGGCTATTCATACAGTTGCTGAGTAATGTAACAGACAGTGTTTCTCTGCTATTCATAAGGTTTTCCTGGCCAATTTTTTGAGAAGTGGGTGGCCTCCTCCTTCTTCCTAGTCTGTCTCAGTCTGCAAGCCTCACCAAAACCTGTGCACCACATGCAACCCAGTGGCATTTGAAACACCAGTGGTACAGCCTCAAGCCTCACAGCAACACGCCACCAGAGGATGACAAACCAACAGACAAGTTTGTCCCTTAGCTGTTCGAAACCTCTCTGATCCTGACAGCAGCATAGGAAAAATGAAAAGTTACCTATAAAGGCAACCAATAAGACTAAGTTCTGATTTCTCAGCAGAAACCATGCAGGTGAGAAGGCAGTACAAAACCTTGAAAGAAAAAAAAAATGCCAACCAATAATTATTTACTCAGCAAACTTATATCTAAAATATGATGGTGAAATTAGGACATTTCCAGATAAACAGAAATTAAGGGAATTTGTTGAAACCAGATGAGCCTTACAATATATGCCAACGGAAGTCCTTCAGATAGAGAACCAAGAACAGGAGACAACATCTGATGATTAGCATACAGGATGACATAACCCAGTCACAAAGCCAGATATAGAAGTATCCAAAGTAAAATAAACTCACAAAATTGTAAACAAGGAACCAGAGACATCAATTGGTAAATGAGGACTATTACAAACCAAAAAAGAGTGAATAAATAGTGTAGGTGCAGTAATTCTAAATGCTGAAGAAGTCCAGACAATTGAGAGATAGAACAGACTGTTCTAAACATGGAAAGAAAATAATAAATCAAGGGATAACCTCCAAGAAAAATAATAAACCGTGACATCAAAATAAAAAAGACAAGAACAAAGATTTAGTAAATACTAAAACAATAGCAACAAAGGAGATGATAGCATGATTCATAAACAAAATGAGCTCCATATAGAAAATTATAAGGAACAAAAATCAGCAACACCACGAAAAAAACATACTGAAATGACAGCAACAAACTCATACTTGTCAGTAATTACACTGAATGTCAATGGATTAAATGCTCCACTCAACAGATGGAAAGTTGCAGACTGGATAAGGAAACATGACCCATCAATATGCTGTCTCCAAGAGACTCACCTTAGAAACAAACAAAAAAAAGAGACTAAAAACAAAGGTTGAAAACAGCTACATCAAACAAATGGCAATCATAAAGGAGCAGGAATGGGAATATTAATTTCAGATAAAAATTGACTTTAAGAGAAAAACCACCATAAGATACAAGGATGGACATTATATAATGATTAAAAGATCAATTAAACAACAGAATGCAACCATAATAAAAATGTACACACCCAACAAAAGAGCCCCAAAATACATAAATTAGACTTTAACAGAATTGAAAAGACAAATAGTTAGCTCTACAGTAATAATAGGAAACTTTAATACACCACTTTCAAACACAGAACAACTAGAAAGAAATTCCAAGACACAGAAGAACTAAATAACACAATCCACCGACTTGACCTTATGGCCATCTACAGAGCATTTCATACAATAACAGCACAATATACATTCTTTTCCAGCACACATGGAACATTCTCCAGGATAGACCATATGTTAGTCCACAAAGCAAGCCTCAATCAATTTAAAAACACTGAAATAAGACAAAGCACATTCTCAGATCATAATGTTATAAAATTAGAAATCCACAACAGGAAGATCAATGGAAAAAGAGTAAACACATGAAAACTGAATAATATCCTCCTTTAAAACTACTGGGCAATAGAAAAAATTAAAAAAAAAAAAACTTAAAAACTTCCTTGAATCAAACAAGAATGAAAACATAACATACCAAAATCTTTGGGACACAGTAAAAGCAGTGTGATCAGAGGGCACGTTCTAGCAATAAATGCACATGTCAAAAAAAGAAGGAAGAACCAAAATCAATACCTTAACCCAACACTTCCCACAGTTAGAAAAAGAGCAGTAAGAAAAAGTCTGCACTCTCCACAATGGGCCTATAAGTTCATGTGAATGATCAGAATTCCCAGGTGTATAGTAGAGCTGACAAGGGGCAAGGTTATGGTCATTGCTTGGTCACAG
>NW_006921729.1:6326080-6338762 GCF_000298275.1 Orycteropus afer afer
AAAAAAAAAAAAAAAAAAGTCTGCACTCTCCAGAAGAAAGGAAATAAAGATCAGAGCAGAAATAAATGAAGCAGGAAACAGAAAAAGTTAAAAATAAATAAATAAATAAGACTAGAAGCTGGTTCTTCAAAAAGATTAACAAAATTGATAAGCTACTTGCAAATTTAACTAAGGAAAAGAAAGATAAGATGGAAATAACATGAATGAATGAATGAAATGGATGACATGACAACAGATCCAATTGAAATAAAAAAAGGGTAACAGAATACTATTAATAACTGTACTTCAACAAATTAAAAAACCTAGAACAAATGGGCAGATTTCTAGAAACATACTGCTACCTAAACTAACATAGACTAAAATAGAAAATGTGGACAGACCCATAACAAAAAAAAGATACTGAACAGGTCACAAAAAGAAACTCCCCACAAAAAAATGTCCTGGCCCAGACAGTTTCACTGGAGAATTCTACCAAATATTCAGAGAAGAGCTGACACCTATCCTACTCAAACTATTCAAGAAATAGAAAATGATGGAATACTCCCAAATTCACTTTACTAAGCAAGCATAACTCTGATACCAAAACCAAGCAAAAATACCACTAAAAAGGAAAACTACAGACCAATATCCCTCAAGAATATATATGCAAAAATCATCCCTGAAAAAAAAAAAAAAAGTAACCAATAGAATCTAACATTCTATTTAAGAAAGAATACACCATGAGAATAGAAGGACTGTGTATGCACAGAGAGACAACTTGGGGGCCAGGAGTGCATGGGAGGGGAGGACACAGGGAAGAGATGGCTATGGGGAGGAAGTGGGAGGAGAGCTGTTACGTTGTGGGAGATTACAGTCAGTGTCATGAGACAAAGTGTATGTGAACTGCCATATGAAACATGAATTTGCTCTGTAAACTTTGACCCAAATCACAATTTAAAAAAAAAAAAAAATGGGATTCATACCAAGTACACAAGGATGGTTCAACATCAGAAAAACAATCAACATGATCCATGACATAAGTAAAGTAAAGGAAATGAACCACATAATCATATCAATCAATGCAGAAAAGGCATGTGATAAAACCCAACATCAATTCCTGATTAAAAAAAAAAAAAAAAAAACTCTCAGCAAAATAGGAATAGAAGGGACATTCCTCAACATAATAAAGGACATCTATGCAAAACCAACAGCCAACATTATTCTCAATGCAGAGAGAATGAAACCATTTGCCTTGTGAACGGGAACCAGACAAAAATGCCCTCTATCACCACTTCTATTCAACATTGTACTGGAAGTCCTGGCCAGGGCAATAAGGCATGAAAGAGAAATAAAAGGAAACCATATTGGTAAGGAAGAAGTAAAACTATCCATATTTGCTGATAATATGATCCTATATACAGAAAACCCCCAAAGACTCAGCAAGAAAACTACTGGAACTTATTGAAAGACTTAGCATAGTGGCAGGATACAAGATCAACATACAAAAATCAGTTGGATTCCTCGACATCAGCAGAGATCTCTGAAAAGGAAATAAGGAAATCAATACCATTTAAAATAGCTACCAAAAAGATAAAATACTTGGGAATTTTTTTTTTTTTTTTTTTTTTACCAGGACCAAAAAAGACCTATACAAAGAAAACTACAAAACACCACTTCAAGAATCTATAAGAGATCTACATAAATGGAAGAACATACCATGCTCATGAATAGGAAAAGTGAACATTGTGAAAATGTCAATACTACCCAAAGCAATCTACACATGCAATGCAATCCCAATCCAGATTCCATCAACATTCTTTAAGGACATGGAAAACCCAATCACTAATTTTATATTGAAAGGAAAGAGACCTCAGATAAACAAAGCACAAAGAAGAACAACAAAGTAAGAAGTCTCACATTCTATGATGTCAAAAGCTACTACACAGCCACAAAAGTCAAGATAGCCTGGTATTGGTATAACAACAGATACATAGACAAGTGGAACAGAATTGAGGACTCAGAAATAGATCCATCCACCTATGATCAGCTCATCTTTGACAAAGGACCAAAAAGCTATTGAACGAGGAAGAGACAGTCTCTTCATGAAATGGTGCTGGCAGGGAAGAGGTAACTATGAGGAGGAAGTGGGAGGGGAGCTGTTGCATTGTGGTAAATTGTAGTAAATGTCATGAGACAAAGTATATGTGAACTGCTGTATGGAAAGTGAATTTGCTTTGTAAATTTTCACCCAAATCACAATTTAAAATAATAATAATAATAAATAGTGCTGGTAAAACTGGATATCCATTTGCAAAAAAATGAAACAAGATCCAAACTTCATACCACACACAAAACTAACTCCAGATGGATCAAAGACTTAAATGTGAAACTTAAAACTATAAAGTTCAACAAAGCAAAAATAGGGGCAAACCTAGGGCCTCTAATTTATGGCATAGACTATCAAGCATAACCAAAAATTCACAGTTGAAGATAAACTAGGTGATTGGGACCTTCTAAAATTAAAGTTTTATGTGCACAAAAGACATCTCAAAATGAGTCAAAAGAGAACCTACAGATTGGGGAAAAAATATTTGGCAACAACATATATGACAAGGGACTTATCTCTAAAATTCATAGCAAACTCTAACACTTCCACATCAGAAAGGTAAACAATCCAATCAAAAAATAGGTGAAAGACATGAACAGACACTTCACCAAAGCAGATAGTCAGACGGCAAACAAACACATGAAGAAATGTTCGCCCTCATTAGTCATTGTTGTTGTTGTTGTTATGTGCTGTGGAGTCGGATCTGACTCATAGCGACCCCTCCTTGGGTTTCTGAGGCAGTATCACTATGGAAGTAGATTGCCCAACCTTCCTTCCAAGGAGTGGCTGGTGAGTTTGAACTGCCAGCCTTCTGGTTAGCAGTTAAGTACCTTAGGCACTACGCTTCCAGAGCTCCCCATTAGTTATTAGAGAGATGCAAATCAAAAACAAGATACCATCTGGCCCCAGCACTAATAGCAAAATTCAACAAGACAGAAAATAACAAATTCTGATGAGGATGTGCAAAGACTGGGACTCTCATACAGTGCTGGAGGGACTGTAAAATGACACAACCACTGTGGAAATCTGTATGATGATTCCTTAAAAAAGTTGGAAGTAGAAATACCATTTGATCCAGCAATCCCATTATTATGTATATCTCCTAAAGAAATAAGAGCCAGGGCATGAAAAGATATATGAACACCCATGTTCACTGCAGCACTATTAACAATAGCAAAGAGATGGAAACAACCTAAGTGCCCATCAACTGAAGAATGGATAACCAAACTATGGTATGTGCACACAATGGAAAACTATGCAACACTAAAGAATAATGTAGAATCCACAAAACACCACATAATGTGGATGAACTTGGAGGACATAATGTTGAATGTAATAAGTCAATCACAGAAAGACTTATATTGTATTAGTCCACTATTACAAAAAGTCAAGGAAAGGTTCATATATGAAAGGAAGCTTTCTTTGTTGGCTATCAGGGATGGGAGGGAAGGAGAGGAAAAATTGCTAAATAGGTAATAAAAAAGTATAGATTTGGGTGAAGGAAAAGGTGATATACCAAGAGTGAGTGACCAACACAATAACACTAAGGAAAAGGAAGACAAAGAGAGGTACACAATAGATACAGACAACAAAAACACTTCTCCATACATAATACTGCATTATCAGTTATAACAAACATTAATCTACATGTAAATAGATGGGTAGACTGATCAGGTATGTACAAGTGAAAAAGAAATATACCCGACCATATATAAGGTTGTTGTTGTTATGTGTCGTCAAGTCGGCCCCAACTCATAGCGACCCCTCCTTGGGTTTCCGAGGCAGTATCACTACGGAAGTAGGATTGCCCAACCTTCCTTCCGAGGAGTGGCTGGTGGGTTTGAACCGCCAGCCTTCTGGTTAGCAGTCAAGTGCTTTAGCCACTATGCTACCAGAGCTCCTATATATAAGGTTAGCAAACACTATTTCTACGTACATATTTGTATGCACTATAAGGATGTCCATAATAATAGAATTCTCTCTCTGCCACTGAGTTGATTCCAACTCATAGTGACCCTCCATTGGGTTTCTGAGCCAGTAAATCTTTATGGAAATAAATCGTCCCTCTTCCTTCCATGGACTAGCTGGTGTGTTTAAACCATCAACCTTCTGCTTAGCAGTCAAATGCCTTAGGCACTGTACCACCAGAGTTCTTTTATAAATAAAACTAACAGGGGACAAAGTTATGATAACTTCTTAGCCACAGCCAACTATACTGAGAGAGTGGTTGTTGGAACTGTGAGCTCGGGACCCTGGCTGCAAGGGACATCAAGCTCAATTAGCATAACATACTACACAAAAATATCATTCTACATCTTACTCTGGTGAGTAGTGACTGTGGTCTTAAAAGCTTGCAAGTGGCCATCTAGATATAACAATTGGTCTCTCTTCATCTGGAGCAAGGAAGAATGAAGAAAACCAAAGATACTTGGAGACAATTAGCCCAAGGGACTAGTGGACAATGCCAACCTCAGCCTATAGGACCATGAGAACAGTAGAACTAGATGGTGCCCAGCTACCACTGTCAGCCACTTGGAAAGGATCAGTGCAGGAGATCCTGGATAGAATGGGAGAATGATGTGGAACAAAACACAAAATCATAAAAAAGACCATGCTTACTGGTCTGATAGAGCCTGGTGAAATCCCTGAGACTATGGTCCATAGTTGCCCTTCAGGCCTGGAATTGAACTCACTCTCATGGCTTCTAGCCAAAACAACAGACAGGCATATAGGGTGAACATTTACACCAGGTAGATAAACTCCTTAGATCAATCATGGGAGATCACAAAGACAGTATTTGTACAGGGAGATAGCTCAGCAGGCAGGAATGCACAGGAAAAAAGGACAAAAGGAAGAGGTAACTACAGGGAGGAAGTTGGAAGAGAGCTGTTACTTTGTGTGGATTGCAGTCAATGTCATGAAACAAAATGTATATGAACTGCTATATGGAAAATGAATTTGCTCTGTAAACTTTCCCCAAAAATCACAATAAACTTTTTTTTATAGTTATTCAAAAGAGTTATTCAAGAGTAAATAAATAAATACAGAACTGTAAACAGGGAACCAGAGACAGCAATTAGTAAATGAAGACAACTACAAACCAAAAAGAGGGAACAAAAAGTCTAAGTACAGAACTTCCAAATGGAGAGGAAGTCAAGACAATTGCAATACAGAACAGACTATTCTAAACTTGGAAACAAATTACAGGGGTACATCAAAGAAAAATAATAAACCTTCACATTAAACTAAAAAAGAGGAGAGGCACAAATATTTAGCAAATACTAAAACAACAGCAATGAAGGAAATGATGACAAAATTCATAAATAAAATGAGCTCAGCATAGACAGTATATGGAACAAAGAAACTGGCAATACCACACACACAAAAAAATAACAAAATGACAATAATAAATTCATACCTATTAATAATTACACTGGATATAAATAGATTAAATGCACCACTCAAGAAACTGAGAGTTGCAAAATGGGTAAGAAAACATGACCCAGCACTATGCTGTTTACGTGAGACCCACCAAAGATGCAAAAGACAAAAATAGACTGAAAATAATACTATCAACCAACTTGACCTTACAGACATGCACAGAACACTTCACCCAACAACAGCACAGCATACATTCTTTTCCACTGCATGTGGAACATTCTCCAGACTAGACCATGTGTCAGGTCACAAAACAAGTTTCAGTAAATTTAAAAACACTGAAATACTGCAACACGTTTCCCCAGATCACGATGCGATAAAATAAGAAATCAACAATAGGAAGATCAAGGGGGGGAAAAAGAAGCAAACACAGGAAAACTGAGTAACACTCTACTTAAAAACTACTGGGGAAGAGAAGAAATAAAAAATGAAAATAAAAGATTCCTTGACTCAAACAAGAAGGAAAACGGAACATAGAAAAATGGTTGTGACACAGCAGAAATAGTGATCAGAGTGAAATTTAAACCAATAAATGAACATATCAAAAAATAATAAAGAGCCAAAATCAATACCTTAACCCAACATCTCCAAAAATTAGAAAAAGCTCAGCCAAAAAAAAAAAAAAGCCTACAGTCACAAGGAAAGAAAAAATAAAACAAATCAACAAGATTAGAAGTTAGTTCCTTCAAAAGATTAATAAAATCAACAAGCTACTGCCAAATTTAACAAAGAAGAAGAAGGACAATATGGAAATAATACAAATGAGAAATGAAATGAGAGACATCACAACAGAACCAATCAAAATAAAAAGCATAGTTGTTGTTGTTGTTGTTGTTATGTGCCATCGAGTCGGCCCCGACTCATAGCGACCCCTCCTTGGGTTTCCGAGGCAGTATCACTACGGAAGTAGGATTGCCCAACCTTCCTTCCGAGGAGTGGCTGGTGGGTTTGAACCGCCAGCCTTCTGGTTAGCAGTCAAGTAGCAGGATACTATAAAGAACTACAACAAATCTTAAAATGTAGAAGAAATGGACAGATTTCTACAAACACTCTACCTACTTAAGCTAACACACACTGAAGTAGAAAATTTGAACAGTTTCATAACAAAAGAAGAAATTCAACAGGTCATAAAAAATTTACCAAAAAAAAAAAAAGTTCTGGTCCAAACAACTTCACTGGAGAATTCTACTAAACATTCAAAGAAGAACTGACACTAATTATTCCAGAGCATAGAAAAGGATGGGATACTCCCAAATTCATTTTAAATATAGTCCTGATCCCAAAACTAGTCAAAGACACCATTTAAAAAAAAAAAAAATTACAGACTAATATTCCTCATGAATACAGACCCAACAATCTTCAACAAAATCCTAGACAAAGACTCCAACAACATATAAAAAAAAATAATACATCATGACCAAGGGGGATTCATGCCAAGTATGCAAGCATAGTTCAGCATTAGAAAAACAATCAATGTAATCGATCACATAAATACAAAAACAAAAAGAACCATAGGATCGTTTCAATTGATAAAGACATTTGATAAAATCCACCAACCATTTCTGGTAATAGCTCTCAGCAAAATAGGAACAAAAGAGAAATTCGTGAACATAACAAAGGGCATATATACAAAACCAACAGCCAACATTATTCTCAAAGGACAGAGACAGAGAGGATTCCCACTGTGAATGGGAACCAGACAAGGATGCCCTCTATCACTACTTCTATTCAATATTGTATTGGAAGCACTAGGCATGGCAATAAGGCAAGAAAGAAAATTAAAAACATCAACATTGGTAACATTGGCTAAGAAGAAGGAAACAAGCTCTATTTGCAGATGATATGACCCTGTACACTGAAAAACAAACACTCAGCAAGAAAACTACTGGAACTGAATGAAAGATTCAGCAAAGTGGCAAGATATGAGATCAAAATACAAAAATCACTTGCATTCCTCTACCTCAACTGTTTTGGTTACTTCATGGAGCTCTGACAGAAAATACCAAAAATGAGTGACTTTAATAAACAGGAGTTTATTCTCTTACAGTTTTGGAGGATAGAAGTCCAATTTCAAAGTGCCAGGCTCTAGGAGCTAGATGAAAGCCCCTCAACCTTGGCCTTCATCTCTGCCTCTTGTTCCCAGCCCACTGGAGCTGAAGGCTTTCTTCACTCAGGCAGCTGCTGGCTGCCCAGGCTGGCAAACCCAAAGTTGACAAGTAAAAAAGCACAGTCCCAATATTACCAAACCATACAGCAGGCCAGTGATTCAAGTCCATTAAGAGTCCCAAGACTGGCAGACAACATGGCAGGCTGCTGAGTAACAACTCAGCTACACACAGGCTCCAACCATGCCACAAAGCTACAGACCATTCCTAAAGCTTCTCCTTATATATTGGGACCAAACCACAACCCTAAGGCAGCTACTCAGCTACTCACAGTAGATTCCGTCATGGAGTTGATTACCAATCTCATCATGGGGAATACTACATCCAGCTGCTCCGCCACTCAAAACTAGGGCCAACCAAGTTGACACATAACCTTATCTACCACATCAACAAAGAGATCTCACAAAAGGAAACAATATCATTTACAAGAGCTACCAGGATAGGGACCTTCCAGAAATTCAAGCTGGATTCAGAAGAGGACATGAAACAAGGGATATCATTGCTGATATATCAGTAGACATTGGCTGAAAGCAATGAATGCTGGAAAGGTGTTTACTTGTGTTTTATTGACGATGCAAAGGCATTCAACTGTGTGGAGCATAACAAAGTACAGATGATACTCGGAAGAATGGGAATTCCAGAACAGTTCATTGTGCTAATGAGGAACCTGTACATAGACCAAGAGGCTGTCATTTGAACAGACTGGGATGCTGCATGGTTTAAAATCAGGAAATTTGTGTGTCAGGGTTCTATCCTTGCACCATACTTATTCAATCTCTATGCTGCGCAAATAATCTAAGAAGATGGACTATATGAAGAAAAATGTGGCATCAAGATTAGAGGAAGACTTAGTAACAACAATAGGCAGATGACAAAACCATACTTGCGGGAAAGTGAAGAGGACTTGAAGCACTTACTGGTGAAAATCAAAGACTACAGTCTTCAGTACAGATTACAACTCAACATAAAGAAAACTGAAATCCTTACAGCCAGACCAGAAAACAATATCACAATAAATAGAGAAAAGACTGAAGTTGTCAGGAATTTCATTTTACTTGGATCCACAAACAACACTCAAGGAAGCAGCAGTCAAGAAATCAGATGTCATATTGCACTGGGCAAATCTGCTGCACAAGCCTCTTTAAAGTGTTAAAAAGCAAAGATGTCACTTTGAAGGATAAGGTGTGCCTAACCTAAGCCATGGTACTTTCAACAGCCAGATATGCATGTGAAAGCTGGACAATGAATAAGAAACACCAAAGAAGAGTTGATGCATTTGGATTGTGGTGTTGGTGAAGAATACTCAAAATACCATGGACTGCCAGCATGAAAAAATTAGTCCTGGAAGAAGTCCAACCAGAATGCTCCTCAGAAGTAAGAATGGCCAGGCTTCATCTCACTTATTTTGGGCAGGTTTTCAGGAGAGATCATCCCCTGGAGAAATACATCATGTGTGTTAGACTGAGTTCTCTAGAGAAACAAAACCAAAGAAAGATTATACATACAAAGAGAGAGAAATTTATCTTAGGAAAATGGCTCACACATTTACAGAAGCTGGCAAGTACCAAGTTCTTGAATCAAATGTCAACCTGGAGGCTTTTCCTGACTCATACAGCTTCAAGGTCTGACAAGTTCAAGGTTGGCAGGCAGTATACCTGCTGGTGACTCCAATGAATGACAAATCCAAGATCACCAGGCCAAATAGTGGATTGTTCACTCAAGGACAGTTGTAGGGAGCACAACAGGATTCCAATGCACAGGAGAGTGGCTCACTTTCCCAGGATGCCAATAAATATATTGGAAGCAGGACACACCCCTAGGGAAACTCCCTTTCAACAGACTGGCTGCTCAAAACATATACATCCAATCTCATCATGGGAATAACCCACATCACAACTGCTTAAACCACTCAGAATTGTGGTCCAGCCAAGTTGGACCACAACTATCACAGTCCACCCTTTGTTACCCTGGTAGGTGTACACATCTTCCTAGCCATATATAATCTCTAAATAAGGACAATTATAAAGCCATATTTGCACCTAACATGATATACTAACACATGTACAACCGAAGTGCATTAACCTTGTTTACATTTCACAGTTCATAACAGAAGGAAACAAAAATTTTTGATGCACATATAAAATGAAGAAATATAACAATCACAGTCCTCGTTTCTGCCACTGGTCATGTGGTTGTAGCTGATATCCAGAACTTCTTCCACTACTCACTCTGTATTTCCCTTGCCCTCAGCAAGCACCTCACCAGGTCATGGTTCTTTGCCTGGTGGGGTGACCAAAGCCTTCATTCCTGAATGGTCTGGGCCATAAGTAGTCATATGAGAATTGGGTTGCTATCATTTTCCATTGATTTAATCACAGGGCATGGTAGTACTAAGAGACGTCCTAAAGAATATCCTGTATTCCAGACATATTCTTATTTACCTCCATTGTATAATGTCAATCCAATTTCCCCTTGGAACACCCTTCTTAGTCTGTTGATCCAGAAGCATGAGGAAGCTAAAATGGCCAGGTAGCATTCTTAACTTCCATTTCAGTGCAATCAGTATTGTGTCTCCAGGTGGGAGTGTTCCTCCTTTCGGGACTAAGATCTCCAGACCTGCAGAACATAGTGTAGCAAGGACAGGAAGCAAAATTTTTTTGAGTGGGTCACTAGGGATAATAGTGAGAGTACCATTCCTGTTTCCACCTCTGGTTCCTGAACCCATGAATCCTGGTTATTGGAGAAACAGCACCATATATTGGATGCTGGTTTAGAGCATTTACAGCCTCCTGGAGAGCACTGCCCCAATCCTTCAAGGTACTGCCACCTAGCTGGCACTGTAATTGGGTTTTTAGTAGCCCATTCCATCATTCTATCAAGCCAGCTGATTCAGGATGATGGGGAACATGGTACAACCAGTGAATTCCATGAGCATAGGCACATTGCCACACTTCATTTGCTGTGAAGTGAGTCCTTTGATGCGAAACAATGCTGTGTGGGATACTATGACAGTGGATAAGGCATTCTGTAAGTCCACAGATGGTAATTTTGGCAGAAACATTGCATGCAGGGAAGGTAAATCCATATCCAGAATAAGATATATTCCAGTAAGAACAAAATGCTGTCCTTTCCATGATGGAAATGGTCCAGTGTAATCAACCTGCCACCATGTTGCTGGCTGATCACCCTCAGGAATGGTTCTATATCACAGACTCAGTGTTGGTCTCTGTGGCTGGCAGATTGAGCACTCAGCAATGGTGGTAGCCAAATGAGCCTGGTAAGTGGAAGTCCGTGTTGCTGAGCCCATGCATGACCTTCATTCCTTCCGCCATGGCCACTTTGTTCATGAGCCCATTGAGCAATGACAGGAGTAGCTGGGGAAAAAGGATGACTGGTTTACACTCAACATGTCATCCTATCCACCTGATTGTTAAAGTCCTCCTCTGCTGAGATCACCTTTTGGTGGGCATTCACATGAGACACAGATATCATTACTCTATTGTCCCATTCAGAGAGATCTATCCGCATACCTCTTCCCCATACACCCTTGTCACCAATTTTCCAATCATGCTCCTTCCAAGTCTCAGACCATCCAGCCAAGCCATTGGCCTCAGCCCATGAATCCATATACATTCATACATCTGGCCATTTCTTGTTCTATGCAAAGTTAACAGCCAGATGCACGGCTTGAAGTTTTGCCCATTGGGAGGATTTCCCTTCACCACTGTCCTTCAAGGAAGTCCCAGAAAGGGGCTGCAGTGCCACTGCTGTCCACTTCCGAGTGGTGCTTACATATTGCATAGAACCATCTATAAACCAGGCACAAGCTTTCTCTTTCTCAGTCAACTGATTATAAGGAACTCCCCATGAGGCCATAGGTGCAGACTGGGAGAGGGAAGGTAATGTGACTGGAGTGGAGACAACAGGCATTTAGGCCACATCATCATGCAACTTACTTGTGCTTTCAGGTCCTACTTGAACCCAATCTCATATATACCACTTCCATTTAATGATGGAGTGCTACTGTACATGTCCAACTTTATGATTCTGTGGGTCAGACAACACCAAGTTCATGATGGGCAGCTCAGGCCTCATGGTAACTTGGTGGCCCATGGTCAGGCATTCAGTCTCTACTAAAGCCAAGTAACAAGCCAAAAGCTGTTTCTCAAAAGGAGAGTAGTTATCTGCAGAGAACCGCAGGACTTTGCTCCAAAATCCCAAGGGTCTGCATTGCGATTCACCAATAGCAACCTGCCAAAGACTCCAAACAGCATCTCTATCTGCTACAGACACTTCAAGCACCATTGGATCAGCTGGATCATATGGGTTAAGTGGCAGAGCAGCTTGTATGGCAGCCTGAACCTGTTGCACAGCCTTCTGTTGTTCTGGACCCCACTCAAAACTAGCAGATTTCTGAGTCACTTGATAAATAGGCCATAGCAACACACCCAAATGAGGGCTATGCTGCCTCCAAAATCCAAAGAGCCCCACCAGACATTGTGCCTCCTTTTTAGTTGTGGGAGAAACCAGATACAACAACTTATCCTTCACTTTAGTAGGAATATCTCAACATGCCCCATAGCATTGGACCCCTAGAAATTTCACTGAAGTGAAATGTGCGTAAATTTTTGTTGGGCTAATTTCCCATCCTCTAGCATGCATATGACTCACAAATAAGTCTAGAGTCATCAATACTGCTTCCTTACTAGGTCCAATCATCATAATGTCATCAGTATAATGGACCAATATGATGTCTTGTGGAAGGAAAAGGCGATCAAGATCCCTACGGACTAAATTATGACATAGTGCTGGGGAGTTGATATATCTCTAAGGAAGCACTGTGAAAGTATATTGTTGGCCTTGCCAGCTGAAGGCAAACTGTTTCTGATGCTCCTTTGAAATTGGTATTGAGAAAAAAGGCATTGGCCAGATTAATAGCTGCATACCAAGTACCAGGAGATGTATTAATTTGCTCAAGCAATGAAACCACATC
>NW_006921729.1:6339867-6353812 GCF_000298275.1 Orycteropus afer afer
AACCCACCAGCCACTCCTTGGAAGGAAGGTTGGGCAATCCTACTTCCGTAGTGATACTGCCTCAGAAACCCAAGGAGGGGTTGCTATGAGTCAGGTTTGACTCGATAGCACATAACAACAACAACATCAACACCATGGGGTCCATTCAGCCCCATCATAGTTAAGTGTCTTAGTTCAATTAGGGCAGTTCCCACTATCAAATCTGGCTTACATAAAATAGCAATCACATCAGTCTTCAAGGATGCTGGGGCTCCCCCATTGTTCCTCACTGTACTGGTGAAATGTCTGTCCTCTGGACTCTCCATTTCTGGCTCTAGGGGTCTAATCTGATAAATCCATTCCAACAGGCCAATTTCCCTAAGCCTCTGGCTACTTTCTTCTACATTATACCAAGGCAGGTCTGGTACTTCAACTTGACTTAAGATAGGCCACCGTATAATCCATGCTTCAGTAAGCCAACCAAATAAAAATTAGATCCTAACCTCATGAGCTGAAGCGCTGAATGAAGAATCTGTACTTAGTGGGCCTAAATCAATAAAAATTCAGACTGATCCAATGTTACATTCCTTGCACCATTATCCCACACCCTCAGTAGCCATACCCATACATATTCTCCAGTTTGCTGTCTGTATATGTTAGCAAAATCAAGTAGGTCTTTTTGAGTGTAGCATACCACCTCCTTTTGGGGCTTGCTTGGACTTATATTTAGTCTAGCAGTGACAATGGGTGGTTGGGGCAGTTCCTGAGAATATTCAGCAATGTCTTCCATGGCATCTACCTCAGGCAATGAGCCAGCAGGAACAGCTGGGTTAATCCCATCAAATAGAGGTGGAAAGAATAATGGTTTTATAGTAATCCCTTTGATTCAACAGAATTTACAGGCTCTGGATCCTCATCTTCCTGACTGTCTGCTCATATGTCCCCATTCCAGGTTTCAGGATCCCAATTTTTCCCAATCAATGCCCTCACCTTAACTTCAGACACCATTCTGGGTTGGCAATTCAATTGGTGTTGTGATTCAGCCACCCTTACAGTAAGACTCTGGGTTTGTTTTTTGGCAATATCAGCTCTGTTACTGAAGAAATAAGGCTTTCAGAGCACAACTGTAAACACTGAGGTCTTTTATGTGGCACTTGAGCTGTGACTCAGGAGCCCTGAACTCATCTCACTTTTTCACCACTTTGTCTAGCATAAGCAGGACCAACCAACCAGCTTCCTTATACTCCTCATGCTGACAAAATTGCTTAAAAGTATCAACTATGTGATTATCCAGAGCCTCACTTCTCAAAAATACTTGATCTATTGGTGGTATTATTTTGCATATTAATGTTGCCACCTCACATCACAGATTAGCAAGGCCCTTTTTACTAACGGAGGCAGAGTCACCAGTGCCTTTACAATTATCAAACTGAAGAACCAAAACAGAATCACTGAGAACAAATTTAGGAAGCCCATCCTTATGATTTTGTCTCTCTAGAACCACTCTTGATACCAAATGTGTTAGGCTGGGTTCTCTAGAGAAGCAAAACCAGTAATGATTATATATATAAAGAGAGAGAGAAATTTATCTTAGGAAAATGGCTCACACACTTATAGAAGCTGGCAAGTCCCAAATTCTTGGATAAAATGTCAAGCTGGAGGCTTTTCCCGACTCACACAGCTGTAGGGACTAACGAGCCAAGGTTGGCGGGCAGTATGCTGGCTGTTGACTCCACTGAATGATGAATCCAAGATCACCAGGCTGCAGAGTGGATTGTTCTCTCACGGACAGTTGTAGGGAGCACAACAGGATCCTGATCCACAGAAGAGTGTCTCTTTTTCCCAGGTTGTCAATAAATATATTGGAAGCAGGCCACACTTCCAGGGAAACTCCCTTTCAATGGATTGACTGCTCAAAACATATACATCTGATTTCATCATGGGAATAACCCACATCACAACTGCTTAAACCACTCAGAATTGTGGTCCAGCCAAACTGACACACAACTCCAATTATCACATCATGCTTGGTAAAGTAAAGCATCAGCAAAAAAGGGGAAGACCCTCAGTGATATAGATTGACACAGTGGCTGCAACGATGGACTCAAGCATAGCAAGGATTGTGAGGACAGCGCAGGACCAAGCAGTGTTCTGTTCTGTTCTGTCGTACACAGGATCATTATGAGTAGAACTAACTTGAAGGCACCTAACAAAAGACAAAAAGATAAAATACTTAGGGAAAAATCTTACCTGGGACACAAAAGCCTCATACAAAAAAAAAAAAAACCTACAAAACACTAGTACAAGAAACTGTAGGAGATCTACATAGCATGTTCATGGACAGGAAGACCGAACATTGTAAAAATGTCAATATTACCCAAAGCAATCCATTCAAAGCAATCTCAATCCAGATTCTATCAACATTCCTTAAGGACAAGGAAAAAACAATCACTAATGTCATATGGAAAGGAAAGAGTCCTTGGATAAGAAAGCACTACTGAAGAAGAACAAAGTAAGAGGTCTCCCACTCCATGATCTCAAAACCTACTATACAGCAAGGAAGGTTCAACATCAGAAAAACCATATGACTATACCAATCAATGCAGAAAAGGCATTCAATAAAATCTAACACCCATCCCTGTTCAAAACTATCAGCACAATAGGGATAAAAGGGAAAATTCTCAACATAATAAAGAGAATATATGGAAACCCAACAGCCAACATTATTGTTAATGGAGAAAGACTCAAAGCATTCCCCTTGCCAATGGGAACAAGACAAGGATGCCCTCTATCACCAGTTCTATTTAACATTGTATTAGAAGTTCTAGCCAAGGCAATAAAGCAAGAAAAAGAAATAAAAGGCATCCAAATAGGCAAAGAGGAAGTAAACTATCTCTATTTGTAGATGACATTATCTTATACATAGGAAACCCAAGAGACTCTGCAAAAAAAAAAATTACTGTAACCAACAGAAAGGTTCAGCAAAGTGGCAGGATACAAGGTCATCATACAAAAATCAGTTGGAGGTTCCAGTAAGATGGCAAAATAGGCAGAAAGACTGCACAGACCCTCTTCAACAAAGAAAAGGGGAACCAATTAACACAGATACAGAAGATAATCCTGGACCCCTTAGCCTTGAAGGGAAGAATATAGAAGTGGACTAAAGTCCAACTAGCAGGAGAATTTGCATGAAAACACCAAAAAGGGAGATATACGGAGCTGCAGTCAGGCAGCGATCCTGATGGCACAGACAGCTTGGATATTGCCAAGGTGTGGTAGGACCTAAGAATTAACCTAAAAATCAGCTCTGCTAGCCAGGGACTTCACGGAGGACTGCTCTGGTAGCTGGTGAATAAAAGAGAAAGCAGCAGAGAGGCTGAGCTGTGGATTTTTACCTGTCCAAAGGGTGTAGCCATTTTGAATGTTTACAAGCGGTTTGACCATTTTGGATATTTAAAACAACAGCATTCTCCCAGATTCCAGGGACTTTAGAAGAGGCTCTACTTGCTGGGAACCACAAGGACATTCCAGATGCAGATGACTGGAAAGGTGCGACATTCCCCTTGTAACTCTTAAATCCCACACCCTCTTGGTGAACGGAGGTGTGGCCATCCCTCACTCCCATCCACCTTCTGGGCCGGCAGGAATTCCATCCCACTTTGTGTGCTCCAATGGAGCCTGGGGGCCCTGTCCCCATTTTTTTTTTTTTTTTTTGTTTTCTGTTTTTTAGTTTGTTTGTTTTTGTCTGTTTTAAAACTACCATTATTATTATTACTTTTGTTCTTTTTACTATTATTGTTTATTCTTCCCTTCCCAGGTTCTAGTTTTCAGCTTTTTTTCTTTCTCCTATTCCTGGTTACATTTTTTTTTTTTTTTCTTTCTTGTGGTTAACCCCATTGCTTGTTTTTCTTTTTGCATTTTTCCCATTTTTTCTTCATTATTCTCCTTCTCTATCTTTTTCCTCCTATTGCCCTCTCCCCAGATATTGCAGAATTTTTTGCTTTGTTTTTTCTTTTTCCTTTTGGTTACTGTTCCTGTGTGATTACACAGTGTGTGTTTTGTCCATTTGCTTTTACTTTTTTCATGGATATTAAATTGTTATTTTTGTCTAACTGAGTGGAAGACAGTAACAGTCCCCCTATGACACAACTACACCCACGCTTCCTGCAGCTTCACTTACTGAGTGAGAGCCACCAATTCCTTCTCCACCAATGGGCCAATGATAAACAACCACCAAGAAGAGCCTGACTCACCCTTGGCTACTCTTCACAGTTAACAGAGATCTACATACAACAACTCCACAATGTCTCAGAGACAACAGACCATCACAGTCCACACATAGAAGCAAGACAAAGTGGTAGAAACAAGGGAGCAGGATACAGATGCAGAACACATCCCCAAGGAAGCAGAAGCATTGGAACTCTCTGATAAGGAATTCAAAAGAATTATATTTAGGTATCTTCAAAGGACTGAGAGGCATATCAAGGAAAACACAGACAAAACCCTAGAACAATTTCAAAAGACAATACAAGAACAAAATAAATGAAAAATTAGAAATGATTCTAAATCTACAGATAGAAATCCAGAAGATTAATACTAAATTGTTAGAATTAAATAACACATTTAAAGTGCAAAGGAGTAGAATTGATGCAATGGAAGACATGATTAATAAGACTTAAGACAAATACCTGAATATTTCTTTGGAAAGGGATCAATCAGAAAAAAAGAACAAAATAAAATGAAGAAAGCCTAAGGTTCATGTGGGATACCGTCAAAAGGAATAACCTATGTGTAATTGAAATTCCAGAACAGGAAGAGAAAAACAAAACCACTGATAAAATTCTCCAAGATTTGTTGGAAGAGAACTTCCCTGGTATGATGAAAGATGAGAACATATGCATTCAGGAAGTCTAGTGAAACCCAAACAGGTTAGACCCCAAAAGAAAATCACCAAGATATATCCTTATCAAACTCATCAAAACCAAAGACAAAGAAAGAATCCTGAAAGCAGCATGGGAAAAATAAAAAGTTACTTACAAAGGACAACCAGTAAGAATAAGCTCTGATTTCTCAGCAGAAACCATATAAACAAGAAGGCAATGGGATAATATATATATAACCCTGACAGAGAAAAATTTTCAACCAAGAATTACATACCCAGCAAAACTGTCCCTCAAATATGATGGTGAAATTAGGAGATTTCCAGATAAACAGAAACTAAGAGAATTTGTTAAAATAAGACCAACCTTACAAGAGATACTAAACAGAGTCCTCTGAACAGAGAACCAAAAATAACAAACAAAAACTGACCATTAATAAACAAGATGACATAACCCAGAAACCCCAGCTATGGACATATCCAAAGCAAAAATCAGGTGGATACCTCTAACATCAACAAAGAAGTGTCTGAAAAGGAAATAAAGAAAACAATACCATGTACAATAGCTATCAAAAAGATAAAATATTTAAGAAGAAATCTTACCAGAGACACAAAAACTAACTCAAGATGAATCAAAGACCTAAATGTAAAACATAAAACTATGAGTTCATCAAAGAAAAAAAAACTTAAGCATCTTAATTTATGAAATAAATAGACTATCAAACATAACCAAAAATGCACAAATTATAAAAGATAAACTACATGACTAGAACTTTCTGAAAATTAAATTCTTATGCACATCAAAAGACTTATCCAAAAGAGTAAAATGAGAACCTACAGACTGAGGAAAAATATATTTGGTAAAGACATACCCAACAAAGGACTTATCTCTAAAATTTATAAAAAACTTCAACACCTCCACATCAAAAAGACAATCCAATTAATAATAAATGGGCAGAGGGTATGAACAGAGACTTCACCAAAGAAGATATTCAAGTGGCCAACAAACACATGAAGAAAGCTCACAATCATTAGGCACTAACCAAACCAAACTCACTCTACCAAAGTAGATTACCCAACCTGCCTTCAGGGGAGTGGCTGGTGGGTTTGAACTGCCAACCTTTTGGATAGCAGTCAAATGCCTCAGGCACTATACCATGCAAATCAAAACCACAAGATCTTTTTTTTTTTTTTTTTTTAATTGTGATTTGGGTGAAAGTTTACAGAGCAAATTCAATTTCCATATAGCAGTTCACATACTTTGTCTCATGACATTGACCACAATTTCCTACAACTCAACAGCTCCCCTCCCACTTACTCCTGATAGTTACCTCTTCTCTGTGTCCACCCCTCCATGTACTCCTGCCCCCTGAGCTGTCTCCCTGTGCATAAACGGCCCTTCTTTCTCCCATGATTGTTCTCTCCAAGGAGTGTACCTACCTTGGGTAAATGCTCAACTCATATGCCTGCCTTCTGTTTGCTTGGAAGCCAAAGGTATGGATTCAATTCCAGACCTGAAGGGCAGCTAGGGGCTATAGTCTCAGTGGTTCCACCAGGTTCTATCAGACCAGCAAACCTGGTCCACCACCCCCCTTTTTTTCCCCAAATAATTTTGAGTTTTGTTCCACATGGTTCTCCCTCTCTATCCAGGATCTCCTACATAGATCCCCCCCCTCCAAGTGGTTGACAGTGGTAGCCAGGCACCATCTATTTCTTATGGTCACATAGTCATACAGGCTAAGGATCGCATGGTGTACCAGTCACCTGGACGAATTGTTTTCATGAATCTTTGGTTTTCTTCATTCTTCTTTGCTCTGAACAAGGAGAGACCCATCATTGCATCTAGATGGCTGCTTGCAAGCTTTTAAGATCCCAGTTGCTACTCACCAAAGTAGGAGGTGGAACAATGTTTTGTGTAGTATGTATGCCAATTGAGCTTGATGTCCACTGTAACTATGGTCCCAAGCCCACAGTTCAACTACTCACTCCCTCTTGGTAGCTGGCTATGGCCAAGAAGTGACTACAACCTTGTTCCTTGTCAGCTCTACTATAAACCTGGGAATTCTTATGGAACATACAAATACACTTGTAGAACCACTATCTGCCAACCCTATACATGGTCTTAGGTACACTGCCTCCTGCACAGACATACCTAATAGTTCAGCTTGTCCACCCATCTATCCACCCGTATACCCATGTTTGCCTTCACTGACAACACAGTACTGCATGTGCAAAAGGGTTCATTTTTGTTGTCTGGATCTCCCATGTACCTCTCTGTCTTCCTCTTCCTCAATGCCACCATTTTGAGAACTCACATTTGGTACACTGCCCTTCTCTTCACCCAAATCAATACTTATCTCTACCTATCTAACAGTGTTCCCTACCCTACTCTCCCCACCCCTGGTAACCAACAAAGAAAATTTCTTTCCATAAACCTTTCCTTGACTTTTTACAATAATGGACTAATACAATATTTGTCCTTCTATAGTTGTCTTATTTCACTCAGTATCATGTCCTCCAAGTTCATCCATGTTATGTGGTGGTTTGCAGATTCTACATTATTCTTTCTCATTGCATAGTATTCCATTGTGTGTATGTACCATAGTTTGGTTATCCATTTCTCAGTTGATGGACACTTGGGTTGTTTCCATCTTTTTGCTACTGTAAATAGTGCTGCAATGATATGGGTGTACATATGTCTGTTCTTGTCATGGCTCTCACTTCTTTAGGATATATTCCTAGTAATGGAATGCCTAGGTCAAATGGTATTTCTAATTCCAACTTTTTAAGGAATTGCCATACTGCTTTTGACAGTTGTTGTCCCATTTTACAGTCCCACCAGCAATGTATAAGAGTCCCAATCTCTCCACATCCTCACCAGCATTTGTTATTTTCTGTCTTGTTGAAATTTGCTACTAATGCTGGTGCCAGATGGTATCTCATTAAAACAATGAGATATTATCTCCCTCCAGTAATAATAGCAAAATTCAACAACACAGAAAATAATAAATGCAGGCGAGGATGTCGAGAGAATTGAACTCATGTATTGCTGATGGGACTGTAATATTGTAAAACCACTGTGGAAAATGGTATGATGCTTCCTTTAAAAAGTTAGATGGTGCTTCCTTTAAAAAGTTGGAATACCATTTGATCCAGCAATTCTACAATAAGGTATACATCTAAAGAAGTGAGAGCCAGGACACATATAGATGTATACACATTCATGTTCACTGGACCACTCTTCACAATAGCAAAGAGATAGAAATAACCTAAGTGCCCAAAAACAGATGAATGGATAACCAAACTATGGGACATACACACAATGGAATACTATGCAACACTAAAGAATAATACAGAATCTGCAAAAGACCTCATAACATTGATCTACTTGGAGGACATGATGCTGAGTGAAATAAGTCAATCATAGATGGACAAATACAATATGAGTCCACTATTATTAAAAAGTCAAGGAACGGTTTATACACAGAAGGAAACCTTCTTCATTGGTTACCAAGGATGGGAGGTGAGGGAAGGGAAAACTGCTGACCAGGTAAGAGTCACATAGTGATTTGGGTGAAGGGTGAGGCAATATACCAAAAGTTCGTGATCAGCACAATATTACTAAGGAAAAGGAAGACACGAAGAAGTACACAAGCAGTGCAGTCAAGAAAGGTAAACATTATGTACACAATATTACATGGTCAGTAATATCAAACATTAATCTATGGGTGGATACATAGGTAAATAGGCAAGATGATCAGATATGGGTAAGCAAATGGGAATATACCTATGACCATATACAGGCTTGGCAGATGATATTTCTACCTATGTATTTGTATGTGCTTGTTTTGGTTACTTCATGCCGCTCTAACAGAAAATACCACAAATGGGATGGCTTTAACAAATAGAAGTTTATTCTCTTACAATTTTAGAGGATAGAATTCCAAGTTCAAAATGCCAGATTCTAGGGGCTGAGTGAAAGCCCCTCAACCTTGGGCTTCAGCTTTGCCTCTTGTTTCCAGCCCACTGGAGCTGGAGGCTTTCTTCACTCAGACAGCTACTGCTTGCTCAGGCTGATAAACCCAAGGTCAACAAATAAAAAGGTACAGTCCTGATATTACCAAACCACACAGCAAGCCATTGATTCAAGTCCATTAAGAGTCCCAAGATCAGCAGACAACACTGCAGGCTGCTGATCAACAACTCAGCCACATGCAGGATTCAAGTGTGCCACAAGGTAGAGAACATTCCTAAAGCTTCTCCTTATATACTGGGAGCAGACCACATCCCTAAGGCAGCTCCTCAGCTGCTCACAGTGGATTCCACCATGGAGTTAATTACGAGTCTTATTATGGGGAATACTACATCCAGCTGCTCCTCCTCCCAAAACCAGGCCCAGCCAAGTTGACACATAACCTTAGAGTGAACTGGGGTCAAAGTTATGATAGCTTCTTAGACACAACCAAGTACCTTGAGGGAATCACTGTGCTTGCGGGCTCTGGACCATAGTTGCCTAGGACATCAAGCTCAATTGGCATAACATAGTACACAAAAACATTGTTCTACATCTTATTTTGGTGAGTAGTGACTGGGGTCTTAAAAACTTACAACTACTGGTCTCTCCTTATCTGGAGCAAAGAAGAGTGAAGAAAATCAAAGATGCATGGAGATAATTAATCCAAGTGACTAGTGGACCATGGGAACCTCAAGCTATACTACCCTGAGACCAGAGAAACTAGACGGTACATTGGCTACCATTGCCAGCTACTCAGAAGGGGATCAAAGTTGGAGATCCTTGATAGAGTGGGATGAAAATGTGAAAAATAACTCAAAGGCATAAGAATGACCAGGCTTGCTGGTATAATAGAGACTGGTAGAACCCCAAAACTATGGCCCCTAGTCACCCGTTAGGCCTATAATTGAACTCACTCCTGTGGTTTAACTTTCAGCCGACAAACTGATAGGTCTACGAGATGAACAACTGCACCAAGGAGGTGCACTCCTTAGAACAATCGACCTCAGGAGATCAGAAGGGCAGCATTCATGCAAGGAAAAAGCTCAGAGAGCAAGAATGTATAGGAAAGAAGGACAAGAAAAAGGTAATCACAGGCAGGAAGTAGAAAGGGAGCTGTTAGGTTGTGAAGACTGCAAACAATGTCATGAAACAAAATGTGTATGAACTGTTGAATGGAAAACCAATTTGCTCTGTAAACGTTCACCCAAATCTCAATGAAAAGTTTAAAAAAAAAAAAAAAAAGATTTATCAATATAAATCTATTTTATTGATATAAAAGAAATGTAAGTGAACTATTCATACCTGTTTTTGACATTTCACTATTTATAGGTGAAATGTCAGTTATATCTTTGGGAAGCTTTCTATCACTCTTAATGTGCATGTATGTTGACCTTTCAGCTGTTGTTGTGTGCCATCGTGTCAGACCTGACTCATAGCGACCCCTCCTTGGGTTTCCGAGGCAGTATCACTACGGAAGTAGGTTGTCCCATCTTCCTTCCAAGGAGTGGCTGGTGGGTTTGAACTGCCAGCCTTCTGGTTAGGAGTCAAGTGCCTTAGGCACTACGCTACCAGAGCTCGGGTCCTTTATTAACTGAAAGTTTTGCTAAAGCATTAAAGCAGAGAAGACATTTGGAGTATTCCTTTAAATATATATTCTTGTATAATAGTCACTATTTTCTCCAAGGGAAGTATTTCCCACACAAAATTTGCAATTTGCAGAACATTTAGTTGAGTGAGTCTTCTGTCTTTGCGATTGAGTTATAATTATGATAAGGTACAGGTAAATGGAGGTGCATTTTAAAGAGCTTACTAGAGGGCTGGAGAACTTCAATGTTCACATCAAACATCAGAAAGCACAAAGAAGTGATCCAGCAGGATCCAGCCATATAGAATCAAATGTGAAAATATACAAAAATATGTTCTGTGTCAAAGATGTCATGTGGAGTAATCTCAAAGATTTAAGGCAGTGCTTCTCAAATTTTAACTGTGATTCAGCAGGTCTGGAGTGGGGCCCAAGAGGCTGCAGTTCTAATAAGCTCCTAGGTGATGCTGATGCTGTTGGTTCATTCTTGTAGTAACCAAAGTTCAACAGTCTCTCACAAGGTCCCCTGTGGGATTTAGGCCCAGTTACTCACAGTGGAAATTGCTCGTTGATGCTGTTTGTGGCTTTTGCTCCCTTGACCCTGATACTCTATACCCTGCTCCCAGTATTTATCCTGGGGTCTTTCTCAAATAAACAACTTGCCTCAGGGTCTGCTTCTTGGAAAACACAAACTAAGATACCCACACATCACTGCATGTATATGTTTGCATAACTTTCTACTATGCTGGCCTGAAAGCTTCATGAAGAACTGGGTTATATTTGTCCCTCACAGAGACTGGCACAGAGCAGATGCTGGAAACCTGGGTAGTTCACCTAGGGTGGCAGTGGTATTACTGCCTCTGGGCTGTGGTTACTCCATGACCATGTGACTAAACTAAAGATCATCACAAAAGGAAATCAGTCCCTCTCATGCTCAACCTAGGATTTGAGGTGAGCATCTCCTAAAACTGAAATGTGTGGTGGGAATTCTAACACTAAGTTAGAGAAGGAAAGTGTTCCACCAACCTCCATCTCACTCTCCCCATCTTCCAGAGGGGGTGGGGCAATTTATGGTGGCAGGGAATTGGTACAGGCACTTACTTAGTCCAGAAGCACAAGTCCCATTATCTACAGATTCTCCTAACCCACAGTCTCCAATGGAACATATTTTGTCAATTTGTGTGTCTCTGAGAAATTATTCAGCAGTAGCTTAGTTTAGCTGTGTTATTTAAAATGGTTTCTCTGGGCTGAAAAAATATTCACACAGAGTTCTCAGATGCCATCACCCACTCCTGCCATCATTCATAAGCCAGGAAAGAGCTTGATATACTCCCTCGTCATTGATTTAAAAAAAAAAAAAAAATCTATTTCTGGTGAAAGTTTACACAGCAAATTAGGTTCCCATTCAATTATTCTATATTTATTGTTCAGTGACATTGGTTACGTTTTCTCACAATGTGTCAGCATTCTCATTTCCATTCTGGTTGTTCTGTTTCCATTAATCTACTTACCCGCCCTCCACCTCTCACTTTCTCATATTTGCTTTATGGTAATTATTAACTCTTTGGTCTCATATAGATGATTATTTAAAGGAGTACAGTAGGACTTACTTGGTAAGATGGCAGAACAGGCAGAAAGTCTGCACAGATCCTCTTCAACGAAGAAAAGGGAAACCAAATAACACAGACAGAGAAGATAATCCTGGAGCCCTGAACCTTGAAAGGAAGGATGTAGCAGTGGACTAGACCCCAACTAGCAGAAGAATTTGCATGAAAATACCAAAAAAAAAAAAAAAAAAGGAGACATATGGAGCTAGGCTCTGGCAGCGATCATGATGGCACAAACAGCTTGGAGATTGCCAACTGGTGTAGGACCTAATAATTAACCTAAAAATCAGACCTAATAACCAGGGACTGCACGGAGGACTGCTCTGATGGCTGGGGAATAAAAGGCGAAGCAGCAGCGAGGAGGAAGGCGGGTTGAGCTGTGGACTTTTGCTTGTCCAGAGAGCGCAACCATTTTGAATGTTTACAAGCAGCTTGACCATTTTGGATATTTAAAGCAACAGTGTTCTCCCAGATTCCAGGGGCTTAAGAACAGGTTCCACTTGCCAGTAACCCCAAGGACATTCCAGACTTGGACAACTGAAAAGGTGTGACATTCCTCTTGTTATTCTTTAACCCCACACCAGCTAGGTGAATGGAGGTGCGGCCATCTCCCTTCCCACCCACCTTCTGGGCCCACAGGAACTCCATCTCAGTCTGTGTGCTCCCACAGAGCCTGAGTGTCCTGTCCTGCCATCCCCCAATTTTTTTTCTTTCTTTTTTCTGTTTTTTGTTTGCTTGTTTTTGTCTGTTTTACAACTAGTATTATTATTACTACTTTTGTTCTTTTCACTATTATTCTTTATTATTCCCCTCCCAGGTCCTATTTTTCAGCTTTTTTTCTTTTCCCTGTTCCTGGTAGCAATTTTTTTTTTCTTTTTTCCTCTAATGTTTAACCCTGTCCCTTGATTTTCTTTTTGCATTTTTTCCATTAATTTCTTCTTATTGTCCTTCTCTACCTTTTTTCTCTTAGTGCCCTATCCCCACATATTGCAGGTGTTCTTATATTTTTCTTCTTCTTTTTCCCTTTTCTCTTTATTTTTAGTTACTGTTTCTGTGTGATTGCATGGTGTATTTTTTTTTTCCATGTGCTTTTCCTTTTTTGATGGCTATTCAATTGTAATTTTTATCTAACTGAGGGGGAAACAGCAAGAGTCCCCATAAGATACAACTACACCCACACCTACTGCAACTCACTTACTGAGTGAGAGCCACCACCTCCTTCTCCATCAATGGGCCAATGACAAAAAACCACCAAGAAGAGCCTGAATAATCTTTGGCTGCTCTTCAACACCAGTTAACAGAGATCTATATAAAACAACACCACAATGTCTCGAAGACAACAGACCATCACAATCCAGACAAAGAAGCAAAATAAAGTGGTAGAAACAAATGAGCAAGATACAGACTCAGAGCACATCCCTGAGGAAGAAGCAGCATTGGAACTCTCTGATAAGAAATTCAAAAGAATTATATTTAGGTATCTTCAAAGGATTCAGAGACAGACAAAAGAAAACACAGAAAACACCCTAGAAGAATTTTGGAAGAAAATACAAGAACAAAATGACAAAATAAATGAAAAATTAGAAATGATTCTAAATATACAAACAGAAATCCAGAAGATTAATACTAAATTGTCAGAAATAGATAGCACATTGGAAGGGCAACAAGTAGAATTGATGCAATGGAAGACAGAATTAATGAGATTGAAGAAAAAATACCTGAATACTTCTTTGGAAAGGGATTAATCAGAAAAAAAATCAAAACAAAATGAAGAAAGCCTAAGGTTCATGTGGAATACCATCAAAAGGAATAACTTACGTGTCATTGTAATTCCAGAACAGGAAGAGAAAAACAAAACCACTGAGAAAATTGTCCAAGATTTG
>NW_006921729.1:6363397-6364567 GCF_000298275.1 Orycteropus afer afer
TGGTTATGTTGTAAGAAGGGACCATTCCCTGGAGAAGGATGTCATGCTTGGTAGGATGGAGGGTCGACGGAAGAGGGGGAGGCCTTCAGGGAGATGGATTGATACAGTGGCTGCGATGATGGGCTCGAGTATAGCAGGGATTGTGGGGCTGGCACGGGATCAGGCAGCGTTTCGTTCTGCTGTGTATGGGGTCGCTATGAGTTGGAAACGACTCGATGGCACTTAACAACAACAACAACAACAATATATGGCATAAAGAGACTATCAAGCATAACTCAAAATGCACAAACAGCAGAAGAGAAACCAGATGATTGAAATCTTCTAAAAATTAAATTGTTATGTGCTTCCAAAGACTTCTCCAAAAGAGTCAAAAAAGAATCTACAGATTGGGAAAAAATATTTGGCAAAGACATATCTGACAAGGGACTTATCTCTAGTATTTGTACAAAACTCCAACACCTCAATAACAAAAAGACAAACAATCCAATTAAAAAATGGGCAGATGACATGAATAGACACTTCACCAAGGAGGATATTCAAGCGGCCAACAAACATATGAAGAAATGTTCACAATCATTAGCTATTAGAAAGATGCAAATCAAAACAACAATGAGATACCATCTCCAGCACTAGTAGCAAAGTTCAACAGGACAGAAAATACCAAATGCTGGCGAGGTTGTGAAGAGATTGGGACTCTCATGCACTGCTGGTGGGACTGTAAAATGGTACAACCACTGTGGAAAGCAGTATGGTGATTCCTTCAAAAGTTGGAAATTAGAAATACCATTTGACCCAGCCATTCCATTACTAGGTATATACCCTAAAAGTAGTGAGAGCCATGACAAGAACAGATATATGCACACCCATGTTCATCACAGCATTATTTACAATAGCTGCCACTCCTGAGAAGGAAGATGGGGCAATCTACTTCCGTAGTGATAATGCCTTGGAAACCCAAGGAGGGGTCTCTATGAGTTGGGTCTGACTTGACAGTACATAACAACAACAACAAAAGATGCAAACAGCCTAGGTGTCCAACAACTGAGGAATGGATAACCAAACTATGGTACATACACACAATGAAATACTACGCAACACTAAAGAATAATGTAGAATCTGCACAACACCGCATAATGTGGATGAACTTGGAGGACATTATGCTGAGTGAAA
>NW_006921729.1:6364667-6378810 GCF_000298275.1 Orycteropus afer afer
CACAACACCGCATAATGTGGATGAACTTGGAGGACATTATGCTGAGTGAAATAAGTCAATCACAAAAGGACAAATATTGTATTAGTTTGTTATTATAAAAATCAAGGAAAGGTTTATCTATGGAAGGAAATTTTCTTTGTTGGTTACCAGGGGTGGGAGGACAGGGGAGGGAACACTGTTAGGTAGAGGTAAGTATTGATTTGGGTGAAGAGAAGAGCAATGTACCAAATATGAGTGATCAATATGGTGGCATTGAGGAAGAGGAAGACATAGAGAGGTACATGGGAGGTACAGACAACAAAGATGAACCGTTTTGCACATACAGTACTGCATTTCCAGTGAAGGCAAACATGGGTATATGGGTGGATAGATGGTTGGACAGGCTGAACTAGTAGGTATGTCTGTGAAGCAGGAAGTGTACCCAAGAACATGTATAGGGTTGGCAGACAATGGTCCTATAAGTTTATTTGTATGATCTGAAGTCCCAGGTGTATAGTAGAGCTGACAAAGGGCAAGGTTGTAGTCACTTCTTGGTCACAGCCAGCTACCCAGAGGGACCAAGTAGTTGAACCTGTGGGCTCAGAACCATAGTTGTAGGGGACTTCAAGCTCAATTGGCATAACATACTACACAAAACACTGTTCCATCACCCACTTTGGCGAGTAGCAACTGGGATCTCAAAAGCTTGCAAGCAGCCATCTAGATGCAACGATGGGTCTCTCCTTGCCCAGAGTGAAGAAGAATGAAGAAAAACAAAAATTGATGGAAACAATTAGTCCCAGAGACTGGTACACCATCCAATCTGCAGCCTACATGACTATGACACCAGAACTAGAATGTGCCCAGCTACCACTGTCAACCACTTGGATGGGGATCTATGTAGGAGATCTGGGATAGAGAGGGAGAACAATGTGGAACGAAACTCAAAATCATTTGGAGGAAAAAAAAAAAAAAGGAGGGGGACCAGATTTGCTGGTCCTATAGAGCCTGGTGGAACCACTGAGACTATGGCCCCCTAGCTGCCCTTCAGGTCTGGAATTGAACCCGTACCTGTGGCTTCCAACCAAACCAAAGACAGGCATATGAGTTGAACATTTACCTCAAGTAGATACACTCCTTGGAGAAAACAACCATGAGAGAAAGAAGGGCTGCTTATGCACAGGGAGACAGCTCGGGGGGCAGGAGTGCATAGAGGCATGGACACAGGGAAGAGGTAACTATCAGAAGGAAGTGGGAGGGGAGCTGTTGCATTGTAGTAAAGTGTCGTCAATGTCATGAGACAAAGTGTATGTGAACTGTTGTATGGAAGGTGAATTTGCTCTGTAAATTTTCACCCAAATCAGAATAAAAAAATAAATTAGTTTTTTAAAAAATTAATAAATAATAAAGGAGTACAGTATTCATAGGAGACACTGCTTATGTTATGAGCCAATCTACTGTTTGGTTGACAAGTGACCTCTGGAATGGTTTCAGTTCCAAGTTTAAAGGGTATCTCAGGGTGATGACCTTAGGAAATTCTCTACTTTCTAGTAGCCCAGTAAGTCTGGCCTTTTTTAGGAATCTGAGGTGTGTTCTACATTTTTCTCCCATCCTATGCAAGAACATCTATTGTATTGGTCAGAATACTTGATGGTGGTAGCCAGGCATCATACAGTTCTTCTGCCTCAGGATAAATGAGTCCAGGGTTTGTGTGGACTATCAGTCCTGTAAATTAGTTTCTTCTTTAAGTCTTTGGTTTCCTTCTTTCTCTTTTACTCCAAACAAGTATAAACCAATAGTTGTATCTTAAATGGTTGTTCGCAAGCTTTGAAGATCTCCTACACTACTTATCAAAGTAGGTTGTAGAATAGTATCTTTATGAACTGTTATGTCAACTGACTGAGTTGTCCTAAGACTATGGTCCTAAGCCTTCAAATCCAGAAAACCAAACCCACAAGGTATTTAGTTCTACCTAAAAAAATACTCGCAACTGTGCTATTTGTCTTATTATATATATACATATATATATATATATACACACACACACACACACACACACACACATATATGAATATACATGCAGTAGACACAACCATGTATATGCCTACACATAACCTATACATACACACCCATAAACTCGTATGTGCCTTCCTATACACATACATGCATACATATCTACTTACATAATCACATATTTTTTCATTATTACACTTCTTGCAACATTGTATATGTTATAGGATTTATCCACCAGCCACTCCTCAGAAGGAAGGTTAGGCAATCTACTTCCATAGAGATATCACCTCAGAAACCCCAGGAGGGGTCACTATGAGTCAGTACCAACTGGAGTGAGTTTGGTGTTTATTTTTTATAGCATTTACCAAAATTATCCCTTATATTTATTTCTTATTGTCATCATATACCATGGTCAAGTTGTGCAGACATCACCCATACTGGGAATTGCCTTTCTGATCACCAAAACTAACAAGTGTCCACTATCTAGAAAGTGGTTTTCCCTCTCTCTCCCACCCATCCCTGATGACCATCAAATAATGTGGCTTCCTGTATGTATACCTATTCTTGTCTTTTTATAAAAATGAGATCATGCAATATTTGTCCTTTCACGATCGACTTATTTCACTCAGCATAAAGTCCTCCAAATTCATACGTTATAATGTATTTTGAGAACTCATCATTATTCTTATAGCTTTATTTACATTGTATGTATGTAAAACAACTTATCCATTTATCCACTGATTGGCACTTAGGCTGCTTTCATCTTTTTGCTATTGTGAAAAATGCTGCAATGAACGTAGGTATACACATGTCTATTTTGGGTCACTGCTACTAGTCTCTAGGGTGCACACCAAGGAGTGGGATAGCTGGTTCATAAGGTATTTCTATTTCTAGCTTTTTGAGGAAGTGCCATACCATTTTCTATAGGTTTCACACTATTTTAAAGTCCCACTAGCAGTGTGTTAGAGTTCCAATCTCCCCATGACCTCATCAGAATTTTTTGCTGTTTTTTTATTTTTTTTTAATCAGTGCCATCACTCCCAGATCTTAAGAACTACAATATAGCTACAGTAGTCAAAACAGGCTGGTATTGGTACAATAATAGACAGATAGAACAATGGAACAGAATCGAAAGCCCAAAAATAAACCCATCCATTTGCATCTTTGTCAAAGGTCCAAAACCCATTAAATGGGGAAGAGACACCCTCTTTAACAAATGGTGCTGGCAAAACTGGATATCCACCTGTAGAAAAATGAAACAAGATCCATACCTCACCTCATACACAAAAACAAACTGAAGCTGGATCACAGACTTAAATTTAAACCCAAAACTATGAAATTCATCAAAGATAAAGTAGGGGCAAATCTGGGATCCCTAATTTATGGCAGAAATAGACTATCAAGCATAACCCAGAATGTGCAGGAGATAGAAGAGAAGCTAGATAACTGGGACCTTTTAAAAATAAAATTCTTCTGCACATTGAAAGATTTTTGTCAAAGGGTCAAAAGAGAACCTACAGATTGGGAGAAAATGTTTGCCTATGACATATCTGATAAAGGATTTATCTCCACGATCTATAGAAAACTTCAACATCTCAACACCAAAAGGACAAATAACCCAATTTACGAATGGGCAAAAGACTTCAACAAACACTTCACCAAAGATGATATACAGGCAGCCAACAAACACATGAGAAACTGCTCATGATCATTAATCACTACAGAGGTGTAAATCAAAACAACAATAAGCTATCATCTCGCCCCAACAATAATAGCAAAGTTCAACAGGCCAAGAAATAACAAATGCTGGTGAGGTTGCAGAGAGAGATTGGAACTCTTATGCACTGCTGGTGGGATTGTAAGATTGTACAACCATTGTGGCAAATGGTATGGCATTTCCTTAAAAAATTGACAATAGAAATACCATTTGACCCAGCAATTCCATTACTAGGAATATATCCTAAAGAGGTTAGAGATAACACATGAACAGACATACATACACCTATGTTCATCACAGCGCAATTCACTATAGCAAAGAGATGGAAGCAACCTAAATGCCCATCAACGGAGGAGTGGATAACCAAATTATTGTATATGCACATAATGGAATACTGTACTACATTAAAGAACAATGAGGGATATGCAAATCATCTCACAATGTGGATGAACTTGGAGGATATTATGCTGAGTGAAATAAGTCAATCACAGAAAGACAAGTACTATATGAGCCCATTACCGTAAAAAGAGAAAGAAGGGTTTGCTTGGGAAAGGGAACTCAGTAAGTTACCAGATGGGGAGGGAAGGGGAGGGATTAATTTCAGGCTAGTTGGGGCCTACATGCTGATGTGGGTAGGGGGAGGGATATACAGGAAGGATCTGTGGATCACCATGATAACATTAGGAAATGAGAGGACACTGAATTGTGCACATAAGAGATAGATGCCAGATGCTAATACCAACTGATGTGTCCACAATACTGCATTGCCATTAACACCAAACACCAGGCTACAGATAAACACATAAACACCTGAGATGATTAGACAGGGGTCAGTGAACAGAAGTATACTCTGGACCAAGGATAGATTCAGCTGAGGCTAATCTTGCACAAACACCAGTGATACAAAATACCTGCAGTCCTTACAGAAACAATAGAAGACAGACACAGAGTAATCCCTCACAGACAACCAGACACTATGGGAGAGACATCCAACAGATCTACTGTCTCAGGACCATAGTATTGGGAGACACCAGACAAATGGCACAATAAAATTCATAAAAGCATTGCTCCACATTCTATATTGGTGAGTAGTGACTGGTCTTAAAAGCTTTCAAGCAGCCATCTAAGATGCAGCTAATGGTCTCCTAGCATCAGAAGAGAGGAAGAATGCAAAAAAAAAAAAAAAAGAAAAGGGCATTTGGAAGCAATCAGCCCTAAGACATGATAGCCCTCGAGACCAGAAGAACTAGATGGTGCCTGGCTACCAATGCCCACCACTCAGGAAAGGATCAAATCTGGAGATCCTGGATAGAGTGGGAGGGAAAATGTGGAACAAAATCCAAAAAGTCAATAATGACCAAAATTACTGGTCAGATGAAATCTGGTGAGACCCCCAATACTATGGCCCTGGAATACACTCTGTATCTGGAATAAAACTCACCCCCAGGCACTGGCTCTCAGCCCAAAGGTTAATAAGATGTACATACAGACCACTCAACCCAGGATGATGCACCCACATACTCTATGGTAATACATCCCCCTTAGAGCAATAGACCATGGGACACCAAAGGACCAACATCCAAATTGAGGAAATACAGGACAAACAGGAATGCATAAATATGAAGGGAACAGGGGGAGGGTTATGGGGTGGGAGGGAAGGAGACTGGGTTAGGGTTGGACATGGTAAATGGAGAATTAAACTAAATGTACATGTAACGTTGAATGTAAAACAAGCTCTTAAAATCAATGCCATCTTTACAATGGGGAGATGGTATCTCATTGTAGTTTTGATTTGCATCTCTTCAACAGCTAATGATCATGAGCATCTTTTAATGTCTTAGTCACCTGAATGTCCTCTTTGGTGACATGTCTGTTCATGTCCTTTGTCTATTTGTTATTGGATTATTTGTATTTTTGTTGTTGAGTTATGGAATTTTCTATATATTCTGGAGATTAGACCCTTATCACATCATTCCCAAAGATTTTTCCCAGTCTGTAGGTTGTCCTTTTACTCTTCTGATAAAATTTTTTGATGAGCATAAGTATTTAATTTTTAGGACATCCCAGTTATAATGCACTAGTTTAAGTTGAACCTGAAGAAAATTAAAACAATTCTACAAGAGGCAACATATGACCTTCAGTATATCTCACCTGCATTACAGACCACCCAAAGAATAAGTCTGATGCACTGAACAACAGTGACCAAAGACCAGGTGAGTTGTGGGATGACATCAGAGACATCATAAAGAAAGCAAAAGGTCATTTAAAAAGACAGGAAAGGAAAAGACGACAAAAAATGGATATAAGCAGAGACTCTAAAACTTGCTCTTGAAAAAAGAGTAGCTAAGGGAAATGGAAGAAATGGTAAAGTAAAAGGGCTGAACAGAAGATCTCAAAGGGCAGCACAAGAGGCCAAAGTATTACAATGAAATGTGCAGACACCTGGAGTTGGAAAATCCAAGGAGGAAAAGCTCATTTCTCGAGCTGAAAGAACTGAAGAAAATATTGAGTTGAAATACTGAAGGATTCTATGGGCAAAATCTTCAAACGATGCAGGAAGTATCAAAAGAAGATGGAAAGAATACATAGAGTCACTGTACCAAAAAAACTGATTGACGTTCAACCATTTCAGGAAGTAGCATATGATCAAGAACCACCGGTATTGAAGGAAGAAATCCAAGCTGCATTGAAGGCACTGGGGGAAATAAAAGACTCGAGGAATTGACATAACACCCAGTGAGCTGTTTCAACAAAAGGGTACAGCATTGGAGGCACTCATTCATTTATGCCAAGAATTTTGGAAGACAGCTACCTAATCAACCAACTGGAGAAGATCCATATTTGTGCTCATTCCAAAGAAAGGTGATCCAACAGAATGCAGAAATTATTGAACCTTATCATTACTATCACATGCAAATAAAATTTTGCCAAAGATAATTCAAAACAGTTACATCAGCACATCAACAGAGAACTGCCAGAAATTCAAGTCAGATTCAGAAGAGGGAGTGGAATGAGGGTTCTCATTGGCTGATGTCAGATGGATCTTGGTTGAGAGCAAAGAATACCAGAAAGATGTGTATACTTAATGTTTTATTAACTCTGCAAAGGCTTTCAACTATGTAGATCATAAGTTATGGATAACAACTGCAAAAAAAGAGAAATTCCAGAACACTTAATTGTGCTCATGAGGAATATGTACATAGACCAAGAGGTGTTGTTCAAACAGAGCAAGGCGATTCTACGTGGTTTAAAATCAGGAAAGGTGTGCATCAGGGTTGTTTCCTTTCACCATACTTATTCAGTCTGTATGCTGAGTAAATAATCCGAGAAGCTTGACTGTAGGAAGAATGCAGCATAAGGATTACAGGAAGACTCATTAACAACTTGAGATATGCAGGTGACACAATCTTCCTTGAAAGTCAAGAGAATTAGAAGTACTTACTGAAGAAGACCAAAGACTACAACTTTCAGTATGGATTACACCTTAACATAAAGAAAACAAAAATCCTCATAACTAGACCTGTAAGCAGCAGCATCAAGAAATCAAAGGATTTATTGCATTGGGCAAATGTGCTGCAAAAGACCTCTTTAAAATGTTAAACAGTAAGGATATCACTTTCAAGATTAAGCTGCACCCGACCCAAGCCACTGTATTTTAAATAGCCCCATAAGCATGTGAGAGGTAGACAGTGAATAGGGAAGACTGCAGAATTGATGCATTTGAATTGTGATGCTGGCAGAGAATACTGAAATGTACCATGGACTGCCAGAAGAACTAACATATCTGTCTTGGAGGAAGTACCATCAGAATACTCCTTAGAAATGAGAATGGCCAGACTTTGTCTCTCATACTTTGCTCATGTTGTCAGAAGAGACCAGGTCCTAGAGAAGGAAAAAGGAGAAGACCCTCAGTGAGAAGGACTGACACAGTGGTTGGAACAATGGGCTGAAAACACAGCAACAATTGTGAGGATGGCACAAGATCAGGCAGTGTTTCATTCTGTTGTACACAGGGTCTCTGTGAGTCAGAACTGACTTTATGGCATCTAACAACAGCAACAATTTTGTCCCTGTTGTCTTCTAGGAACTTTATGGTTTAGCTTTAATGTTTAGGTCTCTGATCCATTTTGAGTCAGTTTTTGTGTATGGTGTTATGTATGGATCCTATTTCATCTTTCTGCAAATGGACATTCAGTTTTGCCAGCACCATTTGTTAAACAGATTGTTTCTTCCCCATTGAGTGGACTTTGATCCCTTGTCAAAACTCAGCTGTCCCAAGTTGGATGGATTTACTTCTAGGTTCTCAATCGATTCCATTATTCTGTGGGTCTGTCATTGTACCAGTCCCAGGCTATTTTAATTACTATGGCTGTGTGTAGTATGCTTTGAGACAGAGCAAGTGTTAAGCCTCCTACTTAGCTGCTCTTCATTATTGCTTTGGCTACTCGGGGCCTCTCTTTTCCATATAAAGTTAGTGACTATTATTACTGATTTTTTTTTTTTTAACACAGTTCATGTTTTGAGCCCAAACTCATCTTTTTCCTTACCCTAAAAACTGGAATTTGGGAAGTCCAAAGATTAGAGTAGTAGTTTCCAAACTGGGGTATAGGCCACACATAGGATGCACAAGATGGTAAAAGTGGAGGCAGGTGAAAATTTTTAAATATTTATAATTTTTAATCTAGAAGTAGACTTCATCAATATTAAATATATAGTTAAGTGAGAATATAAATTATGTATATAATTTATAAATGAATATACCTATTTTGGGAGTACATGGTAAAAGAATCTTTACTGATGTGTGATCAGAAGTTCAGAAACCGATTACCAGTCAGAAATCCTAACTAGATGTTGATGAGTCAAATTCTCTGTCCAGTGAGCTTGTCCTCATCCCCACCCATCATGGATGATGCTAATTGTCTAGACCTAACTCTGTGCTGAAAGGGCAGGTGATAAAAGGGTACAAGTGGGAGTTAATCTAGAGAGGCCTAGCCTGGTTGGTAACCCATGTAGAAGGAAGATGGCCCTGGGATGAGTGCTTTTCCATCCCTATCTGTCTTCCCTGCTTCCTTCCTGACCCTGAGAGTTACTCAACTACCTTAACCAAAGTTCTGAAGGACATGAGATCACTGTGGCCCAGAAACAACCCAACGGACTTCCTTAAGGTATAGGGATTTCCAATCAGATTCTCTTGTGGCTCTTTGAAGTGGGCCAAAGTTAAAATCCCTCTGCTAGTAGAGGTAAGATCCAAGTGGCATCATGAGCCTGATGAACCAGGCTCTCCAGCTCTGCTTCCTTCTGTGTTCATGGGACCCAGAGCCACTAGCCAGGTAGTAGTAGCACCAGTTTACAAGTCCAGCAACCTCAGAACCTCTGTGCAGTCTACTTGTATAGGAAAACTACACTGAACATCCACCCATCAGACAACTCTTAAGGTCTTCCATGAATCTAGGAGAGTCAATATTCTGCCACTAAAATCAGCCAACATAGACATGTGTGTCAACTAGAACTGTGCTCTATACAGTTTTCAATGGCTAAATTTTTTAGAAGTAGGCCTCCACTCACCAGGCCTTTCTTCCAAGGCACCCTCTTGAGTGGACTAGAACCTCCAACCTTTTGCACATTAACTATTTACACTATCAAGGGATTCCACTTCCCAAATAGCTCCCATCAAAGATACCCAGTTTTCAGCCTTGTGTTTGCTCAGGGAGACAGAACTAGGAACCTGATGGTCTCAACACCTTCTTCCCTATGTGCTGTGTGTATGAAATGACAAAGTGCAATGCTGGTCCAGAGTCATGATGTGCCACGACCATGAAGCATTAAGCAGTAAGGTGACATGATGAGAAGGCATATAATTGTTGTCTCTACCCAGTGAGCACTACAGGTAATTACTTAATTGAAGATGAAAGGGTGATTCACAGGCAGTAGTGGTATTAAATGTTTCCTATTGCACTTTTCTCTTCAACATGCCCTTTCCTGTTTCCTGGTAATAACAGTAATTTGCACTTTCAGATCCTGTCCTTTCTGTTTTATTTTTCTCTATTATTTCATTCATTTTCATGACAAATTTACTGTCAGGAGTTTGTTGTCAGAGGAAGATGCTCATGTTTCACTAAGGCCAATCTTTGCAAAAGTAAAACTAGGCAAGCATTCTTTGCCCTGATAAATATAGACCATGTGCAATGAATGCTCCCTTGAGAACAGACACCATGAATGAGTGTTTCCACCCTATTTGTAAGTTGGGTCTTTGTAAAACCATCCTGGTGATGAATGGGATGTTGTCCTCAGTCTGGCAGGACTGAAGTTCTTCTTTATCTGTAGATGACAGTGCTATTGTCTTCCCCATGTCCAGCAACAATTCTTCATAGTGATCCTGGGTCTTGAAATGTTGACTATCTGAGGCACAATAGCTCTGCTGATGTCACTCAGCCAGACATCAGCTGGTGCCCATCGATTGTTGAACTGTCTGACAACAAAGGAATAAGCCATTCTTCTTGATCTGAAAAAGGATTTTGCTTCCTTTGCTCTCTACTGTCCTTGATTACAGGGGGAAAATGGGCTTCTTGGCCAACACTAATAGGCAAATGTAAATGTGGTACAAAGCTTGTGTCAGGCATTGTCATTGCTGAGCTGTAAACCTCCCAACAGTGTTCCATTTATCCACTATGGGACACAAACCATTCAAGCTAGGACCTTTCTCAACTCTGCATCTTTTCACATTACCTTCAGTCCTGTGGAATGCCTCTCTCTGACTTAAAAACTCTACCTATGATTTAAGAAGGTTCAGCTCAAATGTGACTATCCTTTATCCTTCCCTCAGTCCAGGAGAATCCTAGTGTAACCTAGATGATTGGGCATGAGGGCAGGCTCCATGCTACTCAAAATCTAGGTTCAAACCTACGCGCCCTCAAAGGTATAATTCTATTTCTTGTGAAACACAAAGCCTTCCCCAAAAGCCTGAGACTTTCTGCTGAAGGATATCAAAAGTTTCTGGTATTTTGCTTCCTTGTTTGCAGGCTCTGCTTTGCACCATATCAATCCAGACATGAAACTCAACTCCTTCACTATTTTCACTCAAACAGTAACAAAGAAAATAACCAACTACCCCTGTTAGTGAGCTTACTGAAGAGCTGCCTGACAGACAGAAGCTGGCAAAGTCAGAGGAGTGGGTGTGATGGTGTGCAAGGAGGGGAGCTTTGCACATCACTTAACAGCTGAAAATCCAATTTAGACATTCCTGTTCCTCAAAAGTCTTCTTTGGTGTCCCAATAGTGGGCTCCCTATAGCATATCAGTCTCCTGCTATGCCCTGTTTCCTCCTCTCTGACTCCCAGAGTTCCTTGGTGAACTCCACAGACCTCCCTGAAACCTTGGCCCCAGGAAAAACTCAGGGAAAGTGGCATTCCACTTTCTCTCCCAAGTACTTACCAAGGCATTTACCCAGAAACAGTTCTCCACTTGAGCAGAGTTCTGGGATCCATGGTTAAGATACCAGTTTCCACCTAATTGCATAAATCATTTAGTCTATATACAAAACAATTTGCATGTCCCCCCCATCATCATGCCATTTATCACAGTATATTGTTTCTGTGTCTATCCAGATTGATAAACTGTACTTTCCCTTGTTCACTGATTAATGGAGAACCATTGCAAAGTTCAGGAGGGGAGCAACCTGATCAGACTTGTAGGGTTTTGTTTTGCTTTAATCAGCATGATTTTCTGGTATAAGGAATACACTGGGGCAGGGCAAAGTGATTGTGGGGTAGACTAATTAGGAGACTTCCTATTGAGTCCAGGAGGAAATCAAGGCAGCTTAGATTAGAGCAGTGGAGAAGAATTTTGATAGATCCAAAAGACAATTTGGAGACAAAAACAGGATGTGGGGATTGGCTGGATATAGGTGGTAAGAAAGACTGAGGTCCAAGTCTCTGGCCAGAATATTAAAGAAGCATTGGCCCCATTCACAGAGCTGGCAATGAAGGAAGATTGATTCTTTTTATATATATATATTTGATTTGCTAAATCGGCCAAGTGAAGAGATCTAGGAGTTAGGTGGATCTACATTAAGAGACCGCAGGTCTGGAGTTAAGAGATATGAGAGTTGTTGGGACATGGATGAACTGCAACAGTGCACATGGATAAGGTCATTTTGGGAACACATAAAATAGGGAAAGGGCTAATAGTCCTGGACCTGGGAAGCTATGTTGGCAGAGGAAGGGCAGTCAGAAAAGTAAAAGGAAAACCAGAGGAGAATAATGTTTCAGGTAACAAGGGAGTTTAAGAAGGAAAAAAGTTAATATAAGAAGACTGGAAAAAAAAAAGGGCTCTGATCAATATGGTAAATGGAAGGCATAAGGTTGAGTAGAATCTACATAACAAGATAAATTTTTCATCATATTGCATTTAAGGTGCTTTTGGAACCTCGTGATAGAGATACTTATTTGCAGATAAAAACACACATTCATTCACTGTATTCAGCAACAATTCAGAATTAAATGTCGACAGTCCTTTAGAGAAGAGGCTACAGAGGACTGCGCAGTGATATTGACCAGAAAAAGGTTAAAAGGTTGTCTTAGTTTCCTAGGGCTGCTGTATATATATATATACACACCACAAAGTATTTTAACCACTTTTGCGAGTGGCTTTAAAGAACAGAACTTTACTGAGTCACAGTTAAGGAAGCTAGAAATCCAAATTCAGGGCATCTGCAGGATCATGATGTCTCCTCTTGGGGAAGATCCTTCCTGTCTCATCCAGCTTCTGATAGCCCCAGGCATTTATCGGAGTTCACTGGCTTTTAAATGTACCCTACAAGGTATCTCTGGTAGCATAGTGCCTAAGACACTTGCCTGCTAACCAGACGGCTGGCGGTTCAAACCCACCAGCCACTCCTCGGAAGGAAGGTTGGGCAATCCTACTTCCGTAGTGATACTGCCTCGGAAACCCAAGGAGGGGTCGCTATGAGTCGGGTTTGACTCGACGGCACATAACAACAACAACAACAACAAGGTATCTGCCTTCCCCTTACGTGACTGTCTCCATTCTTCCCCTTCATAAGACATCACTTGGAAGGGACTAGGATGCATCCAACTTCAGGATGACCTAGTTAACTGGTAACATCTTCCAAAAAAACCTATTTCCAAACAAGGTCATATTCACCAGTACAGGGGGACATCAACATATCTTTTGGGGATGCACAACTCAATCCATAACAAGGGTCAAAGATCTGTATTTAATATTTCAAATTCCCTTTCTGACTTGCCCTATATCTTTTCATGTCTCCTTGATGGTGCATTTTCTCTGCCTTTTCTTTTTCTCTCATTTTGGGCTTGGGAAGTCTATTCCTGCTGTGAAAGATCTTGTATTCCTTCTATCTTGAAATTCTATACTATAAAAAAAAAAAAAAATTCTATTCTATACTATAAAGTCACTGTGTGGGGGTAGGGGAGAATCAGAGTCCCCTGGGGTGCTTTTTAAGAATATACACGCCAGCCTGGACTCTTCTTCCAAAATCCTAATATTTCACTCAATCTTGTTCCCTCACTCCCTCCCCATTCACTACCAGGGCATTGGTGAGGCTGCAGGTGGATATTCAGGAGTGAGAAGCAGACCAAAAGACTAAACAGAAAGAATGATGAGGGGGGAATGAGGGTGTGGTAAGGTCTCACAGGTTCCTGCCAGGGCTGCTAGATCAGCGGTAGCTCTGTTAGCTGAAACAGGGGGACAGATTGGGGGAATATTAGTACATACTTCCTTTCACTCTGAAGTTTGTTCAAACTTTTGTTTGAAATGTTTTTGTAGTCTCCATACTTTTTATTAGCTACCCCCAGGAGATACCTAAAACTATCATTCTGAGTAACTAACTTAAGTCATGGACTGGTGGTACCATTCCCACCACTATTTGTAATTTAGCATCCTAACTATATAGCATAGTGGCTTTTGGCTGACAATTTATAATATTTTCACAACATCTTAGTTCATGCATGAAGACAAACCTCATTCCATCTGTTTGTCCTGCTAATGGGTCAGTGATGTCCCCATAGCTAATTATAGCAATTACATAGAAAGTAACATGTTTAATTTGGAAAGCCAGACTCAGTATTTGTGATTGCGTAATAATGACAGATGCACAACTGTTTCTAAGAGGGAGAAAGACTTGACTTTTTTTCATGTATAAGAAAAAGCCATACAAAATCCCCTTCTGCAGTTACTGTGAAAAATGCTATTGAAGTTATTTTCTTATTGCCTTTTACTCTGGAATTACATTCCTTAATTGTCCTCCTCTCTAACCAGTGGGATGGTGGTTCAAACCTACCAGCCACTCCTCGGAAGGAAGATGGGGCAATCTACTTCCGTAGTGATACTGCCTCGGAAACCCAAGGAGGGGTCGCTATAAGTCGGATCCGACTCGACGGCACATAACAACAACAAC
>NW_006921729.1:6378910-6386693 GCF_000298275.1 Orycteropus afer afer
GGTCCAGCTCGAGGGCACATAACAACAACAACTCCCTCCCTTAAAGATGTTTTTGATGCAGAATAGCTTCCTCTCCATCTTTATTTTTCTTTAGGCCCATGGAAAGTCTAATACATTTCCTTCTCGCTGGGGCTTAATGCAATCAATGTCACCCAAACGGCAGTGGTCTGAAATGCTCACTGGTCTCCTGAATGCGTGGAAACTCTACTTCAGCTGGGTCTCCCTTATTCTGACACCATAATGCCACTGAGGGCAACCATAAGGCTGCCAAGTCACGGCCACTGTCCTCTGCTGGTGACTAACACTCCAAACCCAGCCTCCGGGATGCAGACATTTCTTTCCCTTGGCTGTAATGACACCCCCCTCTCCTAGTTTTCCTCCTATCTCAATGAGCAATCTGGCATAGGTTAAGTAGGGGAGTCAACAAAGGAGTTAAAAATAGTGTGATCACTAGTATGGAAGAAAACTAGAAGAAGATGGTATTGTAGAAGCCAAATGATGTCAAGAGGATCAAGTAATAAAAACAAGGAAATGGCATTGGATTGGCAACATGAATATCAAGTAGACTTGGACAAAAATGGACTCACGGTGAGGTTAAGGAGAGAATGGGTCATGAGCAAGTGCAGACAGTAACTACTGATAATTCTTTTTAAGAGTAGAGAAAGGGGTCTCAACAAGAAAAGAATGTAATGTCAAGTGAAATTTTTGGTTTTGTTTTCTAAAATGGAATATTCTAGAGAATATTTGCATCCATGTTGAACTATGCTACAGAGAGGAGATACTTACAGGAACAACGTCCTCAAGGGCAAAAGAGGAAAACAGTAATACTTCATTCACTTTAATAAGTGGCAACGCCGAGAATAGGAATACAAATGCAGGGAGACTGGGACATTTGGTGACTGGATGATGTTTATTCCCATCTGATCGCTTCTATTTTCTCAATAAACTATGAACAAGGTCATCAACTGAGAATAAAGATGGGAACTGGAGCTCTGAGAGAGACGAGATATATGAAATCAGCATTATGGACAGTGAAAAAAAGAAACACCAAGGAAGTGCAGTAAGAAGTGCAGCACTGCCTGCCCACTGGAGATGTGCCATCCTGAATTTAAAAGGAGGTTAAATAATGAGAATAGAAATTGTGGGCAGAAAGTGCTTAGCCCTGACTTGGTACCTAATGCACAGTCAGTAAATGTGAGCTATTATTATTTTGCCACATGAATATTTCTTTATTGTTTGCTTAGATGAGATCTATTCCTGTCCAAAAAAACAAACAAACAAACAAAAAAAAATGAACTGACACTGTAAAACACAGAAATTGCTTCTATAAAGATTTAAGATTAAATTCAAAAGTCTTGAAAATGTTGGCCCAATGGCCTAAGAAATTAACAAAGTACGAAATGTATGATATCAATGAAATAAGATTTTATGAGGACATAGAGCTTAATAGGCTTGCATATCAATGTGACTGTTACCAGAGCACTACGCAGTCTTGTACCATCAGGGCAAGGTTGGTGTGGAATTACATTCCACAGTGAGCACTGGGACTATGATATGGGTATACTGCATATAAAAAAACTAACTGGTGGCTCAGTTAAAAGAGTAATGGCATCAATTAAGTAGCTCTTATATTAAAGTGAGCTAAGAAAAGGCTTCAGGGAAGCTATTATTACATTGAAAATATCAGCATAAATTTGAGAATTGGAAAGGTCACTGCTTTATCCCTGAAATAAGCTGTGTCCTTCTTGAGGCATCCTGTTTCCTGAAACTGTATGATAATACAACATACAGCCTTCACTCACACACTGTGGTCAGTGACCATTTATTTACTCACTGGGGAAAAAGGGTCAGAGTAGGTGGGGAGGCTCCTTGGAGAACAGAACGAGGTGATTAAATCAAATGCTTTTTTATATCTATCAAAATGCCTGTAAAACTTAGGTCCTTTAATTTTTCTATATAAAGAAGGGAAGGATCAGCCTTTTTACAACATGACTGGGCCCCATGTTTGTAATTAGAAAAATTAAAATATCAACAAAATGATACTATGAGATTTTCCCAATGTCTGGCATTGAGTCTACCCAGAAGCACCTTGGAAGAAAGGCCAGTCGATTGACTTCTGAAAAATCGGCCATTGGAAACCCCACGGAGCACAGTTCTACTCTGACACACGTGGGGTCGCCATCAATCAGACAACTGTTTTTTTGTTTCTTTTTTTAAAATTAGTACCCTCTTTCAAACAGCTTTTTTGAAGTTTACTAACTTATGATTATAAGGAGTCCTGGTGGCACAGTGGTTAAGCACTCAGCTGCTAATCAAAAGGTCAGCAGTTCACATCCACTGGCCACCTTGTGGGAGAAAGATGTGGCGATCTGCTTCCATAAACATTACAGCCTCGGAAAACCTATGGAGCAGTTCTACTCTGTCCCGTAGGGACAAAATGAGTCAGAATCAACGTGATGAATGGGTTTGGTTAACTTATGACTAAGACATCTAACCTTCTCTTCTATGCTGACTGTTAAGGAAATCTCATCTCCTCTACCTGAGAGTTGCGAGGTTTCCATTTCCTCTACTAGAGTATTAACAGGTACCCTCCATTCACTTTACAGGAGTCCCAAGGACCCTCCAAGCTTGCTGAATAAAAGCCAAATCTTGGAAATACAAATGGAAGTTATATTTGTGTTTTTAAAAAAATGTCATTTTCATATGTTAAGGATTTGGAGTGTGGAGGGATCCAGTGCTCCTGGTTGATGAACACGTGTGTTACTGCAAATTTACAAAAAATCCTTTTATTTCAATTCTTATGCATTAAATTCTAAATCTGTTACTAAGATTATAAAATATTTACTAAGGATTATTGTGGCATTTCTAGGTTGTTTTTATATACTCATGATGTGATTTTCTAATATTTTATTTAATATATTGACAGTAAAAATCTGAAACAGGTTTTTAAGGATTTTTGTTTACTCTCTATTTTTTATTGTGCTTTAGGTGCAAATTTACAGGGCAGAGTTTTACATTCAACATCAAGTGCACATTTAGTTTCACTCCCCCATTTATCACCCCAACCTAACCCTGTCTCCTCCCCTTCCTGCCCAGTAACACTCCCTCCCCCACAGTTATGCACTCCTGTGTGTCCTGCATTTCCTCCATTCTAATGTTGCTCCTCTGGTGCCCTGTGGTCAACTGCTCCAAGGGATGCATTTCCATGGAGAATGTGGGTGCGTCACCCTGAGTTGAGTGGTCTGCATGTACATCTTGTTTACTATAGGGCTGACAGCCAGCCCCTGGGAGTGAGTTTTATTCCAGGCCCAGAATGTATCCCAGGGCCATAGCATTGGGGGGCCTCACCAGACTCCATCTGACCAGTAATTCTGGTCATTATTGAGTTTTTGGATTTTGTTCCACGTTTTCCCTCCCACTCTATGCAGGATCTCCAGATTTGATCCTTTCCTGAGTGGTTGGCATTGATAGCTGGGCACCATCTAGTTCTTCTGGTCTCGAGGGCCATCATGTCCTAGGGCTGATTGCTTCCAAACACCCTTGGTTTTTTGCACTCTTCTTTGCTTCTGATGATAGGAGACCATTAGCTGCATCTTAGATGGCTGCCTGAAAGCTTTTAAGACCCCAGTCTCTACTCAGCAATGTAGGAGGAAGAACAAGACTTTCACGTATTTTGTTGTGCCAATCGAGTCTGGTGTTCCCCAGTACTTTGGTCCTGAGTTGGTAGATCCATTGGATCTCTCCCCCATGTGTCTGGCTGTCTGTGAGGATTACTCTATGCCTGTCTTCTGTTGTTTCTGTAAGGATTGCAAGGATTTTCTATCACTGGTATCTTCTGTGCAAGATTAGCCTCTGCTGAATCTATCCTTGGTCTGTTCACTGACCCCCATCTGATCCTCAGATGTTTATGTATTTATCTGTAGCCTGGTGTTTGGTGTTAATGGTAATGCAGTACTGTGGATATACTGGTTGGTATTAGCATCTGTCATCTGTATCTTATGTGCACAATTCAGTGCCCTCCCTTTTCCTACTATCATGGTGGTCACAGACTTTCTATTCCATCCCTCCCCTTACCCACGTCAGCAATGTGGCCCCCAAGTAGTCCAAAATTAACCCCTTCCTTTCCCTCCCCACCCAGGTAATCTACAAAGTGAGTTCCCTTTCTCAAGCAAACCCTTCTTTCTCTTTTTATAGTAATGGGCTCATACAGTATTTGTCTTTCTGTGATTGACTTAATTCACTCATCACAGTGTCCTCCAGGCTCATCCATGTTGTGAGATGATTTGCGTATCCTTCATTGTTCTTTAATGTAGCATAGTATTCCATTGTGTGCATGTACCATAATTTGGTTATCCATTCATCCATTGATGGGCATTTAGATTGTTTCCATCTCTTTGCTATAGTGAATCATGCTGCAATGAACATAGGTGTGCATGTATCTGTTCATGCACTGCCTCTTACCTCTTTAGGATATACTCTAGTAATGGAATTGCTGGGTCAAATGGTATTTCTATTTTCAGTTTTTTAAGGAAATGCCATACCATTTGCTACAATGGTTGTACCATCTTACAATCCCATCAGCAGTGCACAAGAGTTCCAATCTCTCCACAACCTTGCCAGCATTTGTTATTTTCTGTCCTGTTGAACTCTGCTATTATTGCTGGGGTGAGAGAGTATCTCATCATTGTTTTGATTTGCATCTTTCTAATGATTAATGTGTTTGTTGGCTGCCTATATATCATCTTTTGTTGCTGTTGTTATGTATGACTCCTCCTTGGGTCTCCGAGACAGTATCACTACGGAAGTAGGTTGCCCAACCTTCCTTCCAAGGAGTGGTTGGTAGGTTTGAACAGCCAGCCTCCTGGTTAGCAGTCAAGTACCTTAGGCACTACGCCTTTAGTGAATGTTTACTCTTTTTTGTTGTTGTTGCTGTTATGTGCCATCGAGTCAGACCCGACTCATAGAGACCCCTTCCTTGGGTTTCTGAGGCAGTATCACTATGGAAATAGATTGTCCCATCCTCCTTCCAAGGAGTTACTGGTGAGTTTGAACTGCCAGCCCTCTGATTAGCAGTCCAGTGCCTTAGACACTACGCTACTCTTTTTTAGTAACAGGTTTATTGAGATAAATTTACATTCCACACAATACACCCATAGAGTATACAGTTCAATGGTTTTTAGTATATTCAGAAAGTTGTGTAACTATTACCACTATCAATTTTCATCACCCCAAAAGGAAACCCCATACCAATTGATAGTCACCCCCCATCTGCACGCAAATGCACCCCTACCCCCTGGCAATCACTATGTACTTTCTGTCTTTATGTATCTGCCTACTCTGCACATTTCACAGAAATGAAATTATACAGTAATATGGTCTTTTGTCACTTCTTTCAGTTTGCATAATGTTTTCAAAGCTCATTCATCCATGTTATACCATGTATTACCACTTTATTTCTTCTTATAGCTGAACAATATTGCAGTGGATATACCATATTTTTTTAATCCATTCATCTGTCCACAGACATTTGAGTGTTTCCTTTTTGTATTATGAATAATGCTGTTATGAACATTCATGTACAAGTTTTATTATATCATTTGAGAAACTTCCATATTTTTCCAAAGTGGTTGCACCATTTTACATTCCCACCAGCAATCTACAAGGATTCTAATTACTCCACATCCTCTCCAACTTGTTTTTATCTGACTTTTTAATGTTAGCCATCCAAGTGGCTGTGCAGTAGTATCTCACTGTGGTTTTGAGTTTTATTTCTAGTGACTAGTGATGTAGAGTGTTTTTTCATGTTCTTTGTGATCACCTTTTTTCATGTCTTTGGAGAAATAACTATTCAAATCCTTTGCCTATTTTTTAAAAAAAAAACATTAGGTATCTCTTATTATTGAGTTGTAAGAGTTCCTTACATAGTCAGTATACAGGTTCCTTTGATTAACAAATATTTCCTGTTGTTCTGTGGATTGTCTTTTAATTTTCTGCATCATATGCTTTGAAGCACAAAAGTTTCTAATTTTGATTGCTATTTATTTTGTCCTTTTGGTGTTGTATCTAAGAAACTGTTGCTTAATCCAGGGTCAGGAAGATTTACCCTTTGTTTTCTTCTAAAGTTTTATAGTTTTAGTCCTTACATTTAGGTCTGTGATCTATTTTGAGTTAATTTCTGTGTATGGTGTAAGGTAGGAATTCAATTTCATTCTTTTATGTGTAAATATTAAAATTTTCAGCACCATTTGTTTAAAAGTCTATTCTTTTTCCCATTGAATTATTTTGTCAGCTTGTAAAAAACAATTAACCATAAAAGTAAATGTTATTTCTGGACTCTCATTTCTAGTCCACTGACCCAGGTATCTGTATTTATGCCACCACCACATTGTCATGATTATTCGAGCTTTGCAGTAAGTTTTGAAATTGGAAAAGTATGAGTCTTCTAACATTGCTCTTCTTTTTCAAGATTGTCTTGCTGTATCTCCTTACATGAATTTTAGGATCAGTTTGTCAATTTCTACAAAGTAGTCATATGGGATTTTGATCAGGATTGTGTTGAATCTGTAGTTCAATTTGGGGAACATTGCCAATTTCACAATATTAACTGCTCTGATCCATGAAAATGGGGTTTCTTTCCAGTTATTTATTACTATAATGTTTTATAGTTTTCAGATTGTAATTTTTGTATTTCTTTTATTAAGTTTATTCCTAAGTATTTTACTATTTTTTATAAAAATTTTCTTTTATGTCATCTTTGATTTTAGAATCATAAAATACATTGGGAAGTTTTCCATATTTTCTATGCTTGAAACATTTCTATAACATGGGACACTTGATGTTTCATAAACTCTTCTGTAAAACTGTTTGGGCCTGGTTCTCTTCTACTTTCTATCTCCTTGTAAATCAATTATAGGAATTTATGTAAGATTATCCTTTCCATTTTCAAATATATTCCTATAAAGGTAAGTAAAACTCATAATTTTTAAAAAGTCATCTATCTATAGTATGTCTTTCTTATTCTTAAGGTTTTCATCATACACCTTCATCTTCTTGATCACAATTGCCAAAGGTTTGCGCATTTTAAGTCTCTGATTGTTTCCTAATTTATTAACTTTTACTGTTTTACTATTTTTCCCACTTATTTAACTTATTTTGTTGCTCTTTTCCTAGCTTTTAAGTTGAAAGTATAGTGCATTTGTTTTTCATATTTTCTCATAAGTACAAGTAATATAACAAATTTTCCCTTAATACCGTTTTGGCTGTGTCACCTAAGTTTCAATGTGTAGTAGTACTCTCATTTAAAAAATAATTTCTTAATACTTATCATTTCAATTTTGATTTCCTAACCTACCAGCCATTCCTTGTAAGGAAGGTTGGGCAATCTACTTCCATAGCGATACCACCTTGGAAACCCAACGAGGGGTTGCTATGAGTCAGATCTGACTCAATGGCAGTGTGTTGCATTTGTGTTTATTTAACCTAAAAACTACCCAAAAGGGTTGCATGTGTATGTTTAATTTCCAAGTATAGAGTTTGTTTGGCTACCTTTTTTTGTTAATAATTTCTTATATTCTGATAAGAAAATATGTCCTATATTATTTCTACATTTAAATGTTTTTGGATATTCTCTTTATGAATTAACAATAAATTTATGTCAGTATAACATGGTATTCAAAAGTAAGTGGTATGTACAATGGAATACTATGCAACGCTAAAGAATAATGTAGAATCTGCAAAACACCACATAACGTGGATGAACTTGGAGGACATTATGCTGAGTGAA
>NW_006921729.1:6388923-6395810 GCF_000298275.1 Orycteropus afer afer
ACCCAAATCACAATTAAAAAAAAAAAAAAAGTAAGTGGTATGCTTTGCAATGGGTACAAACCTTTCATGTGTCTATTAGCCTGAACATATTAATTGTACTATTAAAAACTTAGATATCATATCTTTGCTTAGTTTTTGGTTACTAATATATTTTTTTATGCAAGTGTGTTACTGGATCCTATTATGACTGCAAATTTGCTGATTTTCCCCCCTTTTCTGCTTTTTGTGTTTTCTACTGAGTTGTTAGGAATATGAAAATTCTTGATTCTTGTTCTCAGTACAGAATAACTGATCTATATGAAATATTCTTCTTTGTTCTGTTCACTGTGATTTTCCTTAAATTCATTTTTCCTGATAGTAAGATTTTAACATTGAAGAACATTTCAATTAGCATTTGTTTGGTTTATCTTGTTCAATCCCTCTTTCAATCTCTCTTTGTCATTTGACTTTAAGTGTGTTTCATAAATTTCAGCTAGATGAAGTTTTGAAGCAGTTTTTAATATGAACCAAAAATGGTAGCTTTTAATAAAAATTATAACATATTGTTTTTGTGCTACTGGCAATTGTGAACTTTTTATTTCTTTATTATGATTTAAAGTTTTTAATTTACTATGCTTTCTTGTGGGAGCTCTGGTAGCGTAGTGCCTAAGGCACTGAATTGCTAACCAGAAGGCTGGTGGTTCAAACCCACCAGCCACTCCTCCAAAGGAAGATGGAGCAGTCTACTTCCATAGTGATACTGCCTCAGAAACCCAAGGAGGAGTCGCTATGAGTCAGGTCTGACTCGATGGCACATAACAACAACAATGCTTTCTTGTTGCTCTTTTTTTCCTTTTCTTATCTTTTGTTGAGTTGACTTACATGAAATTCCTATTCTTTTAGCAATTACCCATAAAATATTTCACCCTTACTACACACCAGTATGATTTAGACACCATCATGATTTTTACTGATTTCTTCATAAACCTGTACTTTTATCCCATGTCTTCCTCTTCCTTCATTTTGTTACTTTTCTGTAGTGTGTCATCAATATGGTCTATAGGAGAAAACTGATATTGTCTGTAGAAGTAAACTTGCATGTTTTGAAAATACCTTATTTTGTCTTCTTTCTTGCATACTAGGTTTGTCTGAATGTAGGATTTCAGGTTCAAAATCATCTTATCTCAGAATATTGAAGCTATTACTCTATGGTCTCCAAGGATCCAGTGATACCAATATATAGGGATGCAGGTTTCTCTACCAATTGATTTCCAAATGCTTTTTCCTTCTGGAGGAAATAAATGCCTATTCCATTATCTATCCTTATTGCCTAGAATATCTTGGGAAGATTTATCCTTCCCAAAAATATACCTTTTCTAACATTAGGAACTTTAATGTTAAATATGTTTAATTTGACATCCTGAGCAAATCAGCATTCCCTTCTTTATAAGACAGTGTAAACATTTATATTACTATTACTTTTAATGACCTATAATTCGAGTTCCAAGTCCAGGTAGTTAGGTTTCTGGGGTCCTGATTTCACTTTAATCTATACAAACATTAATGAGTATTGCTGTAACAGAATTCTAGTATGTTCAGTGATAAAAGCCTTAAATCCTTTTCCTATAATGTTCCAAGTAAATATTTTCTTTACATCATAAATTGCTAATATAAAGTAACAATATAACAAGCCAGTGTTCATGATAAGATGCTGACATTTTTTCTAACTGATCTGGACATTATAGTATGTCCAACATGTCTGGAAACAAATATTATGTTTATTCTATGTTTTCAGAATGATATACTACCGAAAAATTTAATGAATAGCCCTGAAACATTACCTGATATAGTGCCAGAAGATGAGTCCCTCAGATCGGAAGACACTCAAAATACAACTGGGGAAGAGCTGCCTCCCCAAAGTAGAGTCTACCTTAATGACATGGATGGAGTAAAGCTTTCTGGAGTAAAGCTTTCTATTTCTGAATGTGACATGACTCAAGATGGGAAGAAACAGATGCAAAGATCCATTAATAAAAAAACATGGAATGTACAAATTATGAATGTAGGAAAATTGAAAGTTGTCAAAATGGAAAACATAAAGATCAATATCCTTGGCATTAATGAGATGAAAAAGGACTGTTTTGGCCCTTGTGAATCAGACCATATGATCTATGCCAGGAATGATAAATTGAAGAATGGCATAGCATTCCTTGTCACAAAGAATGTTTCAAGATCTATCCTGAAGTACAATGCTATCAGTGATAGGATAATATCCATATGCCTACAAGGAAGACCAGTTAATACTACTATTATTCATATTTACACACCAACCACTTAAGCCAAAGACAAGGAAACTGAAGATATTTACCAACTTCTGCACTCTGATACTGACCAAACAATCAAGATGCATTAATTATTACTGGTGATTGGAATATGAAAGTTGGAAACAAAGAAAAATCACTGGTAGTTAGAAAATAGGGCCTTGGTGATAGACATGATGTTGTACATCACATGACAGAATTTTGTGAGACCAACAACTTATTCATTGCAAATACCTTTTTCAGCAACACAAATGACAGCTATAAATGTGGACCTCACCAGATGGAATACACAGGAATCAGATAGACTATATCTGTGTAAAGAGGAGATGGAGAAATTCAATTAAGAATATCATACATGAAGAAGCTGAAGGTCATTAAAAAGACAAGAAAAGTTGTGTATTCCATTGTACACAAATCATATTTCAGTAAAATGTATTAAAAAAAAAAAAAAGCCAGGAAAGGAAGACAAGATCAGCCAAAACAAGGCCAGGAGCTGACTGTGGAACATACCATCAACTGCTCATATTCAAGTTCAAGTTGAAGCTGAAGACAATTAAAACAAGTCCACAAGAGCCAAAATGTAACTTTGATTATATCCCACCTGAGTTTAGAGACCATCTGAAGAACAGATTGGATGCACTGAATACCAGTGACCAAAAACCAGACAAATTGTATGATGACAGCAAGAATATCATACATTAAGAAAGCAAAAGGTCATTAAAAACACAAGAAAGGTTGTATATTTCACTATACATTAATTATATTTCAATAAAATGTATTTAAAAAAAAAAAAGACAGGAAAGGAAGAAAAGACCAAAATGGATGTCAAAAGAGACTCTGAAACTTGCTCTTGAACACACAGTAGCTAAAGCAAATGGAAGAAATGACAATACAAAAGACATGAACAGATTTCAAAGAGCAGCTCAAGAAGACAAAGTCAATTATTATAATGAAATGTGCAAAGACCTAGAGTTAGAAAGTGAAAGAGAAGAACATGCTCAGTATTTCTCAAGTTAAAAGAACTGAAGAAAAAATTCAAGCCTTAAGTTGCAATACTGAAAGATTCTATGGGTGAAATAGTGAATGATGCAGGAAACATCAAAAGAAGATGGAAGGAATACACAGAGTCACTGTACCAAAAAGAACTGGTCAAAGTTAATTCATTTCAGGAGGTGGCATATGATCAAGAACCAATGGTACTGAAGGAAGAAGTGAAAGCTGCACTGAAGGAATTGGAGAAAAACAAGTCTCCAGGAATTGACAGAATATTCATTGAGATATTTCAACAAACAGATGCCACACTGGAGGCACCGTGCTTGTCTATGACAAGAAATCTGGAAGACAGCTACCTGGCCAACTGACTGGAAGAAATCCATATTTGCATCCACTCCAAAGAAAGGTGATCCCACAGAATGTGGAAATTATTGAACAGTATCATTATCACATGCAAGTAACATCTTGCTGAAGAATTCAAAAATGTATGTTAACAGAGAACTTCTAAAAATGCAAGCTGGATTCAGAAGAGGATGTGGAATGATAGATATCATTGCTGATGTCAGATGGACCTTGACTGAAAGCAAAGACTACTAGAAAGATGTTTACTTGTGTTATATTGACTACACAAAAGCATTCGATTGTATGGATCATAAGAAATTATGGATAACACTGAGAAGAATGGGAATTCCAGAACATTTCATTGTGCTCATGAGGCACCTGTATATAGACCAGGAGGCTGTCATTCAAATAGAACAAGGGGATACTGGATGGTTTAAAATCAGGAAGGGAGTGCATCAGGGTTTTATCCTTTCACTACACTTATACAATCTGTATGCTGAGCAAATAATCCGAGAAGCTGGACTATATGAAGAAGAACATGGCATCTAGATTGGAGGAAAACTCATTAACAAGCTGTGATAGGCAGATGATACAAGTTTGCTTGCTGAAAGTGAAGATGACTTGAAGCATTTACTGATGAAGATTAAAGACTACAGTCTGCAGTATGGATTACATCTCAACATAAAAAATATTAAAATCCTCACAACTGGACCAATAAGCAGCATCATGATAAATGGAGAGAAGACTGAAGTTGTCAAAGATTTCACATTACTTGGTTCCACAATCAACACAATGGAAGCAACAGTCAAGAAATCAGACAACGTATTGCACTGTGCAAATCTGCTGCAAAAGACCTCTTTTCAAGTACTGAAGAGCAAAGATGTCTCTTTGAAGACTAAGGTGTGCCTAACCCAAGCCATGGTGTTTTCAATTGCCTCATATGTACGTGAAAGCTAGACAATGAATAAAGAAGACCGAACAAGAGTTGATGCTTTAGAGTTTTAATGTTGTTGAAAAATACTGAAAGCACCATGGGCTGCCAGAAGAACTAACAAATCTGTCCTGAAAGAAGTACAGCTGGAATGCTCCTTGGAAGCAAATATGGCCAAACTTTGTCTCACTTACTTTGGTCATGTTGTCAGAAGGGACCATTCCCTGAAGAAAGATATCATGCTTGGTAAAGTGGAGGGTCAGCAAAAAAGAGGAAAGCCCTCAATGAGATGGATTGACAAGGTGGTTGCAACAATGAGCTCAGGTATAGCAAGGATCATGAGGATGGCACAGAATCAGGCATTGTTTCATTCTGTTGTCCACAGGGTCACTATGTATAGGAGCTGACACAATGTCATCTAACAACAATACCAGAATCAAAATTGGACCCAATGTTTTAAACTTAGAGATAATTCACCTGAAAGGGTTTCTGGAGATTAGAACCACTTACTGATGAAGATCAAAGACTACAGCCTTCAGTGTGGTTTATACCTCAACTTAAAGAAAATAAAAATCCTCACAACTGGACCAATAAGCAACATCATCATAAACAGAAAAGACTAAAGTTGTCAAGGATTTCATTTTATTTAGGTCCATAATCAACACTCATGGAAGCAGCAGTCAAGCTATCAAATGACTTATTGCATTGGAAAATCTGCTGCAAAAGATCTCTTTAAAGTGTTCAAAAACAAAGATATCTCTTTGAGGACTAAGGTACGCCTGACCCAAGCCATGGTATTTCAATTGTCTTACACACATGTGAAAGCTGGACGATGGATAAGGAAGACTGAAGAATTGATCCATCTCTATTATAGGGATGGTGAAGAATACTAAATATGCCACGGACTGCAAGAAGAATGAACAAATCTGTCTTGGAAGTACTGCCAGAAGAAACAAGGATGGTGAGACTTCATCTCACGTATTTGGGTACATTATGAGGAGAGACCTGTCCCTGGAGAAGGACATCATGCTTCTCAGTGAGGCAGCAAAAGAGAAGACCCTCAAACTAACACAGTGGCTGTAAAAACGGGCTCAAACTTAGCAATAATTGTGAAGATGGTGCTGGACTGAGCAGCGTTTTGTTCTTTTATACAGTGTTGCTATGAGTCAGAACCAACTCAACGGCACCCAACAACAGCAACAACATAAGCAAATAAGGCTCATTTCTCTTTAGAGGGCCTGACATTGCCATGGCAACCTTCACATGTCTTAATTTATAAGTGAAATCAAATTTACTTCTTAAACTAGGATCTGGAAAGGCTGTTATATATTTGGGAAAAGGCAACTCATTTTCAGGACAATAGTCTACAGGTAACTCAGTCTTTCTGCTTCACATATGGCCCCAATTAAGCTGAAAATATGGGATGTCAGTCATCATAAACAAAGGAAAAACTCCAAGGATGTACTTTCCCACAGCTATCAAATTCCGTGAATAAAATAAGACCCGCAACAACAAAAACATCTTTGTTTTTTTACATCATTTTACTATTTCAAAATGTCTTTCACATCCATTATTTCCTTTGATTTTATGAACATGGTTTTCCTGTTGGGTGCTGTTGAGTCAATTCCAATTCATAGTGATCCCACGTTAACAGAATAAAACTGACCTATAGGGTTTTCTTGGCTGTAGTCTTTGTGGAAGCAATCACCAGATCTTTCTCCTGTGTAGCCTCCAGATCATTTGAAATACCAAACTTTCAGTTAGCTTCCAAGCAGTTAACCATTGTGCCACCAGTGTCCTTAGTAACACAGGTAGGTTTTAGAAATATATTTTTTTTTCCCAAAAATTTACAGATGAAATTGAGGTTCAGAGAGGTGATATTATGGTCCTGAGTCATATACCTGGAGGCAGAGCTGGCTCTTAGGCTTCTGTTAATTAATATTAATCTGCTCTGAAAGAAGGTGGCATAATGAACCTCCACTAAACAACTGTTCAAATGAATCAAATTCTTCCTTCCATTCTTTGGTAGAATAATTTTCTCCTATGCTGTTACAAATTCAGCCCTTGCACTCAGCCACCCCTTATCATGCCACCACATAAAATGCATACTTGCTAGGAGTTAGTTTTGTTTGCCTTCAAACATGTGTGTGCCAATTTTAAATATTATTGTAATTAAGTATAATGAAACTGGGGAAATGAGTGCAAATATATATAAGAGAAGAGCGATCAGCCAAGGGGCAGTTTAAGCATAGGTACTGAAACAAGGCGGGCTTGTGCTTACTCACTGATCTGCACTGAACACTTTCCCTTGTTACCCTCCC
>NW_006921729.1:6399335-6406057 GCF_000298275.1 Orycteropus afer afer
CTAGTTAGTGCAACATATACACACACACACATACAGTCATCATTTTTAGGATAAATAAGTTAGCTACTTTGGAAAAACTAGAAAAAAGAGTCTGTGGTCAAGTAAGGTGCATATGAAGTCACGGTGAGTCAGGATTCACTTGGAGCCATTTAACAACAGTAACAAAGGTATGAATGAGGCAAAAAATTACAGGTAGGAAATTGTCATAAAAATCTACATAAATTTATGACAAGATGGCAGAATAGGCAAATAAGGTACTGACACTCAAAATAACAAAGCAACGAGAAACCAACTGAAACAGAAATAACGGATAATCCTGGAACCCTGAGCTTCAAAGAAAAAGGATGGAGAAACTCAATGAACACAGCAAATAAGGGGACAAACAGAGCTGTGCACTGTTGACACACCTGATGGCATGGCCATATTGAATCTTTGCAAACAGCATTCTGATCTGAGCAGCAACCTGACAACTGGCTCTGCTTAGCAAGAACTGCACAGTCACCAGTACTGCTGGATGGTGACCAAAAAGCAAACATGCAGAAACAACCCAACCACATCTGCACCTCGTAAAGCTCCACCAACTAGGCAAGGGCCACCACCTACTCCCGTACCAAGTGATCAACAATAAATGGCAGCTATTACCAGCCCAACCCACTCTCAACTCCTCTATACAAACAGAGAAGTGTATATACATTCTTACCCACTATCACACCTTCCAGGAGAAGGTGGTTAGATCCTAAGTGCTGCCAAATTAGTGAACAGAGTAGCTCAACAGCCCCACTCAATGGAATGTATCAAAACAAAATAGAAAACAAACCTGGGTGAATCACACCAACATATAATTACCAATTAAATACAAATACAATGAAATTGATAATGGGGAAGATGGCCTAGTACCTGTACCCCACACGTTTGTTCTCTCTACCAACTTAATCCCTAAGTAACTAGGTAAAGCAGATAGAAATAATGATACTGGAATTATGAGCAATTAAGAAGAAGATAAAGTATCAGATTTAGTGAAGGCAGATAAAAAGAGCATATTAAACAACTGGGTAAAATAAACTAACCCACCTAACCAGTGGAGGCAGAGAGGACTCACAAGAAATATAAAAGAAGTCAGCAGAGGGAAGGGGGGGAATATCACAGAACCCACAGAGGCACTGGAGACTCAGAATACCCACCAGGAGTTTTTGGCGGCAACCTTGGGAGATGAATAAGTAAGATAATCTTACTGGGAAACAGATCAAGACCCCCCCTTTGGCTAGGCTGCCACAGAGTCCAGAAAGAACTCCCTCCAAGTAGGTGGAGTCCCAAAGCAAGTGTACAGCTCTGGGCTGGGGTTCAACTCTTTCACAACCCCTTTTAAGCACAGAGCAGACTGAGGGTACCAGGGTTTTGTGGCTTCTCAATGCAAGTGGAAAGTAGTGGCCCTTTACCATTGGGATATCTGCCGATTTTGAACTACAGATCTTTGATTGACAATAGGATATCATCATTAGTAGACGTCTCAGGAAGACATAAAATGCACTGCCTGTGCCAGCAGCGCTGCCTGAGCTGTCTCACCCAAGTGTGGAAAATGGGGGCTTGCTACTGGCATCCTTTTTCCTTTTTCTTTTTCCCTCCTCTCCTGCCTCATCTAATAGAAGGAACACATAAAACTGCCACCAGGCAACAGGAGTTATTACACTGAACACCTCACCCAATAGGTAACACCAATAACTCCTGAGCCACAGGATCAAAGACAGATGGTAGACAACACCTGCTCGTCTCAACTTCAAATCCCCTTCACAATGAACAGAGACCTGCACCCAATCCCCACCAGTGATTCCACCAACACAGAGAGCTGAAGAGCAACTCAGTACAGCTGAGCTAATAACCAAAAAAGTACACATGCTCCATGCTTACAGATACAGTAAAATATAAAATCAGGGCAAAACAAATCAAGACATAACAATTACAGACAACAACTTCAAAATGTCTAGGAAACAACAGACAACCTCAAAAAAAAAAAAAAAAAACAAAAACCCAGAACATGAAAGTAGAAATACAAGCCCAGGCTAAAGAATTATCTATCATGAAAGAAGAACAATCAATAGAACTATCTGAGAAGGAATTCAGAAAGTATGTATAAGGACTCACCAAGAGCTCAAGGAAACCACAAACAGAATCAATGAAAAGACAGACAATACACTGGAAAAATTCAGGAAAATCATTCAAGAACAAAATAACAAAATAAATACACAATGAAAAGTAATACATAAACAGCAATAACAAATCCAGAAGATGAACACCAAAGTTACAGAGATACACAACATAATGCAAGAACAAAAAGAGTAGCTAGAACTGGATGGAGAACACATTTCCCAAATAGAAGACAAATCCTTTGACACCAGCCTGTATGAAGAAAAATCAGAACAAAGATTTAAGAGAAATGAAGAAAAACTAAGAGCTATATGGGATGACATGAAAAGAAACAACATACTCCTTATTGGAATACCAGAACAAGAGGAGGCAAAAAAAAAAAAACAAAACAAAACACCACTGAGGCAATTGTTGAAGACTTGCTAACAGAAAATTTCCCCCACATCATGAAAGAAGAAAAGATACCCGTCCAAGAAGCTCAACGAACCCCATACAGGATAGATCCCAAAAGAAAGTCACCAAGACATATCATAACCAAACTCTCCAAAAAACAAAGACAAAGAAAGTATCTTGGGAGCAGCCTGGGAAAAACAAAATGTCCCTTACAATGGACAACCAATAAGACTAAGTTCTGATTTCTCAGCAGAAACCATGTAGACAAGAAGGCAATGGGATGGTATACATAAAATATTGAAGGAAAAGAACTTCCAACCAAGAATTAAATATCCAGCAAAACTGTCCCTCAAGTATTAGAGTAAAATCAAGACATTCTCAGACAAACAGAAATTAAGATAATTTGTGAAAACCAGACCAATCTTACAAGAAATGCTAAAGGGAGTCCTTCCAATAGAGAACCCACAACAGAGACTAACAAATTAAAATCAAGACACTTGGCATCACCACTTAGAAACCAAGCTAGAGATACATGCTCAAAATAAGTTCATCAAATAACATACATAAAGAAAGAGGGAATCAATCTGCAGATGACACCAACAACAAATAGAGGGAATACGAAGTTTAATTACAAAACTTCCAAATGGAGGGAAGCATAGGACAATGTCTTTGTAGAACTGACTGTCCCAAACTTAAGGAGCTAAGAATTTACTTCAGGGTAACCACAAAGAAATTTAACAATCCCCTAAGCAAACTCAGAAAGAAGAAACACACAGGGGCTTAGTAAACACAAAACCAACAATAATGAAGAAAAGAGAAGAAACACCTGATAACAAAATGAGCTCAGCACAGAAAAATATTTGGAACAAGGAAATCACCAATAACACAACAAAAAACACAACAGAATGATAGCAATTAACTCATACCTATCACTAATTACACTCAGTGTGAATGGACTAAATGCACCAGTCAAGAAAAAGATAGTGGCAGACTGGATAAGAAAAGAAGACCCATCAATATGCTGCCTACAAGAGATGCACCTTAGACACAAAGATAAAAACAAATTAAGAATTAAGGGGTGGGAGAAAATATACCAAGGCAACGGTAACCAAAAAAAGAGCAGGAGTGGTGATATTAATTTCTAATAAAAATATACTTTAGGGTGAAAAATAACATAAGAGACAAAGAAAGTCACTATATGCTGCTGAAAGGTCCAACTGACCAAGAAGACATTACGATAATAAATGTCTACGCACCCAATGAAAGTGTTCCAAAATACGTGAAAAACCAAAAACAAAACAAAAAAAAAAAAAAAAAAAAAAAACTCAACGCCATCGAGTCAGATCTGACTCATAGTGATCCCTCGTTGGGTTTCTGAGGCAGTATCACTATGGAAGTGGATTGCCCAATCTTCCTTCTGAGGAGTGGCTGGTGTGTTTGAATCACCAGTCTTCTGGTTAGCAGTGAAGCAAATGTTAATTGAATTAAAAGGGAAAATAGACAACTCTACAATAGTAGTAGGAGACTTTAACACACCATTTTCAAGGAGGGACATATCAACTAGAAAAAAAAAATCAACAAAGATACAGCAGCACTCAACAACACAATCAACCAACTCAACATCATAGACATATACAGAGCATCTCACCCAACAAAAGCACAATTCACATTCTTCTTCAGTGCACATGGATCATTCTCCAGAATAGATCATATGTTAGGACATAAAACAAGCCTCAATAAATTCAAAAACACTGAAATACTACAAAACATCTTCTCAGACTACAATGCTATAAAATTAGAAATTAATAATAGGAAGATCAAGGAAAAAACATCAAACATGTGGGAGTTGAAAAATTCCCTGCTCAAAAACTACTGGGTAATAAAAGAAATAAAAAGTGAAATTGAAAAAAATTCCTAGAAACAAATGAAAATGAAGCTACATCATACTAAAACCTATAGTACACAGCAAAAGCAGTACTCAGAGAGAGGTCAGCTTATAGCAATAAATGCATACATCAAAAAAAGAGGAAAGAAACAAAACACTTTAACTCAACAACTCCAACAATTAGAAAAAGAACAAAATAATACCACAATATCTAGAAGTAAGGAAATAATAAAGATCAGAGCAGAAATAAATCAAACAGAAAGCAAAAAAAAAAAAAAAAAAGAAAAATCAACAAAACAAAAAGCTGGTTCTTCAAAAAAATTTACAAAATTGATAAACCATTGGAAAATCTAACAAAAGAAAAGAAAGAAGATGCAAGTTACAAGAATAGGAAACAAAAAGGGCATTATCACAACAGAAACAACTGAAATGAAAAAGATACTGACAGAATATTATAAAAAACTGTACTCCAACAGATTTGAGAACCTAGAAAAGATGGACACAACCTAGAAGTTTCTGGATCACAAGACCTACCTAAACTATCCCACTCAGAGATAGAATACTTGAACAGACCCATAACAAAAGAAGAAATAGAACAGGTCATAAAAAAAAAAATTAAAAAAAAAAAAAAAACTCCCCACAATGAAAGGTCCTGGCCCTGATGACTTCACTGGAGAAATTTTACCAAATATTCAGGGAAGAGTTGACACCTATACTACTCAAGCTATTCCAGAACACAGAAAAAGATGGAATGCTCCCAAACACATTTTAAGAAGCAAGCATAACACTAATACCAAAACCAGGGAAAGACCCCACCAAAAAGGAAAACTACAGACTAATATCCCTCATGAACATAGATTCCAAAATATTTAACAAAACCCTGGTCAATAGAATCCAACAACATATCAAAAAAATAATTCATCCTGACCAAGTGGGATTCATACCTGGTATGCAAGGATGGTTCAACATCAGAAAAACAACATAATCTACCACATAAACAAAAGAACAGAACCATATGATTATGTCGATCAATGCAGAAAAGGCATTTGATAAAACTACAACACCCTTTCCTGTTCAGAAGTCTAAGCAAAATAGGGATAGAAGGAAAATTCCTCAACATATATGCATATATATGTATGCATATATGCAAAGCCAACAGCATTATTAATGGGCAAAGACTTAAAACATTCCCCTTACAAATGGGAACCTGACAGGGATGCCCTCTATCACCACTCCTATTTAACATTGTATTAGAAGTCCTGGCCAGGGCAATAAGGCAAGAAAGAGAAATCAAAGCCATCCAAATTGCAAAGAACAAGTAAAGCTTCTCTGTTTGTGGATGATATGATCCTGTACATAGAAAACCTAAGAGACTCAGCAGGAAAAAAAAAAAAAACCTACTGGAACTAATAAGTTCAGCAAAGTGGCAGAATACAAGGTCAACATATAAAAATCAGTTGGATTCCTCTACACCAACAAAGAGACCTCTGAAAAAGAATTAAGAGCCTTGTTCATGGATAGGCAGACTGAACATTGTAAAAATGTCAATACTACCTAAAGCACGCTACACATTTAATGCAATCCTGATCCAGATACCAACTAATTTTTTTAAGGACATGGAAAAAACAATCACTAACTTCATATGGAAAGGAAAGAGACCTCAGATAAGCAGAGCACTACTGAAGAAGAACAAAGTGGCAGGTCTCACACTCCCAGATCTTAAAACCTACTATACAGCCACAGTAGTCAAAACAGCATGGTATTGATACAGTGATAGACAGACCGATGAACAGAATTGAAAGCCCAAAAATAGACCCATCCATCTATGGAGAGCTGATCTTTGACAAAGGTCCAAAACCCATTAAATGGGGAAGAGACAGCCTCTTTAACAAACGGAGCTGGCAAAACTGGATATCCACTTGCAGAAAAAATGAAACAAGACCCATACCTCACCCCATACACAAAAACAAACTCAAGCTGGATCAAAGATTTAAATGTAAAACCCAAAAGGATAAAATTCATCAAAGATAAAATAGCGGTAAATCTAGGAGCCTTAATTTATGGCATATATAGACTATCAAACATAACCCAGGATGCAGAGGAGGTTGAATAGAAGCTAAATGACTAGGACCTATTAAAAATTAAATTCTTAGGCACATCGAAAGATTTCGTCAAAAGGGTAAAAAGAGAACCCACAGATTGGGAGAAAATATTTGCCTGTGACGTATCTCACTAAGGACTTATCTCCAAAATCTATAGAAAACTGCAACACCTCAACACCAAAAAGACAAACAATCCAATT
>NW_006921729.1:6406157-6407393 GCF_000298275.1 Orycteropus afer afer
ACCTTCCTTCCGAGGAGTGGCTGGTGGGTTTGAACCGCCAGCCTTCTGGTTAGCAGTCAAGTGCCTTAGCCACTATGCTACCAGAGCTCCTCTTTAGTCATTAGAGAGATGCAAATCCAAGCAATGGAGAGATATCATCTCACCCCAGCAACAGTAGCAAAGTTCAACAGGACAGAAAGTAACAAATGCTGGCTAGGCTGTGGAGAGATTGGAACTTTTGTGCACTGCTGGTGGAATCGTAAAATGGTACAACTGCTGTGGCAAACAGTATGACATTTCCTTAAAAAACTGAAAATAGAAATACCATTTGACCCAGTAATTCCATTACTAGGAAAGGGTGCACGAACAGACATATGCACACCTATGTTCATAGCAGCACAATTCACCATAATAAAGAGATGGAAACAACCTAAATGCCCATCAATGGATGAATGGATAACCAAATTATGGTACATGCACACAATGGAATACTATGCTACATTAAAGAACAATGAAGGATATGCGAATCATCTCACAACATGGATTAGCCTGGAGGACATTATGCTGAGTGAAATAAATCAGTCGCAGAAGGACAAATACTGTATGAGCCCTTTACTGTAAAAAGACAAAGAAGGGTTTGCTTAAGGAAGGGAACTCACTTCGTAGGTTACCAGGATGGGGAGGGATTAATTTCAGGCCAAGTGGGGGCCACAGGCTGAGGTGGGTAAGGGGAGGGATGGTATGGAAAGAGTCTGTGACCACCATGATAACATAGGGAAATGGAGGACACTGAATTGTGCACATAAGATATAGACGACAGATGTTAATACCAGTATATCTACATTACTGCATTACCATTAACACTAAACACCAGGCTATAGATAAACACATAAACATCTGAGAAGATCAGGTAGGGGTCCGTGAACAGGATTATACTCTAGACCAAGGACAGATTCACCTGAAGCTAATCTTGCACAGATACCAGTGATACAAAATACCTACAGTCCTTACAGAAACAACAGATTACAGACATAGATAATCCCTCACAGACAGCCAGACACTGTGGGAGAGAGATCCAACAGATCTACCGACTCAGGACTGTAGTATAGGGGGACACCAGACTCAATTGGCACAACAAAATACATAACAATCTTGTTCTACAACCCACATTGGTGAGTAGCAACTGGGGTCTTAAAAGCTTTCAAGCAGCCATCTAAGACGCAGCTAATGGTCTCCTATTCTTAGAAGCGAAGAAGA
>NW_006921729.1:6407833-6410297 GCF_000298275.1 Orycteropus afer afer
GGGGGTTACCAGGCAGGGAGGGGAAGAGAGTAGGTTAGAGTTGGGCATGATAATCAGGAAGTGAAACCAATGTACACGAAATGTTGAATGTAAAACAAACTCTGCTCTGTAAATGTGTACCTTAAGCACAATAAAAAAAATAAAATGTGGCACACATTCTCAGTTCCTGCTCTGATATGATTTGATCCAGAAGTGGGCCATGGAATTTTAGAGCAATGCAGTTCTGTACCATTTTAATCAAACGATGTACAAATACTGGGCAGTAATAAACACATTGCTGGGAAAATGAACACTGTGGGCTCAAATGCCTAACTTTGCAAATGGGTAGTGACTGAGTCCAAGAGGGTCTCTGCTGCCAAGCACTGACTTTTTAGTTGCTGGTTCATGTAGTAGTTTTGGAGGTCCACAGGGAAGAGCCAGGATTTTGGGGAGTTTGGCCTCAGCTACTTGTCAACTAATATGAAAGTGTTTTAATAATTTAACAACTGGTATGGATACAATATTGTGTACTCTTTGATGTCAGCTCTGCCTTTTCTAATACTTAACCAAATTTTAAAAAAACAAGGAATGATTATTTGAGATTTTGTAAACTCAAGTTTTAGGAACTCCATTGCTAGTTTCACAGTGAGACTCATGGTGCACCGACTGCAAGGCAGACAATAAACAACGCTAAATTTGATCAATTCTTGCCTTCGAAACTCCAGTAGGACACTGTCTGTCACTATTGTTTATTGAAGAGCTGTGATGAGGCTGAGACAGTTAATGGACATTTGCCCTGCCATGTGGCCTTTGGAGTCTGTGGAGACACAATGTACTGAATCTGTTTATTTCTAGTATGTCCTCCCAGAAACCACATTGAGCTGGTCCAACTTTCCTGCATGATGGTTAGGATAAGGAGTGTAAACCAAGCCAAATGTAACTTCAACACAGGGCACTTTTCACAATTCTGGGTTTCTATTCAGGTAGCAGTGCTCTACAGGCTAAGGTAAGGTTCAGTTTTATTTAAATGAAAACCCAAAACAGCAGAGGGTTAAACATGTGAGGTTTCTTCTCTTACACGTAACAACTCCAGATACAGGCAGTACAGGGCCCCAGGCTCCTCCATCATTCTGCCCCATTGGCTGCAGCACAGCCATATGGCAGGGTCACCTCATGGCTGTCGGACTTCAAGAATCATGTCTGCATTCCACACAGCAGACCGAAAGAAGCAAGCAAGCAAAAAGAGCACTTTTCCCAACTGAATCAACATCTTTAAGCAATCTTTTTGGAAAACCCACCCAAAACTTCTGCCTGCATTTCATTGGTCACCTCTAGCAAGGAAAACTGGGAAAAAAAGGACAATCTTTAGCTAAAGACACTGCACCCCAGAACAGTAATAGGATTCTGTTTTACTAAGAAAAAAGAGGAAAACAGCCATTGGTCAGCAATCTCTGTCACAAATTCCAGAGAATAGAACAGCAAAACAACAAAGAACATGATTTATTGCCTACACCAGCCTAACCCAATTCAGAAGGTAAAGCACAAGTTCTGCAGCACCAAACGCTCTCTTGAACAAAAAAATGTACAATTAACTTTACACAAAACTCAAATCTTTTCCTTCATACTTTCACCCTTTGACTTGGCAGTAACTTCCCAAAACATCCCCCGAGGAGGAACAAACTAGACCACACACATTTAGTTCCACCTCTAAATACTATTGACTTAACCCACTGGTAGCTTTGTCTCATCTTAATTCCATTATATAAGGAGGAAGCCCCACTTCCTAGGCAATCAGCAGTGAAGGAGGAAATACAAGCCAGCCTTGACCAAGCCCCAAACTCTACGTGGTTAACTGCTCATTGCGCTCTTGGCCTACCTCACTTTCGTCGTCATATGGATGCAATCTTTTCCACAGAAAACCCTCTCTGTTCTCTGCATTCCTCTATCTTATTTCCTTTCTCTCACCCTTTCTTTGTTTCATCTATCTATCTTTACCAACTTAACTAATTGTCTTTCTACTGTCCTTCCCTCCTCCTACAGAGTTCTGAAATCCCCCTCTGATCATGTAATTTTAAAATCCAACTACAGGTTCTCTACCAAAATCAGCACTATATTCTAAAACCCATCCCATGTCTTTCTGTCCGTCCCCCCACCCCCCCACCCCGCCTTTGATTTTCAGGAAGCTCTGAGCTGAAGAAAAAAAAAAGCATAAAAGCATCTAAAATGGCTTCTCCAAAGCTATAGAAAGACACTACATACCAAATGCTATCAGCAGTTAGTCAGCCAGGTGGTATTCTAGGCAACTGACAATTGCAAACGACACTCAGCCTATGTGCTAAACAGGAAATAGGAAATGGTAAGTATTAGGACAAATTTTAGGAACCTGTACCTCAAAATAGAAATACCATATGTCCCAGCAATCCTACCACTAGGTATATTTCCGAAAGAAATAAGAGCTGTGACATGAAGATATATATATATATAT
>NW_006921729.1:6429238-6455918 GCF_000298275.1 Orycteropus afer afer
TGGGCAATCCTACTTCCGTAGTGATACTGCCTCGGAAACCCAAGGAGGGGTCGCTATGAGTCAGGGCTGACTCGACGGCACATAACAACAACAACAATGAAAGTCAGGGAAATCAAAATCTATTTTTTAAATCAATTAAAACACTATGGTTTTATACTTAAATATCAATTAAAACCCTGTGATTTAAAAAAGCAGCCTAATACACACTACAATCAACTTTTAGTAACTTTTTTAATCAGTATTAACCATTGAAAGTATTTATTTCACTGGTCCAAGTTTCGCATGTCTGACTAACTGGTCTAACTTGCTCACTATTCACCTGTGAAAACACCAGCGAAACACAGCATGACGCAAAATATGTGTTTAACCTCCATAAGGGAGTAAAAATATAGGAGAAAGAATATGGAATTGGGAGGAAGACAAAATTGGGTTCAAAATCTGGCAATGTCATTTATTGACTGTATGTCCTTGAACAAGTAATAAACTTCTTGGGGCCTCATTTTTCCCATTTGTAAAATGGAAATAATAAAACTCACTTCACAAAATTGTTATGAAAAGTAAACACATTATATAAAACCTTTGGCACATTTGCTGGCCAAAAGTAGAAGACACAAAATGTTAGTAATAATTCCCTTTGCTTAGTTAAGAATTTGTTCAGAATTTGTCCCTCTTATTAACTATAAAGTGGACCAGTCCATACATACCAAGTAGTCATAGAATATTTAACTCTCTACACAGTACGGCACATAACAACAACAACAACAAACACAGTACTTGGAAGTATTAAGTCAAAAAAAAAAAAGAAAGAAAAGAAAAATTTCAAGGCCTCAATTGTAAAAGTGGGTAAATAGGGTGTCTTATTTCTCCAGTGCTGCTATAACAGAAATACAAATGGATGACTCTAACAAACAAGAATTTATCCTCTTACAGTTTAGGAGGCCAAAAGTCTGAGTTCTAGGGCCTGGTTGGAGGTCCCTTGACCTTGGGCTTCAGCTCTGCCTCTTGTCCCAGGCCCACTGGAGCAAGCTAGAGGTTTCTCCTAGCTCATGAGGCTAATGGCTGCTGAGGCTGACAAATCCAAGACCAGCAGGTAAAATGACACAACGCAAAAATCAGCAGGTAACATGATAGGCCACTGATTCAAGTCCAAGAACTGAAGATGAAGACTGAACCACATGCAGGATCCGTTCTCTATAAACTGAAAGCAGGCCACAAAGCTCCTTCAATTGATTAACTGCTCACAGCAGATTCCACTACAGAGATGATTATACCACGTCCAACCTCATCATGGGAGCTCTGGTGGCGTAGTGCCTAAGGCATCTGACTGCCAATCAGAATGCTGGCAGTGCAAACCTACCAGCCACTCTTCGGAAGGAAGATTGGGCAATCTATTTCCATAGAGATACCACCTTGGAAACCCAAGAAGGGGTCATCATGAGTCAAATCAACTTCACGGCAATGAGTTTGGCTTGGTTTTTTTAACCTCATCATGGGGAATAACTACATCTACCTGCCCAGCCACTCAAAATCACAGTCCAAGCAAGTTGACACACAACCTTAACTACCACTATAGGCAAGCTACTATTGACAGAAACTCAGTTACACAATTTACTTGTTGGTTCATTTCTCTTCCATAGAACAACCCAGAGTAGTATGTAATATCTAACTATTGGGTCTCCAAGGCAGTATCTCTATGAAAATAGATTGCCCAATCTTCCTTCTGAGGGGTGGCTGGTGGGTCTGAACTGCCAGCCTTCTGGTTAGCAGTCAAATGCCTTAGGCACTGCGGTGTAATAAATTACTTAGTGTGGCTTTTCTACCCATAAGTCTTTGTAAACTCCAAGGTGGGAATTGCTATTAGCAACTGAGGAGATCCTGATTTTAAAGTCGCCCACCTGGGTTATTTCTGTTGGGCGTGGCACAATACAATGTTCTGGGAGGTTCTCACTCTCTCTCACGTGCTTAGAGTTCTGATGCTGTGATTGGCTAGTTTGACCACCCTTCCTTCCGGGCTCAAAAGGAGGCCTCTTGGAGGCAGAACTCTCTCTCTGACTGCTGGTGGAGGAAGATGTGCTGCTGAAAGAGACACGCGCCCCTGAAAGAGACACGTGCTGCTGGGAAAGAGACGCGAGAGACACGCATTGCTGAGTGAGACACCGAGGGACCAGCACTGCTGGGAAAGAGACTGTGAGAGACTTTTGGCTGAGGGACGTTGGGCTGGGAGAGAGACTGAGCATTCTTCCTGGACTTGAGTTGTAGCCTGGTGCTTCCCTAATAAACCCCATAATCTGTGAGTTCTGTGTGGCCACTGCAGTGAATTATCGAACCCAGGAGAGAGGTGGTGGGTGCTTTGGGAGGAATGATTGGTGAAAGGGCTGGAGGGAGGCAGCATGTTTGGTCTTGCAGTAATAGGCCTTGGGTTACTGCTGGTAATCCTGCCTTCCCCTTGTAGGGTTAGAGGAGGTCAGAACATGTGGCCTCCTTGTCATTTTAGCAGGCACTATGCTACCAGAGCTCTTCACTATAGAATATACATTTCTAAAACTCTGCTGAAGTCCAGATTTTTACTACCAAAAGAAAAACATTACATACACACACATTTATACCAACAAAACAAACCCATTGCCATTGAATAGATTCTGAATCACAGCAACCCTGCAGGACAGAGTAGAACTGCCCCACAGGGTTTCAAGTGAAAATCTTTACAGATGCAGACTGCCTCATCTTTCTCCTGCAAAGCAGCTGGTAGACTCAAACTGCCAACCTTTTGGTTATCATCTGAATGCTTTAACCATTCCACCACCAGAGCTCCTTACATTTATACCATGGGCAGATAAAGGAGCATCATCCTAAGGAAGTTAATTTTCCTTTCCTAAGTGTCAGATACATTTATAATTCAAGATTTAATTCAATGACAGACGTCAAGCAGAACCTTATTAATTCATTCTACACGTAATCGGACTTTGTTTCAACCAAGATAGAGTAAAAGTGACTGAATTTACCCTCCTGCCTGAATCAACCAAAATACAGGACAAAGCATATTAAACTTTTTTTCAAGACACTGTACATCAAGCAAAGAAGAATGGCAATCCCTGATAGATGGGAAACAAATGAGGTGAGCCCTATGATTGCCCCTCTTACGGCCTTCAGAGTTTCCAGGCCACAGCAAGGGGCAGGGGAACAGAAGAAGGCAGAACACAAGCAGAACCCACCAGACTCCCTAAGTTGAGTAGCAAAAACTGAAAGCCCAAAGACACTAAGGTGGCCAGAGTCTGCAGTCAGAACACTGGAGGAGAAGGAGCTTCAAAGAGCAAGAGGGAGAGAACTTTGGAAAGCTCTTTTGTCTGCTTAAGTATTTAGCAGAATACTCATCAGGCTACATGTGTAAGGAACTATGTGACGTGTAGGAAAGAACCAGCCAAAAAGATTAGGGAAAACAGCACCCAATACTCTTAGACATGGCCCGGAATAGTGCCTATTCCTACCAACCAGACTAGAAAACCTCATAATTCACGAAGTATCGCATAGAGTACTCAGCTGCCTCTTACCTCAGTAGTGGAGAATAATTAGCTATAGATTAAACACAGCTCTGATCTTACTGAACAAAGCTTAAAAGAAAGACTCAAAGGAATAACATGGTTTTTAAGTAACTTAACTGCATTCCACAATAAAGCACAAGAATATTTACAGGAATACAAAAATATGCATAATCCAACAAGGTAAAATTCACAGTCTGACAACCAATCAAAAATTACTAAGAAAGCAGAAAAGCAAAATACTATGACCTATAATGAAGAGAAAAATTAATCAAGACCAACTCAGAACTGACAGAGATGTTAGAATAAGTGGATAAGGGCATCAAAATTATAAACATATTCCATATGTTCAAAAAGTTTAGTAGAGGCATGGAAGACACAAATTGAACTTTTAGCCATCACGTAGCAATAGAAACGATCTAAAATAGGATTCAACCAGAGAAGCAGTATGATAAGGAGAGGTTACATATAATCACACACAAAGAGAGACGTAAGTTCGTTACAAAGCACTGGTTTATACAATTGTGGGGGCTGGCTAAGTAATTCTGCATCCAGTGTTGGAACTTGAAGTCTACAGCACAGGAAGTCAGGCGGTAGAATTCTAGAAGGGAAGATATGACACGCAGGCTGGAACCCTACAAGCACGAGCTGGAAACTCATAAGGATGGACTGAAACCTATCTATGTCTGTTCTTTTTGCTTCTGACCTGGGTACAATGGTATCCTGCAGATGCTGGGAAACTTTTTCAAGGAGATGAACACTGACATGTGAGTATATGTCTGTATTTGTGAGTATAAAAAACTAAGGAAGAATCCAGGCAAGGTGGAGCAATTTTAGGCCCAGATGCTGCTTTATGCCAATGACGCAAAGCCAACTTCAAAATGGCTGCTTTATGCCTTCTGTCTTTCAAATCTCACTAGAATCTCCCTTATGTCCCACCCAAAGAAGAAACATAGAAGAAAGAAAATCCTGGGAATTGTAGGTACGGTGACACATTACAAACCCATCACACAGGAAAAAAAAAAGTCAACAGAGCATCAGGGAACCATGGACAACTTCAAGCAGCCTAATATATGTGTAACTGGAGTTGCTACAGGAGAGGAGAGAAGGGTAGGACAGAAATAATATTTAAGAAATAATGAAGATAAACTTTCACCCAAATCACAATTTAAAAAATAATAAAATAATGAAGAAAATATTTCCAAATTTAATGAAAACTATAACCCCACAGATCCAAGCAGCTCAGTGAACCTCAAATACAAGAATGGTAATGAAACCTGTATCAAGGCACATTACAGTCAAACTCAAAACCAGTTTTAAAGAGAAAATGTTAAAAGCAGGAAGAGGGGGAAGAATCACATCTAGGGAACAAAGTTAAGGATGACAGCGATTTTACACTGGGAACAATGCAAACAAGAAGGCAGCAGAACTTTAAAATTCTGAAAGAAAAAAACAGTCAACATAGAATTCTAATACCAACGAAAATAATCTTTCAAAAATTAAAGTGAAATAAAGCTATTTCAGACATACAAAAACTTAAATTATCACCAGCAAACTCGCACTTCAAGAAATGTTGAAAGAAGCCACCCAAGCAGAAGGGAAATAATACCAGATGAAAACATGGATCTATACAGAGGAATAAAGAGCACTAGAAATGGTAACTACGTGGATAAATATTGTTGTTTGTTCTTATGTGCCGTCGAGTCGGACCCAACTCATTGCGACCCTTCCTTGAGTTTCCGAGGCAGCATCACTATGTATGGATAAATATACAAGATGATTTTTTATTAATCAAACCCCTTCAAAAGAGAATTGGTTATTTTAAACAAAAATAAGAACAAGATAGTATGAAAATAAAATGACTGATAAAAATAGCACAAAGACTGGGAGGGAAGAAATGCATGTATATGGCTGTACCACTTACTATACGTAAAGTGGTATAAAATACACATACTGAACACATCCCATGGACGGCCACTGTTAGGCACTAGTCACAATGATAAGAAAAAATCCCTTTCCTTGAGGAGTTTACCTCCTCCTGTTCTCTCTCAGGAAGCTTAACTGGCTTTTTTGCTTGACGTGACTAGCAGAGAAACTGTGGGGTAGGACATCTTGTTTAAAGTGACCATCTGTTTTAGTTACCCAGGGCTACCATAATAAAAAATAACACAAGTGGGTGGCCTTAAAGAACAGAAATTTACTTTCTCATAGTTCAGGAAGCTAGAAGTCTGAATTCAGGACATGGCTCTTCTTTATTTACTTCAGCTGCAGACAATCCTTGATCTTCCTGGGCTTGTAGATGCAGCTGCTGCAAGTGTCTGTCTTCACATGGTATTCTTCCCCTGTGTATACGTGTCTCTGTGTCTGCTCTGCTCTTTTTGATAAACTACTCAGAAGTGATAAGGTTATGGAACCCTCCCTACTCTAGTTTGACCTCATTAACAGAACAAAAGAAAAACCCTATTTCTAAACAGGGTCATGTTTACAGGTACAAGATTTAGGATCTCCACGTTTCTTTTGGGGGAACAAAATTCAATCCATAACACCATCTCTTAAATGTTTCAATCCTACATTGGCAATGTAGAAGATACAGCTTCATTTGAAGGTTAAAGAAACATATGCCTGTAGATAGACAGATTGTTATATAACCACTAAAGCTATTTCTATGGTCAAAGTAAAGGACTTATGGTTCTACTTCCAGGTCAACTGAGATTATAGTCAAGATCAAATCAGCAGTCCCCACATCATTCATTGTAAATCCCTGTAACTAATAATGTTCAAACATTTTCTAAGCTTGTTTCAATTAGAAAGATTTAAATTATTTCCATTTAGATAGATATGGTTCCAAGAGCATCTATATTTAAACGGGGAGCTGAATATGATGCCAGGAATGGATCTGGCAATGTCAAGGTTGAGCAATAAGCACAATTTAACGTGTGGGGGAGGAGGGGGAATATACTGTCCAGCGTCTCCCCTAGACCGAAGGACGTGGAAACTAGGATGAGGAGAGAGCAGCAAAGGGTGGGCCTTTTTGCCTCGGGCACCTCTTACTGCACATGCTTATTCCTCTCCTAAGGTGTAAGTACATATAAATCTTGTGGCACCAAAGGGGTTTTATTGCTGTAGATACAGGCACCTTACATGCACTGTCCCAACATAATCCAGTTGCATAAACTGACTGCCACAGTTGTAAACCAAATTTGATTATAATGAACCAAAGTGACTGTGGTTATGATCTAATTTCACAAGAGTATGGGACTGGAGGAAAGGAAAAGAGAAATAACATCTACATTCTGCAAGACTATGTATAATCAACTGTCTCATTCCTCTATTAGGAATGATTTCCAAGCATTCTCACTGTACAACTATCAGAAAAGACTTCAGATAAATAAAGCTGCAGTTTCTGTACTTGGCACTGTAATAAGGGCTTCTTATACATTTTCTGATAAAATAATTACAATACCTGTCCATGAGAAATATTACACCCTTTTCACAGAACAGACAACTGAGACTTAGTTCAAGTTCACACAGCTAGTAATGGCTGAATAGGTATACGATCTCAGATCTCTTAGCCTATACTCTTAAATGCTACACCATAACTAATCCATTGGATTCAGGTATATGTAAACCACACACATAATCATAGGGTACCACTCCCCTAGAAGCCCACAAGGGAGATATATTCTCAAGGGCCAGTGACAAAGGAAAGGAAAACAGCATTCTTATAGGCCAAGCTTATGACTGAAACCCCAAAGCAGAGATATTAGGTAAACTGGGCTGGAACATGAAATTAAGGATTGGAGGCTTTTGGGGCCATCTCCTTCCCTTGACCCCAAAATCAATTCTCAGGACCAACTGGCTCTGTGGCAGGCAAGAAACCTAAGAGATGAAAAGGCTCAAGGACACAGAAGAGAAAAGGGAGTGGGAAGCTGGCTGGCTCTGCCTTGTCACTCCTAGTCATTTCAGAAAAGAGAAGAAAAAGTGAGACACATCCATGGGGGTGTCCTTTTAACATACAGTAGCCCTGCCCAATAGTCAGCATGGTCAATCTTTTGTCCCAAAAGCTGACCATTCATACTAGTAACTCTCTCTCACAAAAGGAGAAAAAGCAGATGTTGGAAGAGGCAATCCACCATGGGCCCTGAGGGTGCCTACATGTTCTTGCTGGGTATGCTAAAAATGCAAGGCCCTGACCGCTCTTTACCCTGGCCATTTCTAACGACTGTATTTGCAGTGAGCAAGTTTGGGGGATGAGGTAACGTCTCCCCCCAGACAACCTTGTTACCCCTCATTATAAAAGCAATATATTTCCCAAGCACAGTTTTCCTCTTCTGTAACATGACCCACTACATGTACAGACATCCATCTAGGCCCACCAGCATTGCCCTGTGGGACTTGAGCGACATGGGGAACCAGAATGAACACGAAGCTTTGGCTAATGCTTTTGCCATGAGCAATAAAGTCCTTTGTCTCTAACACAGAAGTCTCATCTCTTCTATCAGCCTCCATAAAACTGGGACAGGCTAACTTGTTAGCTTGCAAGTAGGGTAAAATCCCAGACCTGTCACAGTTCTTGACAGCAGGAGGGCAGGATGCAAGGGGAAGAAACTTTGAAACTGGAAACTGACAGACATGGCCCTGTATCCACATTCCTTCCTAACTGTGATCACCAGTCGAGAGTTATTAACGCAGGGAAACTTCCTCAGGTATCTTGAGTTAATCTCACTAAGTCTTCAACCTCCCAGACCCCTAAAACTTTCTTATTCAGATATTCGTTTCACGATTACATGTTAACTTGATTAAACTTTCCTTTTAGATTCACAAGTTCCCTGAGAACAAAACATTGACGTTTTAGTACATGTACAGGTTTCCTCCAGGATCCAAAAGTAAAGCGTTCCTTTGGAACCTTTCTTAAGCCAAAATAGTGTTAAGTGAACATACAATTACCATGAATTTATATGAGAAAAACTTTTGAGCATTCAGAGACCCAAAAAATAACATACCAAATCTTACCAAGTAACACATAAAATCTAAAATAACACAAACAAATAGTGTTCACAGACACAGTTCAAAGCTATGGCAGCTGGATATTGAGACAATGAGTGTACTTGGCGACACCACTCTGGCTGCTAAGAGGTATGTGCTGCCTCTTTAAAGATTCAATGCAAAACAAATGCTAAAGTTCGCTTTTCTGTTTTTTCCAGTAAAAGGGAAAGTCTTCTGATTTCTTTCTGTTAATGAAAACAGGTCTTTAGTAAAAGCAAAGTAGCGTAAAGTGAACTTTCAAAGAGTGGGGGATACCTGTATAGTTTTAGTTTCTGTTCAACAGAACACTGTGGCTACTCCACACATAATGTGCTAAATGTCATCAACATGTTGGTGATCATCATCAATATTAAGTGTCTACATACACAAAGCCCATTCACCTACTGCTCCTTAATCTTCTCCCAGTAGAATGGTAGAGCAGAAAGTATACAGGATTAGGAAAGCCTTGCTGTTGTTGTTATGTGCCGTAGAGTCGGACCCGACTCATAGCGACCCCTCCTTGGGTTTCCGAGGCAGTATCACTACGGAAGTATATTGCCCAACCTTCCTTCTGAGGAGAGGTTGGTGGGTTTGAACCACCAACCTTCTGGTTAGTAGACAAATGCCTTAGGCACTACACCACCAGAACTCCCAGGAAAGCCTTAGGGTATGGCTTTCTCTTCCATCTGCTTTCTGATCCATTCTACAGAAGCTAACTAATCACTGTGTGATAGACAGATGGTGACTGATTCTGGCTACTGATACCATGCCACTTATCAACCACTTAGCAACAAGGTTCCAGACAGGAAATTTATCTTTAAAGTCTCAGCTACTTAACCTTTATTCAAAGCTAAGATGTGAGAAATTAAATAACTTTGAAGCCCAGAGTATAAACAGGGTACTCACACTTTGGGTTTTCTGTGTACTTGGTCTCCTTGAAGAGGCAGCGTCTTTAGCTGTCCCTTGGGAATGTTGATTTCCTATTTCACTGGTGCAGTAAAAAAGACCCTGTAGTCTTCCTGTTGTTGTTGTTGTTATGTGCCGTCGAGTCAAACCCAACTCATAGCGACCCCTCCTTGGGTTTCCTAGGGAGAGTAAATTCCAGTTTTCTCTAATTACTGGGCAAATATTCTTTTTGCTCTTCAATGGGTTCCTAGTTTCTTACCACCAAATACATAAAGAAATGGGTTTTAGGGTATACACCCAGGAGAGAAAAAAAAACAAAGGCTGTCTAGTCTGGTTTTATGTTGAAGGCCCTAAACCTTCAGGCAGGCTATGCAAAAGTTCTCTTAGCCTCATGTAGTCTAGCACAGCTCACCAGATTTTAGGGTTTGGAGGGAAAGACTTGTGGTAATAACCAGAGTCATTTTAACTGGAACCTTCCTCCTACTTATTATCTTCTCACCAATGTGTCCAGGGATTAAATGCATCAATTTGGATCCTCTCAAAAGCAGATATCAAGGTCAGATTAGATGAGCAAGAGACTGGTTGGGGGAAACACCTGTGAGGAAAACAGAAGCGAGCCAGACGTGGTGACCCTATGATGGAGAGATGGAGGAAAGGTGAAGGAGTCTTAGCCTGCAGCACGAATGTGAGAAAGTTTAGCCTGGTGGATGGATCAGAGAAGTCCCACATCTCTCAGGACCAGGCCTGCATTAGTACTCTTCTTGTTCTCAGTCACTGGCTGGGAACAGCCTGTGGGAAATGTGGCCTCAGCGGGATGCAGTGTTAAATTTCAAGTACAGCAGCTGGGGCTGTCAGTCAGTTACACACGAGCTAAAGCAGGAGATGTGAGTGGCATATTTTCATGTTAAGGAGGAATGAGGACCCCAAGTTTCAGAAGAAACAACTACACAAAACCCAGATTGTAGTCATCATAAGCAAACTGCTAGGGATGCTGTACACTACATCACAGTGTCCCCTTTATGAGGGCTCAAGAAAAACATCTCTCAGGGCTCACAGCCAGGCAGAGCCATTCCTCCTGCATAACTGGTATGTTTTAATCTTGTAGACATATGGATTTTCTAGCTGTTTTCCTCTTTGTCTCAACTGCTAATAAGTTCAGAGCCAAATTTGTAATCTACTTCTAGTTTTTGAGGTGTTTCTTTTAAAACTAGTATACTTTCATTTGATCTTTCCTGATTCCTTTAGTCAATACTACAGGTGTTTGCAAGTGATCTAAACTTTCTGAAAAAAGGCAGGAAATAAATAATCTCCTTAAACTAGCCTGGTACCATTTAGAACCCAAAGTACCATATTTTAAATGCCTCAGTTTATTCTTTTCATAGTAATTTTATATGTAGATCAAATCCTTTCCCTCTAAAGCAGCAAGCATACAAACAGAATGGGAGCTACATATAATTTTTCAAACAGTAACAAGAAATAGGTGAAATTAAGACAATTTAATTATTTGAAAAGCTAGTGTTTACTTTATTGTTAAAGTCCATCTCAACTCGGACTAGTCACACTTCAAGTGCTCAATGCCCACGTGGCTACTGGTGCCTGTACTGAACAGTGCAGGTCTAAACACAAAAGCTACTAGCGACCAGAGATTCAGAAGAACCTTTAAGATATAATCACAATTGTATCTAACCTGGATTTTAGTTGGCTTTGATGGAAGATTTTTCTGATGCAAACACTAGCTCTAAGAAAGAATGAAATCTCCTATAGGAGCAATGACCATGAGGATTCTAAAATTTTTAAATTTTTTTTTAACTTCTCTGTTTATTTTTCTTCACTAGACCACCCATTGCTCCTTCTGAGAAGCAGTATGATGCAATATGCTTATGGATATCTAGAAAAAAAGGAAATAGAGATGCACTTTGATTATTTTGCATTTCATTTACAGTAGTATTAAAAATTATTCTAAGACACTTGTGAAAGTGAAAGACCAAACAGTGAAACTGTAACTAACACATGAACAACAACAACAAAAAAAACTTTTGACATTGTTTTAGAACCACCTCTGGAACTTTATACCTTAGTTTGGGTAGGAAACCTGTTCTTCAGTTAGATCAGGACTGAAGACCAAAACGTAGTTAGATCACTGAGAGTTCCGAGTCTGATTTTTTTAGGCAAGTTATTTAACTTAGAGATGACTCCATTTCCATATCTGTTAAATGGAGTTCCAACATCTATTTCATAGAATAACTATGAAGATGAATAATACTGTAAATAAACTTTGCAACAAGCAAATAGTAAGTACAATAAATGTCTTGTTATCACTGTTAACTACAAAAGACTATCAAATCCAGGTATGTTTAACCTGGAGTCTATAGATCCTTTGGTCCATGGATGGGAAAAAAAAATTACATCTGCATTTTCATTAACCTCTAGGTAAAACTTAGCATCTCCTTTCAATATGAATGTAGTATTAGAAGAACCTGTCACTTTGCACCAATAAAAGTCACAGATACTCCATATTATATTTCTGGTACAGATATCTCAAAATATCTTTCATATTTTATCACCTGTTTGAAATCAGAATTAGTTATTAGACCTGCTGCTAACCCTTTTGATTAATGTATTAATAAAGCACTTAACTATATTATAAAGGTATTGTTTTTAACTTAAAAATAATTGGTTCCCTTTGTAAACCTATGTTTTATACAGTTAAAAACACTATGCAAAGAAAGGGGTTCTTAGGCTTCACAAGACTGCTAGGCTAAAAAGAAAAAAAAAAAAGATTTAAGAATCTCTAAATTTTAGTCTATTTTTTTGCTTTTAGAAAGCCAACCAAGTTTGCTAGTTGAGTACTTGCCTGGGTGAGCCCATTCCTAACATCTCGGTTTGTTTTTCTGAGTTTGCACGTGTCTGACTTGATGTTAAGACATTACAGTATTAGTACTGGACTCTATCAATCAACCTATCTGCTGAGCACAACTTCTAAACATATTTGGCACGTAATCTGTTCAAGGCTCTGTGTTCAACCTTTTGAGGAATACAGGATGAGGTGGCAGGCTGGTTTTCTAGTACGTTCGGGGGACACATACCGGCCCCCACTAGATGCTAGACCCCTGCTGACGCTAGGGCAGTAGTTCTCAAGCGTTGTGCCTGATCAGCTGCATCACCATCACCTGGAAGTCTGGCAGAATTGCAAAATTTCGGTCTACCCGCCAGACTTCTGAAGAAAAACTCTGTGGGTAAAGCCTCGGGAAAATAAATCCACGCTGAAGTTTGAGAATCTCCGCACTAGAGAATCAAAATGTCAGCCCAACGGGCACACAGCCTCCCACCTCGAACTTTAAATGTAGATCAACATGGTTCCTGAATGAGGAGCTAGAATTTCGATCCAAGAGGTGCCGAGGTGCGGGTATCGAATGGAGAACTGAGGCTAGGAGGCTTGTTTTGCGCCCGCAAGGCAACTCGTTTTCATTTGCATTACTCGGGCTTTCGAGGTTGACTGATGGGGATTATCCCTCTAGCCCCAACCCTGCGTACAGCCACTGTACCACCGGAGAAAGGAAAAGAAAACTGAAGAGGACACTGAGAGCGCGCGCGAAGCTACCCCTGGGCTGCTGGCTCTGTTTAGATCTTTAGCTGCCACGACCCCCCTTCGAGCCGGGCAAGACCCCTTGGGCCATCGGGCACCCCCGGACGCACTCCCTGCCGGGAATTGCGGTCCCGGAAGTCCCGAGGGCTCCAATCTTTTCTGGTTTTGTCGCCTCCGGAAAACTACAAGTCCTAAGATTCCTGGAGCGGGTGGGTCACGTGGGGTGGGCGGCGGGCGCGGCTAAATAGTCTCCATCGGCCATTTTGTGCGAGAAGCCGCAGCGCCGCCTCTTCTTTCGCGTCCTCCCATCCGTCGCCGCCGCCTCTTCCTCCGCCTCCTCCTTTGCGTCTTCCTGCCTCCTCCTGGCTTCCGCCGCCGCAGACGCTCCAGTCGAATCCCAACCCCGGGGCGAAGCTTTCCTTTATTTATTTCCGTTTTCTCGCCACTGCAGCCTCCTGACACGGTGATCCGGGCGGGCCCCGCAGGAATTTTATCCCCTCACCGGCCTCACACTAGTATCGCATGTCCACTATCCAGAACCTCCAATCTTTCGGTAAGATCTGATCGCAGCCATCCCCCTCCCTTTCTCTGCGCTCCTCTCTGCCATCTGGCAGCCCCTGGCCGTCTTCCCCGGGGTCTCCCGCCTGGAGCACCACCCCAAAGGGCCCCGTTTCTGCCCTCCCCGCACCCCAAAGGGGCTTTGTCTCGGTTCCCAGAAAATGGCGACTGGGCCCCTGGCGACCCCCGCCTGCGGTTCCTCCGACTCTCTCCCGGGTGACTGCCGCCCGACCCCGACTCCTCCCGAAGCCCGTGCTGTCGTCCTCGGCCCGCCCCCTGCCCTGTCCTTGACCCAGCTCCGGCCTCAGCTTGGGCCCCTTGACATCTCGGTGACCCTCCTCCGCGGGCTCCCGGACCTGCCCTGCTCCTTGGAGGGGGGGCTCCGGGTCAAGAGGTTTAGAGATCTGTACCCACTAGCTGTTGAGAGCAGTTTTTGAGGTTATTAATTAAAAGGTGCGGATACAGGCCTCTTATCTCTCACAGGGGGATGAGTGGTCCAGTCTTAAGTGCTTGCGTAGTGATTTCTAAAATCACGTCTTTTGCGATATATTTGTACTATGTATGTATAGTATATACGTATATTTCGGGGGGGCAGGGCATAGTTACAGTTAAATGATTAGGGTGGGCATCTTTGAATGTTTTTGTTGACATGAGAATGTAATCTAGATGACGCACATTTTTATGGTGGGTATAAAATTAAAGTTTAAAGTCTCTTTTTTCTCATTAGAGGATAATATACTTGTACCATATTTCTATTTACATTACAATGGACATATCTCTAAATTTTTCTCTCACTTTTGGCAGGTAAAACCACCTGCCGTACCCCCCTTAAGAAAAAGCATAGACACTAGAACGTTCTTTGCTAACTGTCTAGATTTGTAATGTATTCTCTTTCTGGAAATTACTAAAAGATATTTTTCTATTTTGGATTTTTTTGTATTCTTTTGTAGACCCCTTTGCTGATGCAACTAAGGGTGACGACTTACTCCCGGCAGGGACTGAGGATTACATTCATATAAGAATCCAGCAACGGAACGGCAGAAAGACACTGACTACTGTTCAGGGCATTGCAGATGATTATGACAAAAAGAAACTTGTGAAAGCTTTCAAAAAGGTAAAAGTGTTAGGAAGAAAAGATTAAAATTTAGTTATTGATTCAGACTTTTAGATTGAATATGGTTCACACATTTAATAGAATATATCTGTGGATGAAAATGACTAGACCCAAGAGAGCTTTGTTCGTTCTTGAAATTGACACCCACAGATCCTGGTTATTCTCCCAGTATGGCACTCCCATCTTAAAATAAGATTTACATGGTTTTCAAATAAGCAGTAAACCTCATAAGATAAGAAATATTTAGTTCTTGATGTTTCATATAAAATCAGTTTCTTTAGTGATCAGCTGATGTGTTTTTAAATTAACCTGGGGGGTTGGGGATTATCAGGACAAGAGCTGTTTCTGAAATAAATAAAAGCAAACGTACTGAAATAGTTCATTTTAGTCTTATGGTGGAACTCTTTATTTGGTTCCATAAATGTACATTTTTTCCTTCTCCAGAAATTTGCCTGTAATGGTACTGTGATTGAACATCCCGAATACGGGGAGGTTATTCAGCTTCAAGGTGACCAAAGAAAAAATATTTGCCAGTTTCTCTTGGAGGTAAGTAGGTGCATTATGTGCAATCTAGAGATTTCTTCTAAGATTGAATTTAAAGACAACATGAATTAATTCCTACTTAGTGAGGATTATGGGATTAAAGTAAATCAATACAGTAACATACAGACTTAGGTTTGATTTAAAGGCAGAGGATTTTCATCATATTTTGTTCCCATCATTAGAATGACCTTATAGTTCCTGTATCTATGCAGGGTATTTCTTGGTACGTAAAGATTCTCAAATGTATGTGGAATTGATTTTGTTAGCAGTGTATGTACCAAATAATAAGTGTCACAATAAAGTAGAAACAATGATTCTTATTAATGATTGCTCCATGCTCTCTTAAGGATGAATTTGTCCCTGAGGGTGATCTGCTAAAAGAGATTTTATTTTATTTTACAGGTTGGCATTGTCAAGGAGGAACAGCTTAAGGTTCATGGATTCTAAAATGAACTAAATACATGGAGCATTTCTTGAATAATTTTGTTCTCTAAACCCAGTTTGGCTGCCTTGTGAAATGATTCTCTGCAGTAAATGGACTTTTCATTTATTTAATCATTCAAACTCCCATTCACATCTGCATGATTACAGAAAACATGGGGTATGTAGGCTAGTAACACATAAGAAAATTGCAGTAAGATGGTAACAACCCCGTATTCATCTTAACATGTTTCCAATGGAAAAGATTTTGTTTTGAGTGTTTATTGTTCAGTTTATTACTTCTCACTTGATTAAATGTTTTTTTGTTGTATTAAACCCTGTATGTTGCAGCTTAACAATAAAAAAAAAATCTATGAATACTTTTGTGAGCAGTTATGCTCCTAAGTCTAAGCAAGTAAGGTACACATACATGTTTTGTGTTTCATAATTGGTGCTCTCATTCTGCAGGGTATGCTTTCTGATTAGTTTCAGCTGCTGTTAACCCAAAGATTGAACCTTTGTTATATGTTAAACATGTGGTTTGTGTTCTTCATCTGACTAAAGAGTAGAAACAAGAATATAAACTCAGAGCTACTGCTCTGTACAAGCCAACTGAATTGTCATCAAATGTGTAAGAATATAGTGTTAAATTTTTGAAGAGTGTGGAATATGTCTAACTTAAGTATTAGCACATAGAGTTGTTTTACCTGTTTTTATTGATTATGTTACTGTGCTGCCGACATAAATCTGTCCCTAAATGCCAAGTAACTACAATAGGCTTTTAACATAAAATAGTCATGGGCACTGCCCTGCCTAGTGTCAGTGGGTGATACTACCATCTTACAAATGGAAGATAACCTGGGATTCAGGTTAACTTCCCTAGAAGTGCTAGAAAGTATCAGAATTGAAAAGCCAGCCTAGGGGTTTCAGACAGAAGAGCCAAGCTGTCGCTACACCCTGGTTTTTGGTAGGTGGTTGGAGAGCCATGGCTGACAATACATAAAGAAAAAGTAATAGCATAATTTGTAGTCTCAGTGAGGCTTCTGCAGCTCATCTTCCTTGTCAGGCTTCTTTATTGAACAAGAGTTATTGCTCATTTATACACGCCATGAAAACCATGGAGCATCCATGGATAAAGGCACCCACAAGTGTATCCTTTTTAGCTTAGTGCAATGAGCTAATGATAGTGTGTGAAATAAGCCCATCATTTAGGTCACTACATTCTGTACCACCTGAGCCCTTGCTCATAATCTGATGAACTGCTTTTGGGAGAAAACAAAATGAAAATAGTTCCCACAGAGTTTGCCTCTTAAAGATACTAAGTAATAGGATCTGTTTCCTTTTTTACATTCTTAGTTCCAGTCAAGAAAGACTATAAAGGGTATTCCAGAATATATGTCAGATTTGGGAAATAACCATATAATTTGGTCAAGAGAATTTTCAACTTGCCAAGAAACCCCCACCCTTCTACCTGTAACATTTTATATAATTCTATCTCTAGTTGAAGGGTGCTATGGAAATTGTAAAGTAGAAAGTTACATTAACTTGATAAAAGTTTTATAATTTTATTAAAAGTTACTAGCATTTTGTTAATTCTAGTAACTTTTAATAAAGTTACATTAATGCACATTCAAGTGTTGTCTAAATACATCTGCTGAGATCCGAGCTAGTGCCCTAAAAACTTAACGTGAGATTTATTGTAGGAAAAGTAGAAGGACTTGGGAAGCCTCCTCAGATCAAGCTCTTAGTTCTTTACATCATGTGTCAGGCATGGGGTTATGTGGCAGTTGATGGGATCAAAAGTCTTGAACAGTCTTTGGAGCCTGTGAGGAGCCCCTCTCCCCTTCAGCCCCAAGACTTGATTGGACTTGTCCCTCAGAGGGGTTCCCATTCTTGGAGCAAGAACAGACCATGTACTCTTCCTCCTTTATTGTCTGAGCAACACAATGGAAATAGAAGGCGTAATTAAGAATATCTGGATTTCTGCGATTTTACAGAAAACTGATAAGAGTATAGAATTATCACTGATGATAAAGCTAACAGGCTAGGAACCTCAGATGTACCTGAGCATGGAAACAGAGCTAACTGCTGTTGTCTGCCTGAAGGAGAAAAGGGACTAGGAAGCTTTGTGTAACAGGAGGGAAAATATTTTATAGATGGAGCAAAAACAACAGCCAAACTGGGTACCTTCTTGTGCTTCTCATGTGGGAAGATTTTGATCTGCAATTTCTTTAGTGGTCTATGCTTTCAGGTGCAAAATGGGAAGCTACTGAGTAAAGGACAAGCAGATTTGGCAGAGGGTTTGGCAAAGCCATTAGGAAATTAAGACCGTGGATTAAGGCACAGCTTGGAGTAATGGATTCTTGGCAGCAGTGCGCTCTACCTTTCATACCTCCCCACTGCCCAGAGAGGAAAGCCTGAGGAAGCAGCCTGATCTGCCCACTTAGAGACTCAAGTAACAGCTATTCTCTTAGCCATCTTTAGTAAGACTGCCATGAAATGGAAGGAACAGTTCTAGTCCTAGGCAGGATGGTAGTTAACCAAAATAACTTGAGAAATGCCAAATAGCAACGTAGGCTGCTATGTGCCACGTGCCCCCAGCTGGGCCTCAGCTCAAGGAATATGTGGTTACAGCCCAAGAATAATCAACCTCTGATTGCCCACACAAATCTGTTACAGGGACCCCTGAAGAGTACCTTTTCCAAGCCAGGAAGCCATGTGGGAAAAGACAGGAGGGAGGCGTGGTCCTGCTGTAACAAACTGCAACAAGCTGTGCTCACTTGACAGGCAGGCAGCAGCCAGGCAACGTTGTGCTTGTCTGAGATCAAGGGATCCAGTGAATCAGCTAGAATTAATCCTACTGTTTGTCCTGCACTGGAACTGGCAGGGAGTAGGGGCTGGCAGGAGTCCTGAGGTGTTTTTCTGTCAGGCTTTGGTTTCCTTGCCAGTTGAACCCCATCCTATTGTCCTAAGGTTCTGCCTGATAGCTTTTGTAGATACTTGGTGACTAAGAGATGGGAGAGGGAAGGCACATGCTGAATGGGGGTTGGGACACCCATTCCCCAGCCAACTCTATGGCTGAGGAGTCCCCTCCCCAAGCGAGGGCTGTGACTTTGCCCCATGAAATGTGGTGCGGCCTCCAGAGACTTTGCCCTTTAAGCAAATGGGTGGCACTCAGGCCATTCTCACCCTAGTACAGGGCCTTGATCTTAGCACCCTTTGTAACTGAAAAATACCCTGGAATGTGACGCTAGAGTTTTCAGCAAACTAGCCCCATTTGTAATACACAGTATTCTGAGCAGAGTTGACGCTACTCATAAACCAACTAGAAGGCTGCTTGCTTTGTGCCTTAGTTCTCTGGTGCCGCTCTAACAAATACCACAAGTAGAGATTTTAACAAACAAATTTATTCTTTGACAGTTTAGGAGGCTAGAAGTCTGAGTTCAGAGTGTCAGCTCTAGGGAAAGATTTTCTCTGTGTGTGTCTCTTGTTCTTAGGAGGGTACCAGTACAGGGACCCTGGGTCCAAAGGACACACCCCACTCCTGGCTTCTGTTTCTTGGGAGTTTGTTGTTGTTTGCCGCTGAGTCGGCCCCGACTCATAGCGACCCCTCCTTGGGTTTCCGAGGCAGTATCACTACAGAAGTAGGATTGCCCCACCTTCCTTCCGAGGAGTGGCTGGTGGGTTTGAACCGCCAGCCTTCTGGTGAGCAGTCAAGTGCCTTAGGCACTATGCTACCAGAGTGGTAAGTCTCTTTTCTCCCCTTTCCTTTTATCTCTTAAAAGATAAAAGATGTTTCAGTCCACACCGCAGGGAAGCTCCCTTTACATGGGATCAGGGCTGTGATGGGACTAAATGTGTTGCAACCCACCCTTAATCCTCTTACACCCTATTGGTTTATCACATCAGATCACATCATGGGGTATCATTACATTTCTGCCATACTACATCATTACATTAAACCACTGAGAAGCATGGCCTAGCCCAGTTGACTTAAATTTTGGGGGTATACAGTTCAATACATAATACTTGGGATGCTATAAAGAAAAGTGTAAGATATGATCCACTTCCAAAGTCTCTCCCTGGACTGCCCATCCCCTGTGCTCAAACTTAATACAATTGGCATCACTAATGAGGAGTCACTAAGGTATTGTCTAAGGAGCCCTAGTGGTGCAGTGGTTAAGCACTTGGTTGCTAACCAAAGGGTCAAGAGTTTGAACCCACCAGCCACTATGTGGGAGAAAGACATGGCAGTCTGCTATAAAGATTACAGCCTTGGAAACCCTATGTTGTTATGTGCCGTCAAGTCAGACCTGACTCATAGCGACCCCTCCTTGGATTTCCGAGGTGGTATCACTACGGAAATAGATTGCCCAACCTTCCTTCCGAGGACTGGCTTGTGGGTTTGAACCGCCAGCCTTCTGATTAGCAGTCAAGTGCCTTAGGCACTACATACACTACCCTATAGGACAGTTCTACTTTGTCCTATGGTAGCATAGTGGCTAAGACACTTGCCTGCTAACCAGACGGCTGGTGGTTCAAACCCACCAGCCACTCCTTGGAAGGAAGGTTGGGCAATCCTACTTCTGTAGTGATACTGCCTCGGAAACCCAAGGAGGGGTCGCTATGAGTTGGGGCCGACTCGACGGCACATAACAACAACAACAACAACACTTTGTCCTATAGGGTTGCTATAAATCAGAATCAATTTGACAGCAGTGGGTTTTCGGATAGATCAGCAACTTTTGTCTAGGAAAAGTAGTGACAAAAGCCCTTAAAGCCACAATACATGATGTACACGTTGTCATTCCATAAGGCCTGAAGAACCCAGCACAGGATTCACTTAGAAGACTGATCATTAATTATATGCTCATTTGGAAAGCCTCTGGCAACTCACCTCCACAATTAAGGAAGAGCTAGTGAGCACTTAGTGGTAACCTAGAAATGGTACTTTAGGAATTTGATTGTGCATGAGTCCATGTCTCCAACACCAGGGGGGCTCCTGGTCAGGGATCCCCCTTAGTGAAGTGTGAGGGAAGTATTAGCTCTAAAAGCATATCTCTTTGACCCTTCCACATTTCTACCAATAACTGCTCCTCGTTTTTTCATTCCTTTGCAATAATAAAAACACCAGCCTCTTTTCAATACTAATATTCTAGATCTTGCTCTGAGTGTGCTACACATATGAACTCATACAAATCTCACAGATTGAATGATCATCACAGGCTCCCTGGCTTAAACATCACAATTACCCCTTTGCAAGCACCCTCATCTCCCTAGAACCTCTCTCATTCCTTGGTAATCATTTTTCAAAACCCCAACCCTAGTTAAACTTGATTATCTTACTACTCTGCACCTCTATGTAGCAGCTGAAGGTGGATAGAAAAAAAAACTGGTTTTCCTCTTCATGAGCATCCTCCACCTTGCACAGCTGAAGCCTTTATCTCATCTATCATTGAGATATGTGTAGCTTCCTCATCTACTCCCAAATTTATCCACATATGCCTTCCTGTTTAAAATGGCATAACGTGTACTTGCTTCCATCAAAATCAACACCTCCATTTGTGTCCTGGACACTATGCCCTCTTCTCCATGAATTCGTTCTGTACTTGCCCACTTTCTTCTGAAATTTCTTCCTTTCTATGAAATCATTTTCATCAGATAGAAACATTGACTAGTATCTCCCATCTTTCAAAGAAGAAACCCCTCTTGATCTCACAATGTCTTCAGCTACTAAACATCCATCTGGATGTCTAATTGGCATCTCAAAATTAATATGGCTGAAGTAGAAATCTTGACTCCATGCTCCACCTCCAACCTCTTTCCCCAGTCTGCCTCATCAGAATAGATGGTACCATCATCTCCAAACTTGATCAAGCTAAAACCCAATCATCTTTGAGTCTCTTTCCTTTATTATCCCTATCCTTGTCCAATTTAATCAAGTCTTACTGTTTTAACTTGCAAAATATATCTTATATTCATCTTTTATCCCATCTCCCCACTATTCCACCCTAGTCCAAGTCACCATTATCTTTCACCCAGACTACTGCAGTAGTCCTCCACAAACAATCATCTTACATCCATTCACTACACAGAGGCCAGAGGATTCTTTATAAAATTCAAATATCAGCTCTCTGCACAAAATCTAGACTTCCCATTCCAGACATATTACAGTGGCTCAAGGAACCAACATGACCTGTCTCCTGCTTATTTCCACTACACTTCCAGTCACACTGGTATCCTATCTTACTGCATTTGTATTCACTGTTCACTTTACCTCCAGTCATCTGACCTGCTCTCCCTTCTTGCTTTCTTAGTTTCAGCTAATACCTTATTTCAGGAAGGCCCTCTCTGACCATCCAGTCTAAATAAACCCTCCTACTCATCCATCTCTAACATCCACCATCACCACTAGCTGCCATTGAGTAGATAACAACTCATGGCAACTCCATGTGGATCACAGTAGAACTATACTCCAGAGGGTTTCCAGTGACTGATTTTTTGGAAGCAGATTGCCAGGTGTTTCTTCCAAGGTGCTGCTGTGTGGACTCGAGCCACCAACCCCTCAGTTAGTGGCCCAGAGCATTAACCATTTATATCACCCAGGGACTCCATCACTAGCATAGCACCTGTGTTTTGTTTTCTTCATTTATATTTTTTATCCAAATATATCTTGTTCATTTCTTATTTTTGCTGGTTTACTTTTTATCTCCCCACAACTAACATATAAGGTACACAAGAGACATGTGTAGTAGATGCTGTGGGTGGCTCATGTGTATTTTCTTGGCACTGATATCCCATGCATGCTAACTAAATATTCCAACAGCAGCATCTGTGACTTGGTTGGAGGGCTTTATCTGACCACAGAAGGATCCAGGATCTACCTAGAAGTGGATGAAAGTGCCAAGTAGTTAATTGGCCCCCACCCTACCAGCCCTCAACCAGTGTCTGATAGGATGTAGTAGTATATGAGCATCCCAACTCCCTCACCCTCACTTGGGAAAACTCTGAGGCATGTTCTTTACTGGTTTCCAGAATTCCTTAGCAAAACTAGATCCCAGTTGCTCATAATGGTAACCTGTTGATCAAGCACCATTTACTGGCTTCCTTCCCTTCCCTGTCTCATTTCCCCATATCCCTACCAATGTTTTCTGAGATAAACTACGTGTCATCATATCCTTGTGACCTCTTTCTGGGAGCCCAGACCTAACACATCTCTATTTCCCACCCTCAATGCTTAGCACATAATGTTGTTGTTGTTGTTATGTGCTGTCAAGTCGGACCCGACTCACAGCGACCCCTCCTTGAGTTTCCGAGGCAGTATCACTACGGAAGTAGATTGCCCCATCTTCCTTCCGAGGAATGGCTGGTGGGTTTGAACCGCCAGCCTTCAGGTTAGCAGTCAAGTGCCTTAGGCACTATGCTACCAGAGCTCCCTAGCACATAATAGGTTCTAAATAATTATTTGTTGAACAAATGAGTAAGTCGTCCTTCCTCTGACCCCCATCACTGTTTGAAAAATTCCAGTCTAATTATCACACAAACTAAATGTGGATCATTTTTAATGTTGAAGGCGTTTGGAGCTTGTGTTCAACTAACTTTGAAATAGGAAATTGTTCAGATTTTTATCATAGGAATATGTGAACCTGCCACTCATCTGTTAGTTTGTTGTATTGTGGTAGCTGTGATGCTGAAAGCTATGATGCCAGGATTTCAATATGAGCAGGGTCACATATGGCCAAGAGGTTTCAGCAGTGTTTCTAGACTAAGACAGACTAGGAAGAAAGACATGGTGGTCTACTTCTGAAAAAAATCGGCCAGTGAAAACCTTCTAAATAGAAGGGAACATTATCTAATATAGTGCCAGAAGATGAACGCCTCATGTTGGAAAACACAAACTACAGCTGGGGAAGAGCTGCCTCCTCAAAGTAGAATTGACCTTAATGACATGGATGGAGTAAAGCCTTTAGGACCTTCATTTGCCAACATGACACAGTGCAAAATGAGAATAAACAATTGCAAATATCCATTATGGAATGGAACACGTAAAATTAGATATTCTAGGGATTAATGGTAGGAGCTCTGGTAGTGTAGTGCCTAAGGCACTTGACTGCTAACCAGAAGGCTGGTGGTTCAAACCCACCAGCCACTCCTAGGAAGGAAGGTTGGGCAATCTACTTCCATAGTGCTATCGCCTTGGAAACCCAAGGAGGGGTCGCTATGAGTCATATCTGACTCGTGGGCACATAACAACAACAACAGGGATTAATGAGCTGAAATGGACATTTTGAATCAGACAATCATATAGTCTATTATACAGGGAATGACAAATTGAAGAGGACTGGTTTGCATTCAGCATCAACAGGAACATTTCAAGATCTATCCTGTAGTACAATGTTGTCAGTGATAAGATAATATCCATATCCTTACAAGGAAAACCCACAAAGGTGGTGCAAGACAGGGCAGTGTTTCATTCTGTTGTACATATGGCTGCTATGAGTCAGAGCCAACTGGATGGCACCTAACCACACCACCACAAGGAAGACCAGTTAATATGACTATTGTTCAAATTTACACACCAAATACGAAACCCAAAGATGAAGAAATTAAAGACTTTTACCAACTTCTGCAGTCTGAAATTGACCAAATATGCAATCAAGATACATTGATAATTACTGGTGGTTGGAGCACAAAAGTTCAAAACAGAGAAGGACCAGTAGTTGAAAAATATGGCCTTGGTGATAGAAGTGATGCCATTTATCATAATAAATGGAGAAAATATTGATATTGTCAAGGATTTCACTTTACTTGCCTCTACAGTCAACACCCATGGAAGCAGCAGTGAAGAAATCAAACGACATATTGCATTGGGCAAATCTGTTGCAAAAGTTCTCTTGAAAAAAAAAAAAAAAAAAAAAGCAAAGATGTCACTTTGAAAGGTAACATGTGCCTTTTTCTTTTATCTAGTACTTGGTAAACTCTCTCTCCCTTTCTCTCTTGATTTTGTTTATTACCCTCTTATTCTTAATAAAGCTCATGCCATTAATGAGACCCCCTGACAGATTTTTTTGGTATCTCCAAATCCATTGGAAGGGAAATTTCAAATCCCTTGGGAAATTCCCAGGGCACTTGGTAAAACAGAGCATCGGTGAAAAAGGTGAAGTCCTTCAACAAGATGGATTGACACCATGGCTGCAACAATGGGCTCAAGCACAGCAACAATTGTGAGAATCATGCGAAGGAGGACAGTGTTTAGGTCTGTTGTACATAGGTTCATTGTGAGTCAGAACTGACTCAATGGCACCTAACAACAACCACATTTAAAAAAAAAAAAAAAAACACAATTAATATTAGCAAAACATCCCTTAACCCCTTCTATCTTCCCTGTCACCTTCCCTGGAGTGGAGTAAGAGGGGAAGGGCTTAGTCTCAGGGGAGTAAAAGCTGGTGGATGCCAAGCAAGGGCCTATTCTACTAGGACCTTGGAAAGACCCAGGTTCTAGGCTTCTTTGTCATTTGGCAACATTTTCCTAGTGTTTCAGCCTGGTTGCGATTTAGTTATCATCTTATCACAATCCTTCTCCCTTCTTGATGTTTATCAGGGAATGATGGATTATTTAATTAAAAACATTGGAAAATTAGGCTAAACAGAGAAAAAATTGGGCCCCTACCTCACACACAAATGAACAAATATGTCCTGGAAAAGTGCAACCGGAATGCTCCTTGGAAGCAAGAATGGCCAGACTTCATCTCACCTACTTTGGTCATGTTGCCAGAAGGGACTGTTCCCTGCAGAAGGATGTCATGTTTGATAAAGTAGATGGTCAGCAAAGAAAGGAAAGACCCTCCATGAAATGGATTGACACAGAGACTGCAATGATGGGCTACAGACATAGCAAGGATTATGAGGCTGGTGCACAGCCGGGCAGGGTTTTGTTCTGTTTTATGCAGGGTCATTATGAGTCGGAGTCGACTCAATGGCACCGAACAACAACACCTCACATCATAAACTCCAGACAGATGTAAAAGACAAAAGTATAAAGCTCAATGAAGAAATCCAATAGGATATGTTGTGGCTTTGGGGTGGAAAAAGAGTTTTCAAACACGACCCCCAAAATACAAATGATGAGATGAATTGATGATTTGGACTCCATTAAAATGAAAGACTGTTCTATGAAAAACACACTAGGCAAAGTTATCATACAAGTGAGATAAGATATTACAACATTTAAAACCAACAAGATGTTTAGAGCTAGATTCTAGAATATATAAAGAACTCTTAGAAATCAGCATGATAGATCTTTTCTATGTGAAGATGAGTTTTATTTTCATAATGTTTATAGGAGAGTTTTTTTCTTCTCTTTTTTGTAAATCCTTAATGGCTTCTGTTTTCATTACTTAGTGCTGCACTAACAGAAATATACCACAAATGGGTGGCTTGAACAAATAAGAGTTTTTTCTCATACAGTTTTGGAGGCTAGAAGTCCAAGTTCAAAGTGCCAGGCTCGAGGGGCTGGGTGAAAGCCTTTTAATCTTGGGTTTCAGCTTTGCCTTCTGCTCCCGGCCTGCTGGAGCTGGAGGATTTTTTCACTCAGGCAGCTGCTGAGGCTGACAAACCCAAAGTCAACAAGTAAAAAGTCACAGTCCCAGTGTTACCAGACAACAAGGCAGGCCACTGATCCAAGTCCAGAAAAAGTCCCAAGATTGACAAGGCATGGCAGGCTGCTGAACAATGACTTGACTACATGCAGGGTTCAAGAGTGCCACAAAGCTAGAGACATTCCTCAAAGCCTCTGCTTATATGCTGGAAGCAGACCACATCTCTAAAGCAGCTACTCAGCTGCTCCAGTAGATTCCACCATGGAATTGATGGCCAATCTCACCATAAGGAATAACTACATCCAGCTCCCTTGCTACCCTCCCGAGAGGGACCAGGTCTCTGGGAGCAAGGTAAGCACGGGCGGGCTGGTGCTTACTCACTGATCTGCACTGA
>NW_006921729.1:6459163-6465895 GCF_000298275.1 Orycteropus afer afer
GGGGAGGCCTTCAACAAGATGGATTGATACGGTGCCTGCGATGATGGGATCAAGTATAGCAGGGATTGTGGGGCTGGCGCAGGATCAGGCAGTGTTTCGTTCTGCTGTGCATGGGGTCGCTATGAGTCGGAAACGACTCGACATCACTTAACAACAACAACAACAAAATCCAACCACTTAAAGTGTAAATAGTTCAGTAGTTTTTAGTATATTCACACAGTTGTGCAACCATCCTCACAATCAATTTTAGGACATCTTCATTATCTTAAAAATGAATCCCAAACTCATAGCGGTTTATTCATCATTCCTATCGCCCCCTCTACTGCACTTCACCTCAGCCCAAAGCAACCACTAATCCACTCTATATTTTTGCCTATTCTGGACATTTCAAGTAAATGGAATCAGAAAATATGTGTTCTTTTGTGACTGGCTTCTTTCACTTAAGGAGCTCTGCTGGTGTAGTGGTTAAGGGATTTGGCTGCTAACCAAAAGGTCAGTGGTTTGAACCCACTGGCTGTTCTTCAGAAGAAAGATGAGGCAGTCTACTGGAAACCCAGTGGGGTCACTATGAGTCAGAATTGACTCAATGGCAGGGAGTTTGGTTTGGTTTTGGTTTCTTTCACTTAGCAAAATGTTTTCAAGGTTCACCCATGTTATAGTGTGTATTAGTACTTCTTTTCTTTTTATGGCCAAATAATATCCCATTATATAGATATGCCACATTTTGTTTATCCATTTATCTGTTGATAGACATTTACATTGTTTCTACCTTTTGCCACTTATGAATAATGCTGCTATGAACATTCATGTACAAGTTGTTGTGTGGACATATGTTTTCATTTCTCTTGGGTGTATAACTAAGAGTGGAATTCCTAGGTCATATGGTGACTCTAGGAGCCCTGGTAGCATAGTGCCTAAGGCACTTGACTGCTAACCAGAAGGCTGGCAGTTCAAACCCACCAGCCACTCCTCAGAAGGAAGATGAGCAATCTATTTCTATAGTGATACTGCCTCGGAAACCCAAGGAGGGGTCGGTATGAGTCAAGTCCAACTCGAGGGCACATAACAACAACAACAACAATGGTGACTCTATGTTTAATATTTTGAGGAACTGCCAGACTGTTTTCTAAAGTATTGTACAGTTTGATATTCTCACCAGCAATGTTCAAGGATTCCGATTCCAATTCCACATCCTCACCAACACTTGTTACTATCTGTCTTTTTTTTATATAACCATTTTAGTGGGTATGAAGTGGTATTTCCTTGTGGTTCTGATTTTAATTTCCCTGATGGATAATGATGCTAGGCAACTTTTCATGTGCTTACTGTCCAAAGCTAAAGATGAAGAAATTGAAGATTTTCACCAACTTCTGCAGTCTGAAGTTGACCAAACATGCAATCAAGATGTGTTAATTGTCACTGGTGATTGGAATGCAAAAGTTGGAAACGAAGAATCACCAGTAGTTGGAAAATATGGCCTTAGTGATAGAAATGATGCTGGAAATCACATGATAGAATTTTGCAAGACCAATGACTTATTCATTGCAAATGCCTTTTTTTTTTTCAACAAAAACAGTGTCTACACATGTGGACTTTGCCAGACAGAGTACACAGGAATCAGATTGACTACATCTGTGGCAAGAGGCAATGGAGAAGCTCAATATCTTCAGCGAAAACAAGACCAGGAGCTGATTGTGGAACAGACCATCAACTGCTCATATGCAAGTTCAACTTGAAGTTAAAGACAAAAGAAGTCCACAAGACCCAAAATATGATCTTGATTATATCCCTCCTGAATTTAGAGACCATCTAAAGAATAGATTTGATGCACTGAGCATCAGTGACCAAAAACCAGAGGAATTGTGGGATGTCATCAAGAACATTGTTCATGAAGAAAGCAAAAAGTCATTAAAAAGATAGGAAAGGTAGATAAGACCAAAATGGATGTCAGAAGAGACTCTGAAACTTGCCCTTGAACAGAAAGTAACTAAACCAAATGGAAGAATCGACAGGATAAAAGAGCTGAACAGAAGATTTCAAAGAGCAACTCGAGAAGACAAAGTCAATTATTATAATGAAATGTGCAAAGACCTGGAGTTAGAAAACCAAAATGGAAGAACACGCTCAGCATTTCTCAAGCTAAAAGAACTGAAGAAGAAAAAAATCAAGCCGTAAGTTGTAATATTGAAAGATTCTATGGGCAAAATATTGAATGATGCAGGAAATATCAAAAGAAGACAGAAGGAATACACAGAGTCACTGTACCAAAAAGAACTGGTCAATGTTCATCCATTTCAGGAGGTGGCATATGATCAAGAACCAATGGTATTGAGGAAGAAATCAAAGCTGCACTGAAGGAATTGGTGAATAACAAGGCTTCCAGAATTGATGGAATACCCATGTTTCAACAGATGCCACACTGAAGACACTCACTTGGCTGTACCAAGAGATTTCGAAGACAGCTACCTGGAGAACTGACTGGAAGAGACCTATGTTTGTACCCATTCCAAAGAAAGGTGATCCCACAGAATGTGGAAATTATTGAACGATATCATTGATATCACATGCAAGTAAAATCTTACTGAAGATCACTCAAAAACGGTTGCTGCAGTGTATCAACAGAGAATTTCCAGAAATGCAAGCTGGATTCAGAAGGGGATATGGAGTGAAAGATATCATAGCTGATGTCAGATGGATCTTGGCTCAAAGCAAAGAATACCAGAAAGATATTTACTTGTGTTTTATTGACTAAGCAAAGGCATTCGATTGTGTGGATCATAACAAATTGTGGATAACATTGAGAAGAATGGGAATTCCAGAATACTTCATTGTACTCATGAGGAAACTGTACATAGACGAGGAGACAGTCATTCAAACAGAACAATGGTATACTGCATGGTTTAAAAGCAGGAAAAGAGTGCATCGGGGTTGTATCCCTTCACCATACTTATTCAATCTGTATGCTGAGCAAATAATCTGAGAAGCTGACCTATATGAAGAAGAACGTGGTATCAGGGTTGGAGGAAGGCTCATGAACAACTTGAGGTATGCAGATGACACAACTTTGTTTGCTGAAAGTGAGGATGGCTTGGAGCACTTACTGATGAAGATTAAAGACTCTGTCTGCAGTATGGATTGTACCTCAATATAAAGAGAACAAAAATCCTCACAATTGGACCAAAAAGCAGCATTACAATGAGTGGAGAAAAGATTGAAGTTGTCAAAGATTTCGTTTTACTTGGTTCTACAATCAATGCCAATGGAAGCAGAAATCGAGACATCAAAAGACATATCACATTGGGCAAATCTGTTACAAAAGACCTCTTTCAAGTGCTGAAGAGCAAAGATATCTCCTTGAAAACTAAGATGCGCCTAACCCAAACCATGGTATTTTCAATTGTCTCATATGCATGTAAGAACTGGACAATGAATAAGGAAGACTGAAGAAGAGTGCTGCTTTTGAGTTGTGGTGTTGGTGAAGAGTGCCGAAAGTACTGTGGACTGCTAAAAGAACTAACAAATCTGCCTGGAAGAAGTGTAGCTGGAATGCTCCTTGGAAGCAAGAATAGCCCGACCTCGTCTCACCTACTTTGGTCATGTTGTCAGAAGGGACCATTCTCTGGAGAAGGATGTCATGCTTGGTAAGGGTCAATATCTATTGATAAGAACATTTTTTACTTTCTAGTATATTATGTTATATTATTATCATGTATTACATTAATTTTCATATGTTCAATCAACCTTGCATTCCTGGGATAAATCCCATTTAGTTAGGATATATAATTCTTTTTATATGCTGATAGATTCAGTTGTTAGTATTGTCTTGAGGTTTTTCATATGTATATTCATAAAGGAGATTGGCCTATAGTTTTGTTTTCCTGTCATGACATTATCTGGTTTTGGTGCCAGGGTAATACTGGCCCACCTCACAGAATTAATTGGGAAGGGTTCCCTTCTACCTTTTGGAAGAGTTTGTAAAGGATTGTTATTAATTCTTCTTTAAGTATTTAATAGAATTTACCATGAATCCATCTAAGCCTGGGCTATTGGGGAAAGTTTTCAAATTACTGATTTAATCTCTTTATTTGTTATGGGTCTATTCAGATTTTTCTGTTTCTTGGAGTTGGTGTTAGTACTTGGTGTCTTTGTAGGAATTTTCCTATTTCATCTAAGTTGTCCAATTTGTTGGTATATAGTTGGTACATTATTTTGACCAGTTCTGAATTTGAACACAGGTCTTGTAACTGAGGAGCCTTGGTGGCAGTTTGAACCCACCAGCCACTCCAAGGGAGAAAGATGTCGTAGTCTGCTTCCATAAAGATTACAGCTTTGGAAACCCTGTCCTATAGGGTTGCTATGAGTTGGAGTTGACTCGACAGCAATGAGTTTTGTTTATTTTATTTCATTTTTGTATTCTACTGATGCTGTGCCATTTCCTCATTCTGGCCTTGACCACGTTCTCTGGCTACTAGGTTTGTAAGGTTTTGTCTGGCATTCCTCACTACCATCAAGCTTAACAAGAAGTTGGGCATTGGAAAGTGTAGGACTAACCCACTGCCATTGAGTAGATTCTGACTCATAGTGACCCTTTAGGACAGAGCAGAACAGATCCTATAGGGTTTCCAATGTTGTAAATCTTTACAGAAGCAGACTGTTTCATCTTTCTCCCACAGAGCTGCTTCTGGGTTCAAACCACCAACCTTCTGTAGCAGCCCAGTGCTTTAACCACAGCATCACCAGAGCTGCTTGTAGTATAGGACAGGGTCTCTCAAATATTAATGTGTTAACAAATCACCTGGTGATCTTGTTAAAAATGAGATTCTGATGCCATCTACAGGGCTTTCTAAAATGGAAAGGAGAGTTTATACAATTGCCCGCATTGTTTGAATTTTTCACAGATAGCTCAGTTTTTGAAATGAAACCTATTTTCATTTTTTTAAATTTGTATTAATCAAACTTGTGTCATACTTGAAATATTAGGGCTGATGAGGGAGTTCCTGGGTAGGCAAATGGTTGAACACTGACTACTAGCCAAAAGGCTGGTGGTTCAAACCTATCCAGAGGCAGCTCAGAAGACAGTCCTGGCAATCTGCTTCTGAAAGGTCACAGCACTTGAAAATCCTGTAGAGCAATTCTATTCTGCACATGTGGGGTTACCATGAGTCAGAATCAACTGAACGACAATTAATAACAACAGTATTTGAACTTACTGATATATTTGAGTTATAAATGTGTATATACGTTTAAAGGGGATGGTCTTAGCTCTGTATAATGATGACTCAGGAGGTGTCTCTGGCTCTGCTGTCATTTCTCCTACAGAACCCTGACTGACCATTTGCTTCAGGCTTGGTTTTCCCTCCATGCTTTTCCTGTTTGGATGTGACATCTCTGATACACGTTATAACAAAGATGAACCTTGAAAACATTATGCTGAGTGAAAGAAGCTAGTCACAAAAGACCACGTATCACATTGTGAGTCAATCTGAAGCCAGAGTTCTAGCAGCCTCCAGGAAAATCTTTAACCAGAAACCTTTTAGTGTCAGTAGTGCTAACAGAACTTTTGTAATTCTAAACACTCCTTAGGGCTTTTATCTGCCCTCCAGTCTCAGCAGGTATCAAGGAACTTCCTCCGAACTCAGCACGCATCACAAAAGCCATCCGGATTCAGCACGTATCAGAGATTTGCGAGGCTCCCAAAAGTCTTCCCCATATCTGAGCCGCATCCTCCCTAGATAATATTTTCCTAAGTGAACTTTGGAGCTGGGGGGAGTTTCTTTACGCCCCCCAACATCTTAGATCACTGCCCTGAATCCCTTAGCAACAACCAATCACCTGTACCCCCTCGCCCCGGTGCTGCCCCTCCTCATATTGTTCTATAAATTGAAGAAGGAAACGGGGTACGGGGTCTTTTGCTTAAGCCACTGACCTGGCAAGGGCAAAGACCCTGACTTAAGTTAGCTAATAAACTGTCCTATTGCATTTGCATTGGCGTGGGTTGGCGTCTTCTTCTCTTCCGAAATTCTCCTTTACAGCCTGGGCACAACAACATAATTCCATGCATATGGAATATCCACAACAGGAGACTCTACAAGGACAGACACAGGTTATTGATTACTTAGGTTTGAGAAAAGGAGCCCAGGTAGTGCAACAGTTAAGTGCTTGGCTTAACTGTTGAAAAGTTGGTTGAAACTTGGTTGAAAAGTTGGCAGTTTGAAACCACCCAGGGGCTCCACAGGAGAAAGACCTAGTGACCTAGTTCTGTAAAGAGTATAGCCAAGAAAACCCCATGGGGCAATTCTGCTCTGTCACATGGGTCACTAGAGTCAGAATCAATGACAGCCAACAACAACAGGTTTGGGGAAGATAAGGGGATAGGAAGATGATAGCTAAAGGGTACAGGGTTTATTTTGAGGTGATGAAAATGTCCTAAATTGACTGTGGTGATGATTGTACATTATTTGTGGCTATACAAATGAGTGGATTGTATGGTATGTGAATATATCTCAATAAAGCTGTTTTAACTGTCAACCACTTGGAAGGGGATCTATGTAGGCGATCCTAGATAGAGAGGGAGAATAACATGGAAGAAAACCCAAAATCATTTTTGTTGTTATGTGCCGTCGAGTTGGCCCCAACCCATAGTGACCCCTCCTTGGGTTTCCAAGGCAGTATCACTATGGAAGTAGGATTGCCCAACCTTCCTTCCGAGGAGTGGCTGGTGGGTTTGAACCG
>NW_006921729.1:6466321-6481876 GCF_000298275.1 Orycteropus afer afer
CAATGTCATGAGACAAAGTGCATGTGAACTATCATATGGAAAATGAATTTGCTCTGTAAATTTTCACCCAAATCACAATAAAAAATAAAAATAAATAAATAAAGCTGTTTTAAAAAATTCCTCTAGGGTTCCCAAAGCCACATCATACCAAGCCATTGTCACCTGCACCTCTTGCTTAGAGTTCTAGAACTTTACCCTGGCCCCCAAAAGGGAAAAGTACAGCACCCTTTCCTGCCTTTCTGCTCATCCTTATATTTACTTTCTGCCTCCAAGGACATGATTGATCACATTCTAGTTCATTAATTAGGCTATATCTCCTAGAAGTGGTTGTTTAAAGATGTTTAAAAGTTAGCGAACACAGGCCTCCATTTTCTTTCCTCTCTCCTAAGTGGCTAGAATGGAGTTGAATCCCTCTTCCTTTCTTACTGATGTGCAGGGTGGAGTGGAAATTTGGACTGAGGGTCTTTCTGCCCTGGTTTGAAAATGTCTTGGGATTCACAGAGAAGGCCACTGTCATTGCAGATGTTGGGAGCCATTTACTGTCTTTCATCATAGTGGTAAGATATGAGACTTAGATTTGGCCTTGGAGATAGGATATGGAAAAGAATAGGAATCATGGCCTGCTTTGGCCTGAGGATTCCTGAGCCTAACTGAATTAAAGTCCCCTTCAGTAGACCAGCACTGTATCTACAAAAGGCTCAAGACTGAAGTCTGGCTAGTTATGAAGTGTTACTTTACCTCTCATGCATGCAGCTCTGTCCCATGCACAGATATCAACAACCTTGTAGAGAGAGTGTTACTCCAGGTAATTGAATACCCTGGCCATTTTCCCAGCTCATCGCAGTCCAACCTCATCTTCATCCCAATGCCATACTATCTGACCTAGCTCTCACCTGCCATGGCTCCTGAAATCCCAGCCTGAGCCTGAGCCTTCCTCCTCAAGTGTCTAAGGGCAGATCAGCTCCAGAAAGAATTTCAGGTTAGCTGTCTGTTTGCAGAGATTCTCACAATGATCGTTTTTCCCTCTTTAGAGGGGAAAACGAGAGAGGGAATTTTAAAATACATAAACATAAACTTAGCATTTATTTTGAAACTGTCTTTTTTCTTTGCTTGTTTTCCTGTATGTTGTTGAGTGCTACTGAGTCAATCCCAACTCATAGTGAACCCCTGAGACAGAACACAACTGCCTCCTAGGGCTTTCTTGGCTTTCTGTAGTCTTTACAGAAGCAGATTGCCAGCAGGAGAGCTGTTGGGTGGTTTCAAACCATCAATCTTTCAGTTAGCAGCTGAGTGCTTAATTATTGTGCCACCAGGACTCCTTGTTAGCCTCTGTATATAAAAATAAAAACCATTGCTGTCAAGTTGAGTCCAACTCACAGCGATGCTATAGGACAGAGTAGAACTGCCTCATAGGGTTTCCAGGGCTGTAATCTTCATGGCAACAGACTGTCTCATTTTTCTCCTATGGAGCAGCTGGTGGGTTCAGTTAACAGCCCAGTGCTTAACCACTGCACCATAAATGCTCCTTGTTTTCCTCTGTAAAGACCCATACATATAAGTTTTGTAACGATAATTTAATACCAAAAAAAAAAAAAAAAAAAAAAAAACCCTAAACCAATGGCAAAGTCAGCAGCAGCTGAGTCATTTCTAATACATGGCGATCACGCATTTCTGAGGAGGACTGGAGATGATGATGATAACCTCAGGGACTCACTGTGGTTATCGCATGGCACAGTGCTTGGTACATAATAAACATTTGATAAACATTAGCTTTTATTATTATCTACCTAGTGAGGAATGAGGAGCTCTGGTAGCATAGTGGCTAAGTCACTTGCCTGCTAACCAGATGGCTGACGGTTCAAATCCACCAGCCACTCCTCGGAAGGAAGGTTGGGCAATCCTACTTCCGTAGTGATACTGCCTCGGAAACCCAAGGAGGGGTCGCTATGAGTCCGGGTCGACTCGACGGCACATAACAACAACAACAGTGAGGAATGAGGAAGACCGAAGAAGAGTTGATGCTTTTGAGTTGTGGTGCTGGCGGAGAATGCTGAAAGTACCATGGACTCCTAAAAGAACTAACAGATCTGTCCTGGAGGAAGTGCAGCCAGAATGCTCCTTGGAAGCAAGAATGGCCAGACTTCGTCTCACCTATTTTGGTCATGTAAGAAGGGACCATTCCCTGGAGAAGGATGTTATGCTTGGTAGGGTGGAGGGTCAACGAAAGAGGGGGAGGCCTTCAAGGAGATGGATTGATATGGTGGCTGCGATGATGGGCTCAAGTATAGCAGGGATTGTGGGGCTGGCGCGGGATCGGGCAGTGTTTCGTTCTGCTGTGCATGGGGTCGCTATGAGTCGGAAATGACTCGACGGCACTTAGCAACAACAACAGTGAGGGCGAAAACACTGGTTATGTTAACTTTATGGAAGGAAGGTTGGGCAATCCTACTTCCGTAGTGATACTGCCTCGGAAACCCAAGGAGGGGTCGCTATGAGTCGGGGCCGACTCGACGGCACATAACAACAACAACAACAACAACTTCATGTTAATTTTATGTTAAAACATGAAAGTGGAAAATCTAAAGTGAGGTCTCAAGGCCTGAGGAATTCTGGGGACTAAGTAAATGCATTAACTTGGGGACAAATCAGGAGTTAACTGATTTCCTTGAAAATAGCATTTTCTTTTCACTTTATTGTTCTCTTTGTTGTTTTTGTTTGTTACAGAAAGGAGAGTGTGTCAGGAATGTATTAACTGTCTATTTAACTACAAATCCCCAGGTTATAGTTTGTAATTTTACTAGTTGATAAAAGTAATAGGGGCAGTACCCACAAAGATCCACTAGATGATGCAATTACCTCATTTAAGGTTACCCTTTAAACTCTTACAGTGCCTTGGAAGGAAGGTTGGGCAATCTACTTCAGTAGTGATACCTCCTTGGAAACCCAAGGAGGGGTCGGGAGTCCGATCCCGCTCCAGGGCAGTGAGTTTGGTTTTGGTTTTGGTTTGGTCTTTTAGAGCTAATTGCTTAATGTGCTTATTTGTTGCTTGCTTTGAGTTTGTTCTAAAGATGCAAGAGTCAGAAGGATTTGTTATTGCTGTTGTTGTTGTTGTTGTTATGTGCCGTTGAGTCAGACAGACTCACAGCGACCCCTCCTTGGGTTTCCCAGGCGGTATCACTATGGAAGTAGATTGCCCAACCTTCCTTCTGAGGAGTAGCTGGTGGGTTTAAAACACCAGCCTTCTGGCACTACGCTACCAGAGAAGGATTAGAGAGATTATATTATACTGGCAAAACTCTCAGATGCCCCGAGCACTCAAGGAAAAACATTGAAATATAAGAAATTGGCCAAGAAGCACAGGGAAATGTCAAGCTGTGCAGCCTCAAAGAACTCACATTCATTCCAGAGATCCAGAGACCTTGTGGAAAGAAGAAAACATTTGCTCCCCTGTGTCTGAGTAAGCTGCTCAGATATTCCTTGGCCACTCTTCTCTTTGCAAGGAGTTCTGGTAGCACAATGGTTAACTGCTTGTCTGCTAACTAAAAGATTCCAGCAGCTTCTCTGCAGGAGAAAGATGCAGCAGTCTGCTTCTATATTGATTTACAGCCTTGGAAACCCTATAGAGCAGCCCCACTGTGTCCTGTAGGGTCACTGTGAGTCAGAAATCAACTTGTGGGGTTTGATTTTGGTTTTTGGCTTCTCTTTGCCCAATCACCTGGCTGACGTGTTTTCAATCACAAATGAGCAATCCTTCTCCCAAAACTCACTTTCAAGGGTTAAAAAAGTTAGAGAGTCTCTACTACGTATTAGTTGCCATCAAGTTGATTCTGACTCGCGGTGACCCCACGTTGAGTAGAACTGTGCTCCACAGGGCTTTCAATGGCTCGGAAGTAGATTGCCAGGCCTTTCTTCCGAGGCACCACTGAGTGGACTCAAACTTTTGGTTAGCAGTACAGCACATTAACCTTTCACACCATCCAGGGACTAGCAGGGAACCACCAGAGGAAAACGGGTTGTGGGAAAGATGGTATCTGAGAGAGAGTATAGTGCCTTTGAAGTATTAGACCTCTCCAAGCCACACATGTGTACACACACAAAGACATACATTCATAGGTGACTTCCACGGAGCCCCTCCAAAAGTTCCTGAGCACGTCTCAAGAATTAGTATAAGTGAGAATCACATGAAGATTTTATTAAAATGTAGATATCAGGTCTGAGGTTGACCTGATATTCTACATTCCAAATAAGCTCCCAGGTGATGCTAGTCTGTTGGCCACACTTTGAGCAGCAAGGACTCCTGGCCACAGTGTAATGACAACTCCAAGACTTGGAATCTGAATCCCTGATTCAAATCCAGGCTCTGTCACTTTCCAGCTATGTGACCTGACCTGGTCAAGCCAGTGAACTTCTCAAGCCTCAGTTTCTTCAGTGCTCACTTAAGGAGATTACACCTAGTATCACAGTGATGCCCCCTTGGCAACAGAGGAAACCGTTTGCACACAAATCCTCATTGGGGCTCTTGCATCTTCCATGAGGATGAGTAAAGGGGGAGGAATCTGCAGGACCGTGAAGATAATAGTTTTGTGAAGGGCATTTGGTCATTATTATGTCAAAATGTAGCACAATGATACCTCCTCAACCCCAGCAATCTTACTTTTAGGAATTTACACCTAGGACAGAAGGCAGTAAGTGGGACAAAGATGAATGCACTGAGATGTTCACTGCACAATTATTTACAACACTGAACAATTTGAAACAACCAACAGAAGACAAGATGGCTAAGTAAATTAGAACCGAGAAGGATTTAGGAAAGCAGAAGAGTTGGAGGTAGCAAGCTTCAGAAAGACGGGTCAACAAACATAGAGTCTTATACAGCATGATTAGAACATAGGACAGGCAGGAGAGGTTGGTGTTAGAGCAGTGAATTTGAGAGACAGGTGGATCAGACAGGGCATCACAGACCATGGCAAGAAGCATGGATTTTATTCTTAATCGACTAAAAGCATTGAAGCGTTCTAAGCAGGGGACAGCATGGTTTGATTTGTTGTAAGAAGCTATGGTGGTTGTGTTTGTGCATCAACTTGACTAGGCCTGGTTGAGTGGCTGGGCAGCTGGATGTAGTATTCCCCATGATGAGACTGGTAATCAACTCCATGGTGGACTCTATTATGAGCAGCTGAGTAGCTGCTTTTGGGTATGTGGTCTGCTTCCTGTATATAAGGAGAAGTTTTGAGAATGGTCTCTTGCCTTTGGCACACTTGGACCCTGCATGTAGCTGTGTCGTTGCTCAGCAGCCTGCTATGCTCTGCCGACCTTGGGACTTACAATGGACTTAAGTTAATGGCCTGCCATGTGGATTGGTAACATCGGGACTGTGCCTTTTTACTTGTCAACCTTGGGGCTTCTCAGTCTCAGCAGCCAATAAGCTATCTGAGTGAAGAAATGCCTCTAGCTCCAGTGGGCCAGGAACAGGAGGCAGAGCTGGACCCCAAGGTTGAGGGGCTTTAACCCAGCTCCTAGAGGCTGGCACTTTGAACTTGGACTTGTTATTTTTGTTGTTATTTGCTGTCGAGTTGGCCCCGACTCATAGCAACCCTTCTTTGGGTTTCCGAGGCAGTACCACTATGGAAGTAGATTGCCCCATCTTCCTTCCAAGGACTGGCTGGTGGGTTTGAACCCCAGCCCTCTGGTTAGCAGTCAAGTGCCTTAGGCACTACGCTACCAGAACTCCCTACATGAACATTGTCTCTCAAAAATTACTTGCTGAGTGATTACTATACACAAAATTATGTTTTCTTTACAGATTCAAAGAAATGCGTAATTAAAATAATATATGTAGTACACAAGGCTAGAGAACAGTTTGAATAATTCAATTCTAAAAGGAGCGTAACTCTGCCTTCTAAACCCAGTTCAAAATCTGTTCAGAGATCACTTCTGGCATATTTCACAGACTGGAGGGTAAGAGACAATCTCTAAGAATCTGGATTGCTATCATGCATAAAGTAACCTTTCTTCTTAAAGCCTCCAAATTGTGAGAATAAACTCCTGTTTATTAAGGCCATCCCATTTGTGGTATTTCTTGTTAGAGCGGCACTAGGTAACCAGAACAGAAGCTGATGGTGGCACTTGGCAGTAATAGGAGAGGAGGCAAGGAGACCAGTTGTAAGTATTGCAATGGTCTTTATTTGCATTAAAAAAAAAAAATACTGCAGTGGTTCTGGTGAGACAGTGGCATCAAAGATCATAAAATGGCAAAGGATTTGAACAGACATTTTACCAAATAGGTCATTCAAATGACCATCAAACTCATGAAAAGATGGCCAGCATCATTAGCCATCAGAAAGATGCAAATCAAAACCACAGTGAGATACCAGTACACTCTCAGTAAGATGGCTAAGATAAAAAATAAAAGAACAAATGTTGGTGAGGATGCGCAGAAACTAGAACCCTTACCCACTGCTGGCAGAATGCAAAAGGATATAGCTGCTGTAAATCAATGTGGCAGTTACTCACAAAAACAAAATTAGAACTACCACAGAAGGAAGATGGGGCAATATGCTTGCATGAAGATTTACAGCCTTGGAAACCCAAAGGAGATCATCATGAGTCGGAATCAACTTGATGGCAGTGACTTGAGTTATATGACCCAGCAATTCCACTCCTAAATATATACCAAAAACACTTGATTTTCAGTGGTTTGATAGTTATGTAATGATGTCATGTTGCAGTTATGTAATGATGTCCTCATCCCCCAGGATGTGATCTGATGTGATCAGCCAATCAGTTGTAAGGATCACAGCTCTGATCCAATGTAAGGGGCATATCCCTGGGGTGTGGCCTGTACCACCTTTTATTTTATAAGAGATAAAAGGAGAGTGAAGCAAGCAGAGAAGGAGGGACCTGACTACCACCAGGAAAATTGCTGGGAGGGGAGCAGGTTCTTTGGACCCAGGGTCCCTGCACTGAGAATCTCCCAGACAAGGGAAGAGATGCCAAGCACATGACGACTGTCCAGGAGCAGAAGATTGGAAGGGACAAGGACCTTCCTCCAGAACCGACGAAAGAGAAGGCCTTCCCTTATATCCAGTGCCCTGAATTCAGACTTCTAGCCTCCTAAACTGTGAGAAAATAAATTCCTGTTTGTTAAATCCATCCATTATGGTATTTCTGTTATAGCAGCACTAGATAACTAAGACAGATATTTACAACAATGAGACACACACAAAAAAATGACTTCTGAAGCTGCTTACATACAATCCAACACCTCATGGGATCTGGTTATTTGGTCTGGAGGTTTAGGGTCATGGCTTCATGAAACATCCCAGTTAATTGGCCTAGTAATGTGTGTAGTGCTTCTGTTCTGCCTACTTTGTTGCATAGTGCCTGGGGTCTTAAAAGCTTGCAAGTAGCCTTTGAAAGCATAACAATTGCTCTGTATTCACCTAGAAGAACAGAAGAAGAAGGAGAGTCAGGAATAGGAGGAGGATGTAGAATGTGTGGTTTACTATCTCCATGAACAACTGCCTCCTTTGCCATGAGACCAGAACTGGATGGTGCCAGGCTACTATTACTGAACATTTTGATTAAAGATTCTGTAGAAGAATCCTGATCACAAGAGGGAAAGTGCAGAACAGAATTTCAAATTTTCATGGACTCTGGACTTTCCGGAGCCATGGAGGGTGGATGAACCCCTGAAAACAGCTGCCTTGAAATAATCTTTAAAACTTAAGCCAAAAGTATCCCCTGAAGTCTTCCTAAAACTAAAAAAAAAGTTAAGCTTAACTAGTGAAAAAGGAATGCCTTGACCATTATGCTCTTTTAAGATCGATCTATACAGGATCAAATTGACAGCAGAAAACAGAAAGATTATACAGGACCTTTAGGAGGCAGTGAGTTTATGTTACTGGGGGAGAAACAACTCAGAAAAGGGAGTGAGCACAGTTGTACAAGTCCAAGAATATAATCAATGTCACTAAATTGCACATGTAGAAATGGCTAAACTGGTGTATATTTGGCTGCATATATTCTCAACAGCAACAAATAAGTAACATTTAAAGGAAAAAACTTTAAAAAAATGGCTACATCTTATATGCATAGAAAAAATCAGGATGAATATTCACCACTGTTCATGGTAGTTATCTCTGGATGGTTAGGTTGGAGCAAACTTTCATTTTCTTCATTGTATATTTCTCTCAGATTTGAATTTTCATAAAGAACATTGTTATTACTGAAAGGAAAACAATAAATAATAGTGTTTTTAATGATAGCAACCATTTTTGCTGAGGATTCTATAGAATGGATGCATTCATCCTCCTTGGTATAGCTTTCTGGAATGAAATTGAATGGATTTTATTTGAATAGAATTGTGTGTCAAAGGCCTTAAAAAGTTCAGAGCTTTTCACTTCAAAGTATTTTTCCTAGGAAAATCATAAAAGATAGGCATTAGAAACCATGGGAAGATTTTGAGAGTTTTAATGGCCACAAGCCCATAACTTGATTGGGCCCAGCCATCCTTTATCCCCATATAACCCCTGAGGTAGTTGTACACACAAGGAACACTAAATTACCACTTGACCATTATCCAATGTGTTCCTGCATCAGGGAGCATGAGGCTTAGCCCAAGGCCACAGGGGTATTTTCTTCCATGAGTCCAGCTTCTCAGTGAGGATGAGCAGGTAAGTGAGATCGCCAGATGACCAAGTCTGCCCTAAGAAGGCCAAGTTTCCTAAATGGTTGAGAAGACAACATCGGAGGGAAAAGGCCATGCTCAACTGTACAAACTTTTAACTGCTCGGTTTAGTACCATGGGATCACTCTCCCCACCTTACAAGTGATCAAAACAAAAACTTGTTAGACCAGAGCAGCTGCTAACTGACCCTGAAGCTAGTGCACTTTGAGCTTCAGGTTCCTCACTTGTTCAGGTCTCTTCCAAGCCCCAAACTGAGTTTAGCATCCATAAGATTTTTTTTTTTTTAAATAATATTTTATTGTGTTTTCAGTGAAGTTGTACACACCAGTTTAGGTTCCCAGTCAACAATTCCTACACAAATTGTCCAGGAATGTTGATTACATCCTTCACAGTGTGTGAGCATTCTCATTATTTTCATTCTGGTTGTTCTGTTTCCATTCATCTAGTTTTCCTGCCCCGTTACATTCTCATCTTTATTTGTTGACTGCTTAGTCTTATATAGGTGATTTTTTTATGCATCCATAAGATTTTATTCCTTTTTAAAAGAGGGTCTTAACACTTGTATAAAGTGGCCCTGGTGGTACAATGGTTAAGCACTTGGCTGGTAGCCAAAAGGCTAGTGATTCAAACCCACCCGGCAGCTCCACAGGAGAAAGATCTGGTGATTTGCTTCTCTAAAGTTGTTGTTGCTGTGTACCTCCGAGTCAATTGTGACTCATAGTGACCCCATGTGACAGCGCAAAACTGCCACATAGGGTTTCCTAGGCTGTAATCTTTATGGGCGCAGATTACCAGGTCTTTTCTCCCACAGAGCTGCTGGTAGATTCCAACCGCAGCCAAGCACTTAAACACTAAACCACCAGGGCCAGGAAACTCTGTGGGGCAGTTCTACTCTGTCACATGGGGTCACTATGAGTCAAAAACCGAGTCGACAGCACACAACAAGAATAACAAACTTGTACAAGGGCCAGGTCCCTGAAGACCAGGCACATTCTTGGTCTCAGAAACTGGAGTTGGGAAACAGAAATGATCAGGCAGTTAGTAACAGGAGCATGCACTGCTGCTGCCTAAAGGGAGACACTGTGAGCGACCCTGAGGAGGCTGGGAGCAACGGACTGAGCTGGTGTCTAGAGAAACGACGAGGCAGGGAGGGCCAAGGTGAGAGTGAAATGCCTTCTGGGTGTGGTGAGGAGTAAATGAGGTGATGTGTATAAAGGGCTGAGATCATGCTTGCTAAACTGTTGTTATTATTAACCTTGTTAAAAATTGTTGTTACTGTGCAGCTCTCAAACCCCATTTGCTGTGATTCCTGGAACTGCTGTAGATCTTAATATTCTTATAATAAAGTTCCATTGTGCAGTGAAAAAGGCCTAACCGTGTCAGGCATTATCTTACTTGAGCCTTGGAGTTGCTCTGTGTGGTGGGTAAAGCAGTTGTCCTAAAACTCATGAATGAGTAAATGGAGGCTAGGGGAGCTTCTGGGCCTTGACCAAAGTTCCAGAGCCAGTATGTGAGGAGGTTGACACCTGAACCCAGAAGGTGGGTTTTCTCATCTTCCAGTGACTGTTCTCTGGTAAGTCAGCTTGGGAGTAGATGGAAAAGCCAGCTTATCAGTTTGTTAAAATTATCAAACAGTTTTCTCTGCATCCTAATTTTTTCTCAATAACTGGGTATTGAGATAGGTGGTTACCTGTTCCTTGCTTATAGATTCAAGTGATTCAGAAGAGGATGTCTCTCTGAAGCAAAGACCTTCCTGGAATTGCAGGGGTTTTTTTGAGAGGATTTGGGAGTACAAAGAGAAAATTGTGGATTGGGAGAGAAGTGCTGGGGTCCACCGGCCCCTATACCCAGCAATTTGGACAGTTACCTTTTGGCATCTTCTTTGTTTTGATTCATGGACTCATCAAGCAGGAGTCTCTGGGTGGTGCAAATGGTTAACATGCTTGACTGCTAATGGGAAGGTTGGAGGTTCAAGTCCACCCAGAGGTTCATTGGAAGAAAGCCTTACCAATCTATTCCAGTCAGCCATTGAAAACCCAGTGAACACAGTTGTACTGTGACATATGAGAGGTCACCATGAGTCAGAGTTGACTCCACAGACTCTGGTGATGGTGCTGGTGGGGGACTCAGCAGGGTATCTTCCTTTCTTAATTTAGTTTACCAAGTAACCCCTCTCATCTGTCCCTTTAGCAATTATATTTCTCATGGTAAATAATTCATTTCCTTTAAGCAGTGTGAGAGAGGGTGAGTAGCACAAACCAGTTTCCTGGGCCTGGCCCTGCTCTTGTTGAAGTGGCTGTGGAAGTCCAAGGCTACAGAACCTAGCTTTCCAGGCCACAAAGGCCAGAAGCTGCAGGAATGGGCTGCCCCCTACTCTATGCCTACACTGTCCCAGGAAGGCCCTGGACATAGTGCTCACTGATGCCCACGAGAGGGCCCTTGTTCACATAGTCTTTAAAGGTGACTATTTGAGAGACCCAAGATTTAGCTATTTAACCCATGTCACTGCACTGAAGCCTAGTAGCAATGGGACACAGCACTTAACTTCCTGTAGCCACTCTGCACTGCTCCCCCAGATCCCCCACACAGACTTTCTTTGTTTCCACTATCATATTCCTCAATATTTTTCTATCTCTTAATGCAAGAGAGAAAGAAAGGTGTCTGTGGTAGTTGTATGTCAGCTTGGCTGGGCCTGGTTTTCAGTGGCTGGCAGCTGGATGTAGTTATTCCTCATGATGAGATTGGTAATCAACTCCATGGTGGAATCTACTGGAGCAGCTGAGTAGCTGCCTTAGGGGTGTGGTATGCTTCCAGTATATAAGAAGCAGCTTTGAGAAAAGTCTCTGAAGCTTTCTGGCATGCTTGGACCCTGCATGTAACCAAGTCTTCATTTCAATGGCCTGCCATGTTTCCTGCCAATCTTGGAACTGTCTCTGGACTTGAAACTAGTGGCCTGCCATACTGTTTGATAATCTTGGGACTGTGCCCCTTTATTTGCCAACATTGGGTTTGTCAGACTCAGCAGCCAGCAGCTGTCTGAGTTAAGAGAAGCCTCCAGCATCAGTGGGCCGGGAGGAAGAGGCAGAGCTAAAGCCCAAGGTCGAGGGACTTTCACCCAGCCCCTAGCCCTGGCATCTTGAACTTGGACTTCTAGCCTCCTAAACTGTAAGAGAATAAATTCCTGTTTGTTAAAGCCATTCATTTGTGGTATCTAGATAACCAAAACAATGTCTCACACAACCACTTAAGAAGCTGGTCATCACCTACACATCTAGGAGGGAGGCCCAGTGTACTGGGGGCCCTGTGCTGCCCTTTCAAACCCTCACCCCCTACTACCTGGGAGGAAATAGGCAGTGTCATCCACATTGGAGTTTCATCTTTAATTAAACTTTAATTCACTCATGCCTAGTCCCTGTGGCCACATGCTGATGGGAGTCAATGCCACAACAATCTGGATTCCGGCTAGGGGCTCTCAGAACACCCAGAGGCATCACCACATAAAAACAGATTTTTCTCACTATTAAATCCAACTCTCCACTGGGGAGCCAATGGAAGCATTCCCAAAGGAAACCATGGCCTGCCTAAAGGCAGAGAATGAATGCTTTCAGTAACTCCTCAAACACACAGATTTGAACAGACAAACTGGAATGACAGCAGCTATCTGTTTTAATTCACCTCATTTCCTCATTTCTGATGGGAAGTCATTAGGATCAGGATGAGAAAAACAAGATCTTCCAGCTGTTTGTTTCTTCCTAATGTACTGAATGCTAATGTGGTGTCAGACACAGTGAGGGAAATGAGATGAAACCACTTTGAAGAAGACACGGTCAGTACCCCACCCGTTAGGCACTGGGAGGTCACCTATAGTTCCCACACATACTCAAACTTCCTACCTTAAACACCTGCACCTTTCTGAATAAGAGCATTCCCTGGCTATGGGAGCATGCTGGGCATATGAACAGGGCGGTCCAGAAGAACCAGGGAATTAATGCCCAGGAGAGGATCCGTGAGGGACAGGAGCTGATAAATAAATACCCTCGTTCCTTCCCTTTCTTAATCTACTCAGTCTCTCTGAGGGCCCCTGTTGTTGTTGTTGTTATGTGCCGTCGAGTCGGCCCCGACTCATAGCGACCCCTCCTTGGGTTTCCGAGGCAGTATCACTACGGAAGTAGATTGCCCCATCTTCCTTCCGAGGAGTGGCTGAGGGCCCCTAGCAGGATGGAACCCCAGTTGCCCACAGTGGCATCCTGCTAAGTCCTTCATTGGCTTTCCTCCTTTTTCTGACTCACTTATCATGCATTATGAGACACTTTTGAAATAATATACTTATGCCCAAATCCTAGTCCAAGGGTCTGCTTTTGAGGGAACTTAAATTAAGACACATTTTTACTCTTAACCTTAGTAATGATGACATTTCCAGTGAGGATTTCAAACTCAAATATCTAAATGCTGAAGCCAATAGGTGAACAATCCATTCAGAGCTAAGAAGTCCTGGAAAGTCCATGCCCTTTCTAAAGGAGGTGGCTGCTACTGTATTCAGGATGCTGTTGCTGTTGCCTCTTCAGGTTGTTGCTATTGCAAGAAAGTGGAGCTAATATTATTAGATCTTCTGAGTTTTAAAGAGAGGTGGAAATTTTCATTTTTAAGTGGGCTGTTCCAATTTTTAAATGTTGGGATCAATTCAAAATTTTTAAAACAGTCTGAAGCCCAAAAGAAACCTATCCATGGATCAGAGCCCACCCACAACACCCTCTGACACATCCCAGGTTTTGACCTCTGGTTGCACTGGATTTGTCAATCAGACAGCCACTACTGTCCTTTTCCAGAGTAGTTGAAATTGAGTGGTGAGGCCAGAAGCCATATTGTGGAGGGATGAGAAAAGTATTGGAGGTGAGAAAATAGAGGAAGATGGTTCTTTCCAGAACAGAGATAGAGCTATAGAGGTCAAAGAAGCATTTTAGTTTTTAAAGTTAGAGCACTTGAGAATATTTGTGAACAGAGAGGAAAGGTCCAGTAATAAAGAAGAGGTTAAATCAGAGGAGAGAGAAGGGATAACCAATTGAAGGAAATCCCTCAAATGATGGTGAGAAGGAAAGCTGACATTGGGATTGGCTTTCAACACAAGGAAAGCCCAGCATTCTCTGAAATGAGGAGTAAGGGGAAGTGAAGAGGGAATGTATGACACCCTAAGGTAAAGGTGTTTTGTAGTACTCCAAAGCAGAGTGGTTCATCAGTTTAAAATAACATTTACTGAGTGTTCTGGTTATCTAGTACCACTCTGACAAGAATATACCACAAATGGGATGGCTTGAACAAACAGGAGTTTATTCTCTCACAGTTTGGAGACTTTAAGTCCAAGTTCAAAGTGCTAGGCTCTTGGGGCTGTCTGAAAGCCCCTCGACTTTGGGCTTCAGCTCTGCCTCTTGCTCCTGGCCCACTGAAACTAGAGGCATCTCTTCACTCAGGCAGCTACTGGCTGCTGAGGCTAACAAGCCCAAGGTCAACAAATAAAATGGCACAGTCCTGATGTCACCAAACCACACAGGAGGCCATTAATTTAAGTCCACTGTAAGTCCCATGGTCGGCAGAGCATGGCAGGCTGCTGAACAATGACACAACAACATGCAAGGTCCAAGCATGCCATAAGCTAGAGACTGTTCCCAAAGAATATTGAAAATACTGTGTGAGGCACTTGACTACTAACCAGAAGGCTGGCAGTTCAAACCCACCAGCCACTCCTTGGAAGGAAGGTTGGGCAATCTACTTCCGTAGTGATCCTGCCTCGGAAACCCAAGGAGGGGTCGGTATGAGTTGGATCTGACTCAACAACAATGGGAGTTGCTCTGGTGGTGTAGTGGTTAAAGCATTTGGCTGCTAACCAAAAGGTCCATGGTTCGAATCTACTTGCTGCTTCATGGCAAGATGAGGTATTCAGCTTCTATAAAGAATTATAGCCTTGGAAACCCTACAGGGGTTGCTATGAGTTGGAATCTACTTGATGGTAGCGGGTTTGGTTAGTGGGTAGTTATTAAATTGATACATACGTATTGTAGAAACATTGGAAAATACAGAAATGTATAAAGAAAAACATTAAAATTTCCTGTAGTCTTACAACCTAAAGATCACCACCATTTTTAATATATTGCATCTATACCCTTTTTATCCAAATTGTTATTATACTATGCACATTGTTTCATAATCTGATTTTTTACTTGACAATATATCATGAACATTTTTCCCATTAAATATTCTTGTAAAATATGATAGTTATGGTAGGGTGGTAAATGCAGAACAGAATTTCAAATTCTCAATGGAACCCAGACTTTCTGAAGCCATTGAGGCTGAATGAACACCCTAAACTATTGCCCTGAGATAATCTTTAAACTTTATACCTTAAACTAAAACTACCCCTGAAATATTTTTTGAACCAAAAAGTAGCTTATCTTAATTAGCAAAGTACATCTGCTTTAAGCATGGTGCTCTTTTAAAGAATTATCTATGTAGGATCAAATTGACAATGATAATTAGAAAAGTTGAATGGGAAGTTTAGGGGGCAATAAGTTTAAGGTAATGGTGGTGTAATAATTTGGAAAAGGATAGTACAACTTGAAGAATGTAATCACTATCTCTGAAATGTATGTGTATAAATTGATGAAATAGTCTATCTCTGACTATGTATACTGTCACAAAAATAAAAATGAATTTTAAAAATATGATTAGTAAGAAAGAAAGTCAAGAATGAGAGGAAGAGGGAGTTCCGGCAAGATGGCGGACTAGGCAGAAGGATTGCAAAGACCCTCTTCAACAAAGAAAAGGGAAACCAATTAACACAGACACAGAAGATAATCTTGGACCCCTGAGCCTTG
>NW_006921729.1:6487011-6506983 GCF_000298275.1 Orycteropus afer afer
AAGCTGTTGCATTGTAAATTTTGGTCAATGACATGAGACAAAGTATATGTGAACTGCTGTATGAAAAGTGAATTTACTGTGTAAATCTTCACCCAAATCAAAATAAAATTTAAAAAAAAAAATGGAAAGAAAAAAAAAAAAGAGTAAGAGGAAGAAATAAAATTGCACTACTAAACATTTTGATCCAAGATTCCACAGAAGAGTCTTGATCGAAAGGCATAAAATGCAGGACACAATTTCAAATTTCATGGAATCCAGAATTTTTGGAGCCATGGAGGCTGGATGAAACCCTGAAACTATTACCCTGAGATAATCTTGAAGCCTGAAACGAAAAATATCCCCTGAAGTCTTCTTAAAACCAAATAATATTTTATCTTAATCAGTATAGATGTCTGCCTTGACCTTTGTACTCTTTTAAGATCAGTCTGTATGGGATCAAATTTAAGAGAGCAACTTGAAAGATTAGATAGGAAACCTACAGGACAGTGAGTCTACGTTAATGGAAGAGGAACAACCCAGAAAAGGAGGGTGAGAATGATTGTACAACTTGAAGAATGTATTAATATCACTGAATTGTACATGTAGAAATTGTTGAATTGGTGGATGTTCTATTGTGTATATTCTCAACAACAACAACAAAAATAAATTATGTATATATAAAGAGCAGAACAGATACAGGGACACACACAGGGAAAGACAAAGGCCATATGAAGGTATGTCTACAAGAAAATGAACCCCAACAATTGGTAGCAGTCACCTGAAACTAGGAGAGAGACCCACAGAAAGGGTAGACAAAGCTTAGACCCTGATTTATACTTTTAGTCTCCAGAACTGTGAGTAGATATAATTTTTATTCCTTAAGACCAACAACAATAAAAATATGATTAGTTTTAGGCATACTGTATTTTCCAAGATGGCTGCACCAACCCATAGCCCATCCCACATGCACTTCTTACAATGTGACACTGGCATCCCTCCATCAAGATACAGGGACTTTGTGACTAGGCAGACTTTTGTAACTTCTACAGTCAATAGAAGATTTGGCTCTTTCTTTTTGCCCTTGGGACCAGGCCACCATATTGTGATAAAGTCTAGGCTACATGAAAAGGCCACATGTGAATGTTCCAGCTGACCAACCCAGTCAGGCCTCTAGCTGACACCAGCATCAGTTGCTAATGCATGAACAGAAACATGATCATTAGGCATTAGAGAGATGCAAATCAAAACAATAATAAGATATCATCTCACTCTAGCAATAATAGCAAAGTTCAACCTGACAGAAAACAACAAATGCTGGCGAGGATATGGAGAGTTTGGAACTTTCACACACTGCTGGTGGGACTGTAAGATGGTACATCACTGTGGGAAATGGTATCATGCATCTTTAAAAATTTGGAAATAGAAATACCATCTGGTCTAGCAATTCCACTACTAGGAATATATCCTAAAGAGGTGAGATCTGGGACACAAATGGATATATGCACACCCATATTCATCATAGCACTATTTATAGTAGGAAAGAAACAGAAACAACCAACATAAGTGCCATCAACAGAAGAATGGATGAACGAACTATGGTACATTCACACAACAGAATACTATGCAACACTAAAGAATAATGAAGAATCCATGAATCACCTCATAACATGGATGAACTTGGAGGACATTATGCTGAGTGAAATGAATCAATCACAGAAGAACAAATATTGTATGAGTCCATTACTATAAAAAGTCAAGGAAAGGTTCACAGAGGGAAAGAAATGTTCTTTGTTGATTACCAGGGATGAGAGGGGAGGGGAGGGAGGGGAAAATAGATGGATAGTTAAGAGACAGATGTTCATATGAGTGAAGGGAAAAGCAATAGCAAAAGCATATGACTAGCACAATATAACTAAGGAAAAGAACACATGAGAGGTGCACAAGAGGTACAGACAATAATAAGTACCATTGCATATACAATACTGCATAATCAGTACTAGCAAACACTAGTCTATGTGTGGATATATAGGTAGACAGGCAAGAAGATCAGGTATGGATAAGCTAATGTAAAATACTCATGGCGATACACAGGTTTACTGGATGATATTCCTACAAATATATTTGTTTGTGCTATAAAAAATGTCCATATGCAGTTTAAAGCTAACAGGGGGCAAAATTAGGATGAATTCTTAACCACAACTAAGCACCTTGAGGGGGTGAGTCACTGGGTCTTCAGGTGAGGCACATCAAACTCAATTGGCACAGTATAGTACACAAAAATATTATTCTACAACTTCAGTGAGTAGGGACTGGGGTTTTAAAAGCTTGCAAGTAGCCGTCTAAGATCAACTATTGGTGTATCCTCACCTAGGGCAAAGAAGAGTGAAAAAAATCAAAGAAACATGGAAACAGTCTAAAGGACTAATGTAATATGAGACACTCAGCCTATGTGATGCTGATACCAGAAAAACTAGCTGATTCCCAGCTACCAAAGCCAGCCATTTGGAAAGGGATCAAAATTGGAGATCCTAGAAACAGTGGGAGGGAAAATGTGGAACACAATTTTAAAAATATTTTTAAAAGACCAGGTTTACTGGTTGGACAGTGACTAGTGAAACCCCTGAGACTATGGCAGTGAATTACCCTTCAGGACTGGAATTGAACTCACTCCTGTGGCTTAACTCTCAGTCAAACAAAAGACAGGCCTAAGAGCTAAATAGGGAGATGTTCTCCTTAGAACCATTAATTATGGGAGATCAGAAGGGCAGCATTTGTACAGGGTAGGAATGCATAAGCAAGAAGGACACAGGGAAACAGTAACCACAAGGAGGAGGTAGGAGAAGAGCTGTCACACTGTGCAGAATGTAATCAGTGTCATATGACAAAATGTGTCTGAACTGTTCAATGTAAAATGAATCTGCTTTGTAAAGTTTCACCCAAATCACAATAAAATGTAAAAAAAAAAAATTTAAATGTGAGCAAAAAGCCTTCAGCTCGTTCCAGCCTGTAAATTCTCCAACTGAGGCCCCAACACAGAGATAAGCTATCTCCACTCTGCCTGTTTGAATTCTTATCCACAGGAACCATGAGAGATTTAAAATATATATATATATATATATATTGTTAGAGAACTAAAGCAGTATTGCCTTGCAAGGATATATCATAATTCCCTATGCCTGGGCATTTAGGTGTCTTCAGTTTTTTGCTAATTTAAATAACACTGAAATGAACTCCCATGATTCTTTGCCTAATTAGCCATTTATTTCCTAAGAATAAATGCACAGACGTGGGATAACTAGGTCAAAGGATATGATTGTTTTAAAGGCTTTGGAAACACACTGCTAAATTGCTTTCTAGAATGCTTGAGCCAATTTACATTCCCACCGTGCAAGTATGAGTGTGTGCAAAAGCATTCAGTGAGTGATCCTTAGTCACCATCCTCTACCAGCTTCACATTTCCTTTTCTCAGGCTATCATCCCCACCTATGTCAGTCACTTTTGGTTCTGGAGTTTAGCAACAAATTAGTGCATGTCACATTGGGAGCTATTCAGGGCAGGGAATACATGGGAACTACAAGTGGTAGGGCCATGAGGCCCAGCAGCCTTGCTCAGAACAAGGGTCCCACCAGGGCTGCCAAGGCTGACCACACCACAGACCAGAGGCTCCAACTACCCTGAATGGAGGGAGCCTGGGAGAGCAGCCCCAGCAGCAGTGCAAAACCCAGGAATCATGCCTGTCCCTGCCCTGCTCCCAAAAGGGTTTAATAGGGGTGGGAGTATTCTTTCCTGTGCTTTTTCTTCTTCTTCTTTTTAATTGAGGCGAAATTCACATAAAATTGTCCTCTTTACAGTGGACAATTCAGTGGCATTTAGTACATTCACAATGTTGTGTAACCATCCCCTCTGCCTAGTTTCATTACCTCAAAAGCATATCCACACCCATAAAGAAAGGCACCCTGGTGGCATGATGGTTAAAGTGCTCTGAGGCTAACTCAAAGTTCAGCTATTCAAATCCACCAACTGCTGCATGGGAGCAAAGCCCAGGAAAACTGCTCCTGTAAAGATTACAGTCTACAGACCCTATGGGGCAGTTCTGTTCTGTCCTATAAGGTTGCTGTGAGTCAGAATAAAATTGAGAAACCACCACCACCCATTAAGCAGTTACTCTCAATTCACCTTCACACCAGGCCCTGACAACTACCAATTTGGTTTCTGTTTCTCTGGATTTACCGATTCTGGATATTTCATATAAGTGGAAGAACCTTTTGTGTCTTGATTCTTTCACTTAGCATAATGATGCTGATGTTCATCCACATTGTAGCAGGTATCAGTACTTCATTCCTTCTTATAACTGAATAATGTTCCATTGCATGTACATACCAAATTACTTATCCATTCATCCACTGATGGACATTTGGGTTCTTTCTTTCTTGTTCTTTTTGTACCAAGATCTGTGTTGGAATTTGTCTCACAGGCCACTTCTCTGGCTGACTTTCTCAGCAACAAGTGCTTTTGCTCATTTACTGAAGAATATTCATCACTCTGTAAATCACCTCTAACAACTATTTGATTCTTTATCAAAGAATCAAATTTCCAGCATTAATTTTAAAAAAAAAAATTTTTTTAAATAAACAAACCTTTTTACAGGAACTCAATCCCCCCCCCATGAGTAGGCGTTAAAAAAAATTATTCAAATGGAGTTAAGTCAAACTGTAGTGTTCTGAAAGGCATTTCTCATTTAGTTGAAGAAATGTGGGCCAAAGAAACTGTTACCAAAACTCTTTGTCCTCCTGCGTGGTTTAGTAAATTGAGCACTCAACTAAAAAGGGAAAAGAAGCCAGTCATCTGCATGTCAAAGCAAAGAAACCAAAGAAAAAATCAGTGGCACCAACTATCACTATCCAGCCTGCCCCCAGCCTTAATGCAGGACACTTGTCATAACATGCCATGGATGTAGTGTGCAGTGGCTGGGGTTCTGATTACCCTTCTTGTACTATAACTAAAATGCTACCGCTCCATTTAGTTTCAGTTGTAGGATCCATGTGGGAAATTTTGGGACCATGGCTGACACATCCAACTTAAGGACTTGTGTCTTATTCACCTATTTTCTCCTCCAAACCCAAACCCACTGCCATTGAGTTGACTCCAACTCACAGGGACCTCCACTGGATTTCCAAGGCTGTAAATCTATATGGAAGTAGATTGCCTCATCTTCCTGTGGAGCAGCTGGTGGGTTTGAATTACCAGCCTTCTGGTTACAAGCCAAATGCCTTACCCACTATGCCACCAGAGCTCCTTATTTGCTCCTCAGACCTGCTCCAAATCAAAAATCAAACCCACTGCCATCATGTCAATTCTGACTCATAGTGACTCTGTAGGACAGAGCAGAACTTCCCTATAGGGTTTCCAAGGCTGTAAATCTTTATGAAAAGCAGACTGTCATATCTTTCTCCCATGGAGAGGCTAGTGGGTTTGAACTGCTGACCTTTCAGTTAGCACCTGAGCGCTTAATCACTGCATCACCAGGCTCCTTAGACTTACTCTGTTGCCGTTGGTAGTTGCCATCGAGTCAATTCTGACAGTGACCCCATGTGTGCAGAGTAGAATGCTTCCAGAGGGTTTTCAAGGCTGTGACATTTCAGGAGCAAGATCCCAGGCCTGTCTTCCAAGGCACCTCTAGTTGAGTTCGAACTGCTTACCTTCCGGCTAGTAATCAAACAAATGCTTAACCATTTGTGCCACTCAGAGACTCCAGACCTATTCTAAGGAGGGCTAAATATAGTCAGTTTCACTGGTTTATCGTATAGAGGAAGAAAAAGTTCACTAAAGCTTAAAATAAAAGCATTTTTATGGCCAAATCTCACTCATCAGTTCTACATTTGTTGGCTTTTTACTCCCCTGATCTATTAAACAATTTGAGCCAACTCTATGTGAACATATTCAATACTGTTGCAGGGAAACAAAGTCCTTACCCCCTGTTGCAAACAGCCAATAATCACAATAGGTTGAAGAAGGAAAGCAAAAGGTTTATTGAGTATCAATACCCAAGGAGAGAGAATCGTTTCTCCAAAATGTCTGTCTTCCAGAGCTGGGGAATGGTTAGGGCTTTTAAAGGGAGTTGGGCTGAGAGGGGGATAGGTCTTAGGAATGCTAATAGTGCTTTCCTTTCCCTTACTGGATGGGATGAGTTGTATTTGTCTTGCAGTCTCTCCACCTTTCTCCTGATCAGTGATAGAGAAACCAACTCCGGTCTGTCAGGCACTTCACACCTGTCTCAACTCAACTCACTGCCATGGAGTCGGATCCAACTCATAGCGACCCCTCCTTGGGTTTCCAGGGTGGTATCACTATGGAAGTAGATTGCCCGATGTTCCTTCTGAGGAGTGGCTGGTGAGTTTGAACCACCAGCCTCTGGTTAGCAGTCAAATGCCTTAGGCACTATGCCACCAGAGCTCCCCTCATGAGAGTGGGCATCTCCAGGTTTATTTCAGCCTTCCTCAATATGACTTACAATTCTTCAAAGCAGACACTAGGAAGGTTGCTTTATTTTCTGGGTCCAAGAGATCAGGTAGAATATTTTTATCTGGGTGGGGATTTTCGGGTGCTGGTCGAAGATATAGAGTTCATCAGATAAGATGCCTGAGGACATCTTCAGGATGAGCAGCAGAGATCAGGTTTAATAGATAGGCCTTCCCCTACTACTCTAATGTGTAGTATACTGGCTGCTATAAGGATAGGATAGATTGAAAGGGAAGATGCAAATAGGGGCATGTATTATTAGTCTAAGGAGCCCTTGCAGTACAGTGGCTAAGAATTTCACTGCTAATCAAAAGATTGATGATTTGAACCCACCAGTCGCTCCATGGGACAAAGATGAAGCAGTCCGTTTCCGTAAAGATTGCAGCCTTGGAAACCTGATGGGGAAGTTCTACTCTGCCTTATAGGGTTCTATGAATCATAATTGACTTCATGGCCACCGGGTTTGGTTTTTGGTTTTATTACTAGTCAGATTATTTTGCCAGAAGCACATCACAAATTAACTTAAAAACAAAAAAATGCATTATTAGTTCATTAAGCTAAAGATTTAAGGTTACAGCTGTCTTCAGTCACAGTTGAATCTAGATGCTCAAATTAGGTCATCAGTTCTGCCTTCCTCAGTGTTGTCTTCACTGTTGGGCTGGGGCTGGGATAAAGTTGGTCCCACCTAAACCAAAAGACAGAGAGGGCTAGTTCCCCAAAATAAAAGTCAGGATGTCAAGGTAGACAAAAACAAGAGATTCTACCACTGAGCATCTCCTGTGTATCTCTATAAAAGTGACTGCATAATTCAAAATGGATCAAAAACGTAAGTGTTAAAGCTAAAACTTTAAAGTTCCTGGAAGATAATATAGGGACAAAACTATGGGACCTGATTATTTTCAATTATAGATAACCAAACATAACTACAAATGCATGAGCAACAGGGACCTACTAAAAATTAAAATTTATACTCATCAAAAAATTGTATCAAAAGAGTACAAAGAGAACCTACAGACTGGGGAAAAAATCTTTGGGAATGATAAATCTGAAAAGGGTCTGATCTCTAAAATATATAGAAAACTTCAACAACTCAACAACAAAAAGACAATCCAATTAAAAAATGAGCAAAGGACATGAATAGACACTTCACCAAACAGGACATTCAAGCAGCCAACAAACACATGAAAAGATGATCATGATCAGTAGCCATCAGACAGATGCAAATCAAAACTGCAATGCATATCTCACCCCTGCAAAATGGCAGTGATAAAAACAAACAAACAAACAAACAAATAAATAAAACTGAAAACAACAAATGCTGGCAAGGTTGTGGGGAGATAGGAACCCTTATTCATTGCTAGTGAGAATGTAAAATGGCACAACCACTACGGAAAACAGTTGCACTTCCTCAGAAAGCTAGAAATAGAAATTCTAGCAGGATCCAGCAACCCTACTCCTAGGTATAGATCCAGAGATCTAATGGCAGTGATGTGACAAAACATATGCACACCTATGTTCATTGCTGCATTAGCCACAATAGCAAAAAGATGGAAACAACTTAAGTGCCCATCAATGGATGAATGGATAAACAAAATGTGGTAATACCTAAATTGGAATACTATGCAACTGTAAAGGATAATGATGAGTCCACAAGACATCTTACAACATGGATGAACCTGGAGGACATTATGCTAAGTAAAATAAGTCAATCACCAAAGGAAAAATTTGGTATGATCCCTCTTTTATAAAAAGACAAAAATAGGTATACATATAGGAATCAACATTCTTTGGTGGTTACCAGGGATGGGGGGGTACTCTCTAGACAATAGACACTTGTTAGTTTTGGTGATGGGAAAGACAGCACTGAATGCTGTTGAAATGAGCCCAACTTAACCCAGGTAAAGGATGACAATAAGAAATACACACAAATAAGGGACATTATTAATAAATGCTGTAACACACACAATGTGGCAACAACAGCAGTAACAACCAAAAAAACATGTGAGTGGTTACATAGATACATATGCATGCATTGTGTATAGGAAGGTATATGTGTGTATGTATGTAAGCATATATAGATGTATCTGTAGGCATACATGTTTGTGAGTGCTATACATATATTCACACATCTAATAAAACACATAGGGGACACAGTCATGGATACCTCCCAGAAATAACCAAACACCTCACAAGATTGGTTTACTGGGTTTGAAAGCTTAGAACCATAGTCTCATGGGAGATGAGACATCTCATGTCCCATGAGACATCTCAGTCAATTGGCAAAATATGTTGTTGTTGTTATATGCCACTGAGTCGGACCCAACTCATAGCGACCCCCCACCTTGGGTTTCCAAGGCGGTATCATTATGGAAGTAGATTGCCCAACCTTCCTTCCGATGGCAAAATACAGTCTATAGTTTATGTTTTACCTCCTAGTTTGGTAAGTAGCAGGTAGGGTCTTAAAATCTTGTGAGCAGCCGTCTAAGATAAAATTATTGGACTCTAATCATCTGGAGAAAAAGAGAAAGAAGGAAACCACTGACTCAAAGAAGAAACTGGTCCACAGGACCAATTGCCTACACAAACTATGGGCTTACCTATCCAGAAACCAGAAAAACTAGATGGTGCCCAGATACCACCACCAATGGTTCTAACTGGAGATACAATAGATAGTATCTGATAGAAGGGAGAAAATTGGAAAACAAAACTCAAAATCTTAAAAAAAAAAAATTAAAATTCCAGACTTACTGGACTGGCAGAGACCTAGGGAATCCTTGAGGTTATTGCCCTGAGATACCCTCTAAACTTTGAACTGAAAAGTACTCCTGCAGTTCACCTTTCCACTACATAACAGATTGGCTCATAACTCACAACACCCTTATGATTATGTACTCCTTTTATTTAAAAAAGAAAAATCATCTATGAGACAAAATGGTCAACATTTACCCTCAAGAAAAGATAAGAAGATCAGGAGGAGCAGAGAAGCAAGAACAATGGAAATGGAACAACCAGAACTGAAATCATGAGAATGTGGATACAGTACAGAAAATGTAATCAGTGTCACTGAACAAAATGTGTAGAAATTGTTAAATGGGAACATAATTTGCTGTTTAAACTTTCTCAATGAAGTTTTTTTTTTTTTTTTTTTAAGTGACTATATGAAGCTTGCCTTGAGATACCACACTGCTGATCCTCCAATGCCTCTTGAGCATCTACCATGTGCCACGCCTTGTGCTAAGTGCTGGGAATACAGTGATGAGCAAAACAGACACTTCTGCCCTCATGGACTTTACATTTTGAGGTCAATGTGCTTTTCCAACCAGACTAGCCCCTCTCTTCATGACATGACAGCTGGTGGGGGAGAATGCCATAGGCCAGGTTGCCTCTAGGAAGAGCCTGAGACAAGGATTGTTGTTGTTAAGTGCTGTCTATTCAGTTGTGACTCATAGTGACTGTGTGCACAACAGTTAATGAAACACTGCCTGGTCCTGTGCATCCTCACAGTCACTGCTATACTTGAGCCCATTGTTGCAGCCACCATATTAATCCATCTCACTGAGTGTCATTAGATACATGTGATTAATGGAAGGAGTGTTTCCAGGAGGCAAGGGCAGGAAACAAGATGGATCAGGGAAAGGAACTGAGCAAGAAAGTGGTCTCAGCAGGAGTCAGCCTCAGCTTGATTCCATGGGGAGCTCTGGAGCATGAATTGCATGCACCACAGAGTTGGTTCTACCTTGAAGCAAGGGGGCCAAACCCTTGTTGCCATTGTCAGTCAGTTGTGGGCTATGGGCTGCCTTGGGTGGGCTGGGCATATAATATTGCAGGACAGGTGGCTCCTGCTCTGCTAGAACGATTTTCTGAAGGAGGCAGCTGTGAGCCACCACCCAGCAGCTGGAGATGGGTCTGTCGGCCTGGTGAAGGTATCTAGGCAGGAAACCAATGGTGTCCACTACAGGAGGATCACGTCAGTTTCACTTTTTGTTATATAAAGTGGAATGCTTATCTACGTCCAAACCAAACTCACTGCTGTCGAGTCAATTCAACTCGTAGCGACCCCTCCTTGGGTTTCCAAGGCAGTATCTCTACAGAAGTAGATTGCCCAATCTTCCTTCTAAGGAGAAGGCTGGCTAACCTTCTGGTTAGCAGTCAAATGTCTTAAGCACTATGCACCAGAGCTCCTGCTTGACTATGTAGTGGCTACCAAAAATACTAAACTAAATTCACTGCCATTGAGGCAATTCTGACTCATAGAGACCCCCATTGGGTTTCCAAGGCTGTAAATCTTTACAGAAGTAAATTGCCTCATCTTCCTCCCATGGAGCAGCTGATGAGTTTGAACCACCAACCTTGGGATTAGCACCCAAATGCCTTCCTACTATGCCACCAGAGCTCCTTATGTATTGGAGAATAGCTTTTATTCAATTATCATTCAGTCAGTTAAATGTTATGACCAGAGAGCTCATAATAAGAAGAAGAAGAACAAATAAAATGATGAGATGAATCAAAACTCTCCTTAAGGCTTCCCTAGGACTTCGGTGGTCATTTTAGGAAAAAATAAATAAACCAAAGCCACATTGTAAACAACAATCTTCTCAACAATGCCCAGGGTTTGTCAGAAGAATTAAGGGAATGAGACTGAATATTGTAAAGTGTGCTTGGCAGCTGGAGAGTCCCTCATCTACCAGGAAATCTTTGCTACCTAAAATTGGAAGCACTATCTGATGAAATCAGGACAATTATAGCCTTTAATCATATATAACTGAAAGCTTATAACTGAATAAAATGGGAGTTGAAAACTTCAAATCTAATTGTAAATAATGGACAAAAGATGTTAACTCTTGGAAAAACCAAGTATTGAGTAGTACTGGTCAAATTTGTATGCTTGCTTCTATTTTAAGATGGCTTTGCTCATTCGGAATTACAGCTGCATTGACTGCAAAAACTTTACAGGCATTAAGATGTGGAACCGTGAACTATTCAGGAAAGGAAGGACCTGAAGCCCTTGAGAGCCCAGAGTCAGCAGTCTTGCTGCGGTCAGGGCTGGAGGTGGGAGGACTACATCTACTTCAGGAAATGACCCAACAAATTTTGTGTTGAGGACAGTAAATGACCCCTTCCCTCCCCACACACACATTTTATTGTCTACATTAACATGATTTTACTATCCCACTCTCTTCTCTGGCATCAACATACCATGTCTGGAGACTCTTGCCAAGGAAAATAGACTGCTCATTACAGAAACTGCCCAAAACATCCATCAATGGGAAACATCAACAGACAGCTTCCTCCTAAGTGTCTTTAAACCCCTCAGGTCCAATTCCTTACCTTGCAATTTTCATCGATTCTAAACCATTATATCATGACCCTTATCCAATCCTACACTCCCTAGAAAAGACCATCATGTTTGGTAGAGGATCAGTGAAAATGAAGAAAAACCACAATGACATGGATTGACACGATAACTACGACAGTGGACTCAAACTTACTAACAGTAATGAAGATTGTGTAGGATCAGGTAACACTTTTTTCTGTTATACATAGATTACCATGAGTTGGAATCAACTTGAGCACAACAGTAATAACCAATCCTTATCAAACACCTCATTGAAAGACTCACTTTAGATCAAACTTCCAATTCTCAGTAAAATCTGACCTTGCCTTTTCCCCACCAAGACACAAACAAAGCCCTGTTGCCCTGTTACTGTGGTGTTCTTCTTCTCCACGGTGAACAATAAATTCAGCTTCGTCTCATTGACAGGTAGTATGGGTGATATTTGGGGAGCTGGCATTTGGCAGTGTTTAGTAGCTGTAGTTTTTCTCAGGCTTGAGTCTCAGACCTTATTTCTTTGCACTCTCTTATTTTAGGACCATTTCTTAAATCTCTGCCTGTAGTAGTGTGTTGTTTTCTACCTTAATCTAAGCTTCCCCAAAGAAAGCAAGAGGGATATACTTTATAGGTAGGTAGAAAAAATATATGCACTTAGCATTATAACACTGAAATATATAAAACATAAATGATGGATATGCATGGACAAATCCTCAATCTTTGTCAGAAAATAAAAACCAATAGAACAGATAAAAATAAATAAGAGTACAGAGGATTTGAATATATCAAATATTGTACACACCCCCATAAAAAACTATGCACTCCCTCCCCTTGATTCACTCTATACTTAGCCTCCATGACCCCATCCTTAATTTTCCTCCTATGATGCTGGTGCCTCTTTCTCAATCATTTGCCAGTTCCTCTCATTTTTCTAGACTTAAGATGTGTGTTCCACATCTTCGTCTTCACTTCTCTGTTTGAACTCACTCCTGTGGCAACCTCATTGAGTCTCTTGGCTATAAATTATATATACCAATTATAGACTTCTCTTTTGAACCCCATATTTGTAGATCCAATTGCCTGCTCAACACACTTCAAATTTAGCATTTCCAGAATTGAATTCTTGAGTGCTGTCCTCCAATCTAGGAACTCTGGTAGCATTGTACCTAAGGCATTTGACTGCTAACCAGAAGGCTGGCAGTTCAAACCCACCAGCCACTCCTCATTAGGAAGATTGGACAATGTACTTCTGTAGGGATACCACCTCAGAAACACAAGGAGGAGTCGCTATGAGTTGGATCCAAATCAACAGCAATGAGTTTATCCTCCAATCTGCTTCACTCACTGTCTCCCTCATCTCAGTAGATGACAACTCTAGATACTCATTCAGGCCAATATCTTGGCATGATCTTTGACTCTTTTAATTCATATCCCATAGCTAATTTGTCATGAAATCCTGCTGATTCTTCCTTCAAAGTTTATCCAAATTCAACCATTTCTCACTACCTCTACTCTGATGCAAGTAAACATCGTTTCCTACGTGGACAACATAAATAACTTTATTGTCCCCTCTCTGCCTCTACCCATGTCCCCCCACAATCAGTTTGTCACATAGTAGCCATGTAAGCCCTTTAAAAACTGATATCATGACACTCCTTTAACCAAAACCCATTCCACTAAGAGCCAAAGTCAGACTTAAAATTCATACCATATGGATCAAGATATAAAATATTACCAGCATCCCAGAAGCCCTCATCATTTCCCCTCCCAATCTCCCTCCTTCCCAAAGTTAGCCCATATACTAAAACCATAGGTCTGTATTGCCTGTTTAGGGACTTCAAATGAAAGGAATCATTCAGAGATGATTGAATAATTTGGAAAAGGATAGCAGTAGTGACTGCACATCATGAAGCATGTAATCAATGTCACTGCATTATACATGTAGAAATTGTTGAATTGGTGAATGTTTAGTTGTACATATTCCAGCTCAAAAAATTTTTTTAATTCTAAAAAGTGGATCATTCAGATAAAAAGAACTTTGCTAAGTATTTCCTGTCATAAGGATTAAAAAAAAAATGGAAATAATAAATTATTATATTAAGAACAAGATCATGGTATATAAAAATATTTGATACAATGTAGTGGGACTTAGAGGGGGAAAAAAGCCTTAAATGAATCTATTAGAACAAAGAAAAGGTGGGAAATAAACCCCATAATCTATTTTTAAAAATTAAATAAAAATAAATTAGAAGTAACTGATAAGCATAAATTCCCCCCCATTAAAAAAAAAAAAAAAGATGAAATGAAAAATAGCATAGATTACCAATAAAATCAAAGGCTTAATCTTTAAAAGTAGACCCTGCACTGGATATCTTCCATTTGTTCCTCTAGTGCCCCTCCCCTGGTCCACCTTGCTCTGTGTCTCGGCAGACTAGTCTCTATGCCATACACCCCAGAGGCCTCCAATAGGGTTGAATCAGAGGGTATACCAGCTGGGGTTAGGAAAGAGTTGAGAGGGAGAGAAGAGAGTTGGACTAGGGCTTTTATTCCTTTTGTTCCCTCTCTGCAGGCTGTATCTGCCTGAGTCTGCATCTTCACACCAGAGTTTCTCTCAGTGGGCCCTCTCCGGAACACTCCTTCCACTGCTGTCTTCCCTCACCCATTCAGGTCTAGGGGTGAAAATGCCACCTTGCTATCCCCTTGTGTTTGCCTATACTCTGCTCGCACCTTTGTAAAAAGTTATTTCATTAAATTCTCCTCAAATTATCTAATTTGAATGTTCCAGCTCTTTCCTGACTGTAATGCCTCACCAAAAATGTAATATGAACAATACATTTAAGAAGTATTTAGACCAGTTTCATCAAGTAAAAGGAGAAAACATACATAAACAGCAACAATAGCAATAGCAAAGGAGAAACAATTACAAATATGAGGTTTTTTTAATGATAATGTAATTATGTAAAATTTTGTATAAATAAATTTGAAAATTCAGTAGAAATGGTTAATGTTCAAAATTGTTTTAAGAAAAAAAAAGGCAAAGATCTCCTGTTAAACAAGTCATGTGGGACTAAATGATCATATAGGACCAGGGAATTTCCATGTTACATAAATTGTTTCACAGCATGGAAAAAGACAGAAATCTATCCAACTCTGTTATAAGCCAAGTGTAATCCTGATACCAAAATTTACAAATGACAAGGATTGGTTGATACTACTTAAGAATACAGATGAAAAAGAATCCTAATAAAATTCTAGCAAATTGAGTCCAGCAGTAGATTAAAAGAATAATAAAGCATGAGTTTATTCCAGGAATGGAAAGATGATTCAGCATTAAGATATCCATTACTGTAATTTATTACATTAATAAATTAATGAAAAAAATATGTGTCATTATCTCATCAAATGCTGAAGAACCATTTGATAAAACTCAACACCCTTTCCTATATTAATTTTAAAAAACAGAAGAAGGAAAAAAAATCTCCTAGCAAAACAAGAATGAAAGTAAACTCTCTTAACTTAATAATGGCTATTTCCAGACATCTGCAGCCAGCAAGAGAGGGAGGAAGAATTAGCCACAGCAGGAACCTCAGAGAAGCAGGGCTTTTGTTTTTCAATTTTCATGTTTTAATTTCATTTACTAGTAGATAACAGATTCCATGCTTCAAAATTAGAAAGATATAAAAGGGCATAGAGCCTCCCTCTCAGCCCATCCTCCAGCCACCCAAATAGCCCTCCCCAATGACAATCTTCTTGGATATACTTTCAGAACTAGTTTATGCATTTTCAAGCAAATTTGTACATATGTGTGTATATACACTACACACAATGATAGTAATATACTGGTTCTGCTCCTTATCAATATAATATTTCATACCAGTATAGAAAGAGCTTCCTCATTCTTTTTTCTAGCTAAAAGGTATCACATTGAATGAAAAAAAAAAAAAGTCATGAATTTGTTCAACTAGTACTCTAATCAAAGACACGTAGTTTTCACACTTTTGCTGTGACAAATAATGTCATTTTGTACAGGTGTTAATGTATTAAAAAAAAAAAAGTTACCATCAAGTTGACACCAAATCATGACAGAAATATAAAAACCTCTGCTCTGTTGCTGGTGGGAACAGAAATTGGGACGATTACTGTGGAGGGCATTTTGTTAATCTCTACCAAACCTGCAAATACCCATATTTCTGACTCAGAAATTCTACTTCCAGGGATTTATTCTACACAACTCATTAACATGAAGTCCCTGGTGGTGCAAACGATTGTTGTTGTTATGTGTTGTTGAGTTGGACCCGACTCATAGCGACCCCTCCTTGGGTTTCCAAGGCAGTATCACTAGGGAAGTAGATTGCCCCATCTTTCTTCCAAGGAGTAGCTGGTGGGTTTGAACCGCCAGCCTTCTGGTTAGCAGTCAAGTGCCTTAGGCACTACACTACCAGAGTTCTCGGTTAGTGTACTCAAATGCTAACTCAAAGGGGGGAGGTTTGAGTCCACCGGGAGGTGCCTCAAAAGAAAGGCCTGGTGATCTATTTCTGAAAAACCAGCCACTGATAGCCTTGAGGAACACAGTTCTACTCTGACATCTGTGGGGTTGCCATGAGTTAGAACTGACTAGATGAGAATCATTTTGTTTTTATAATATATGCATACTGGAAATCATATTCTTTGTAGTTTTTTAATCTTAAGATGAAAAACAAACGGATGCTAACTTAAAAATTTGCACAGGATACATAGTTTTACAATATTCTTTAGTCAGAAAGACTTGAAGACAATTGTAGTAAGAAGATGGGTAGGTGGATACTTACTGAAGAAAACAAGGAAGACTTTAAATGATTTCTTTAGGGATGGACACTGGCTACAGGGCCTGACTCATCTTAATGAGACATGATGGAACCAGAACACTTGAAATCCACAGGTGTTGGGGATATAGGAATGAGATTGATGACAGACATACAGCATTTTCAGGTTATTCCATGGAAATCTGTTGTCTCTCCCAAGCATGTCTCTTTTTCTATTTTCCCTTTTCTTTCCTTTACCTGTTTCTATCCACTCTTTTCCTTCTCTGTTTAGTTCTGTTTAAACCCTGTCCTCTCTCTTTGTGTTTCCTCCTATCCCTATTATTCCCTCATTCTTTGATCTCTGTGATTCATTAGCATCAATACCGAGCTAATGAACATGTTGCTATTGTTGTTAGGTGACATGGAGTCAGTTCCAAATAATAGCAACATAATAGTGAACAACAGAATGAAACACTGTCTGGTCCTGCATCATCCTCACAATTGTTGCCATGATTAAGCCCATGATGCAGCCACTGTGTCAGTCCATCTCGCTGAAGGTCTCCTCTTTTTCATTTACCCTCCACTTTACCAATCATGATGTCTTCTCCAGGGACTGGTTCTTCCTGGTAACATGTCCAAAGCATGTGTTCTGCTTACCTAGTGCCACTTCGACAGGGATATACCACAAATGGGATGGCTTGAAGAAACAGTTTATTCTCTTACAGTTTGGAGGCTTTAAGTCTGAGTTCAAAGTGCCAGGCTCTAGGGGCTGGGTGAAAGCCCCTCAACCTTGGGCTTCAGCTCTGCCTCCTCCTCCCAGCCCACTGAAGCTGGAGGCTTTTCTTCACTCAGCTACTGGCTGCTGAGACTGACAAGCCCAAGGTTGACAAGTAAAAAGGCACAGTCCCGATGTTACCAAACGACACGGCAGGCCATTAATTCAAGTCCATTGAAAGTCCCAAGGTTGGCAGAGCATGGCAGGCTGTCGAACAAAGATACGGCTACATGCAAGGTTCAAGCATGCCATAAGCTAGAGACCATTCCCAAAGTTGCTTCTTATATAAGGGAAGCAGACCACATTACTAGGGCAACTACTCAGCTGCTCACAGTAGACTCCACCATGGAGTTAATTACCAGTCTAATCATGGGGAATATTACATCCAGCTGCCCAGCCACTCAACCAGACCCAGCCAAGCTTACACACAAACTGAACTACCAAAGCATGTGAAACAAAGTCTCACCATTCTTGCTTCCAAGGGCCATCCTAACTGTACTTCTTCCAAAACAGATTTATTCACTTTTTCTGGCAGTCCACAGTACATTCAATATTCGTTGCAAACACTATAATTCAAAGGCATCAATTCTTTTTCACCCTTCCTTATTCATTGTCCAGCTTTCACATGCACGTGAAGTTATTGAAAATATCATTGGCTTAGGTCAGGTGCACCTTAGTCCTCAAAGTGACATCTTTGCTTTTTAACATTTTAAAGAGGTCTTTTGCAGAAGCACCCAATCCAGTCAGTTGGTTGGTTTCCTGACTGCTGCTTCCATGGGCATTTATTATGGATCTAAGTAAAATGAAATCCTGGATGATTTCAATCTTTGCTCTGCTTATCATGATGTTGCTTACTGGTCCAGTTCTGAGGAGTTTTGTTTTCTTTATGTTGAGGTATAATTCATACTGTAGTAGTATGTAGTCTTTGATCTTCATCAGTAAGTGCTTTAAGTGCTCTTTCAGCAAGCTTAGTTGTGTCATCTGCATATTGTAGGTTTTTAATGAGTCTTCCTCCAATCTTGATGCCATAATCTTCTTCATATACTCCAGTTTCATGGTTTATTTTCTTGTCGTTCAGATTCAATAATTAGGGTGAAAGGATACAACCCTGGCACAATTCATGCTAACAGAACAAGGAAAATTATGCCAGGGTTGTATCTTTTCACCTTGCTTATTGAATCTGAATGACAAGAAAAAAAATGAAGGGAGCTCTGGAGGTATAGTGCCTCAGGCATGTGAATGCTAATCAGAAGGCTAGAGGTTCAAACCCACCAGCCACTCCTCAGAAGGAAGGTTGGGCAATCTACTTCCATAGTGATATTGCCTCAGAAACCCAAGGAGAGGTTGCTATGAGTTAGATCCGACTTGACACCAGTGAGTTTGTTTTTTGTTTTTGGTTAAAATGACTTCCTCTTAGTCTATGTATAAGGAGCTCTGGTAGCATAGTGCCTAAGGCACTTGACTGCTAACCAGAAGGCTGGCGGTTCAAACCCACCAGCCACTCCTCGGAAGGAAGGTTGGGCAATCTACTTTCGTAGTACCACCTTGGAAACCCAAGGAGGGGTCGCTATGAGTCAGGGCCAACTCGATGGCACATAACAACAACAACAGTCTATGTACAAGTTCCTCATGAGCACAATTAAATGTTCTACAATTCCCATTCTTCACAATGTTTTCCATACTTTGTTGTGATCTATATAGCCTAATGCCTTTGCATAGTCAAAAAGACATAAGTAAACATCTTTCTGGTATTCTTTGTTCTCAGCCAAGATCCATCTGATATCAGCAATGATATCCCTCCTTCCAAGTCCTTTTCTGAATTCAGCTTGAATTTCTGGCAATTCCCCAGTAATGTACTGCTGAAACCATTTTTGGATTATCTTCAGCAAAACTTCGTGTTTGATATTAATGGTATTTGATACTAAGATAATGATACTTTCCAGATTCTGTAGGATTACCTTTCTTTGGAATGAACACAGATATGGATCTTTTCCAGTCAGTTGGCCGGTATCTGTCTTCCAAATTTCTTGGCATAGATGAGTCAGTTCTTTCAATGCTAAAACCATTTGTTGAAACATCTCAGTTGATATTTTGTCAAATCCTGAAGCCTTTATTTAACCAATGTCTTCAGCATAGCTTGGACTTCTTCCTTCAATATCATTAGTTCTTGATCATATGCTACCTTCTGAAATGGTGGAAGGTCGACCAATTGCTTTAAGTACAATAATTATGTATATTAATTCTGTCTTCCTTTGATGCTTCCTGCATTGTTCAATATTTTCTATATATATATACATATACATATATATGTATATATATGTATATGTATATATATGAGATTTGGTGGTGTAGTGCCTAAGGTATTTGACTACTGACCAGAAGGCTAGCAGTTCAAATCCACCAGCCACTCCTCGGAAGTAAAGTTGGCCAATCTACTTCTGTAGTGATAGTGCCTCGGAAACTCAAGGAGGGGTCGCTATGAGTTGGATCTGACTCGATGGCAGTGTGTTGCATTACATAGATAGATAGATAGATAGTAGTATGTAGTCTTTGATTTTCATCAGTAAGTGCTTTGTGCTCTTTCAGCAA